>NW_011887742.1:1533313-1591666 GCF_000806365.1 Fopius arisanus | reverse complement strand
TCATTAGTGGTATATCTTCAACATATTGAATAATTTTTTCCATTGAAATTTCACAAGATGTGGTTTCCCCCTTCCGTACGTGCTACAGTCGGCTAAATTTCAGTTAAACAAATGAAAAACAAAAAGCATTCGTACAGCAGAAAATAAAATTCACCCCGTCGACTTGATGAACACCCCAGCATTGCAATAAAAACTTGGTTAATAAGAAAAAAACACCCCAGCATTGCGTGTTGCGAAATTTTCGATCTGGTAAAGGATTAAGTGGATTTGATGAAGGGTTAATTGGACTTGCTTAAGGGTTCATTGGATTTGGTTACGGATTAATTGGACTTGATTAAAGGTCACATATGGGCAAAAAATTTAAGTGATTCCATTTTTCAAAAAATTACGATTTTTAAAAATTATTTCAGACTGGTTGAATAAATACCCACAAACATTGAATTATAAAATGTTTATTTACACATGTGTAACTCAGTATATCATGTGTGCCTGTGTGTAAATATATATCATATATATTTTCCTCTCCAATATGAAAACAATCATCTTTTAACAATAGTAATGCCATGTTCAAATGATTAAACTGTACACCATAAGGGAAAACAATCGAACAAATTCTCCATTCCACATGTATACATAAATTATCCGGACAAACAATAACTTTGTCTCAACAGCATATGGAACAAAACAGTCGGAGAACATAAGTAGACTGTCACACCTACGTCACTACTGCATCACTACATTTTTATTTACAACTATCCAATACATTTAACCAATATGTACACAGAAATGCACATGTGCATTCCAGGAATAACTCATTAGGTCCTGTCAATAGTTATAATTTCCATTCTAATTCCTCTAATTTCTACTATTTTTCCTGTGATTTCCGATTTCCAAACAAGATATGCGGGAATATTCGATCCCCTCTAATTTTTGGACTGATGGATTCTAATTTTACGATATAATAATCATAACTGGGATTATCAGTATCTCCCACAATAAATAATTCTCATTCTGAGGATCGAATCCTCTCCATCGGGTCTTTGGATGAAATCATCCCATCAGACAAAAATGATAATCAAATGCCAAAAAATAAATCCTGAATTTTCCTCCCTATCGAGACAAAAATTTCACTCAAAAACCCGAAGAGGTCCCCCCACATTAAATCGTACAACAATTTCATCTATAAAAATAACTCTGAAAAGAGTTGTGTTCAGCCAACAAATATTGTACGCATTTAACTCCTGTTCCCACGATTAAATCCTATTTATACACTTCTTACTCGATAAGAAAAAATTCACTACCCAATCAATTTATATTGTCATCTCCTCATCTACTAATCCTTATCCTGAAGAAAACGAGAAAATTCACTGCTCGTCCAGAATTTTTCCACCGCTACATGAGCGACATCAGCTCCCAAACCTTTACGTCATAATATAGTCCCTTATATTCTCGTAAAAAGATGTGCGTGTCTATTTAGGAATATCCAAGATGCTCGATAACCCACGATATTTTAACAATCGTTCACAACCTCTATAGAAAATATAATGTGCTTTAAAATAATAAACTCCACCCACTCACCGATTCCCCTCAATCACCAGTCCGTCTCCATCCAAATGATTCTTTAAAACTGGCAGTGACAGATTGACTTTCTCCCGAACATTATCAGCTCATTATCAAAAACTTCCCAATGCACTCGAAATCCCCTCCAAAAAGATCATGAAGTGCTGTGATCATTAGAAGGTGCGACAGTGCCTCTCCCACTCATCATCACTAATTCATAATAATATTCGGTGCACTATTATTGCGCAGAAGTAACAGGCAGTCGATAGTTAGGATGGAATAGCTCCTCACTTGAATCTTCCTATCGTAATCCTTCAACTTTGCCCTCAGTCTTTGAAAGATGTAAACGTTGGAAGTTCTTTCGTTAAAACGCGTTTCATTTCGTTGACGTTATATTCCCATTAATCTGATTATGTTATATTAAGTACAACCATTAATGTATTCGCTTACAATCAGTATACTAAAATAGCTAATGGAGCTACAAAGGTACCGCCTCGACGTCTCTATTGTCATAACGTTTGCTCGACTAAAATTACTGTCATCTACAAACGAAGTGGCTAGTTCTACAGACTCTTGAAAATTCTTAAGCGGCTTTGGCGTTGGTTGATGTCGTTGCATTCGAGTTGTTTCTCAGACTAATTTTTATGACTATTCAATTTAATAATCAACAATTGTGCTCATACGTCTACAATTTGCTGGGTCTGACAATTGTTCAGATATTTTTTTTTTAAATATATTCAGTGGGGAAATAGCCACCTCCGTGCCATTTATTTAATATTAATAACTCAATCACAAGTCGATGTAGGGCACGAAGGTGGGCCTGGCTCAGGATGGTCGCATTCTCGTACCTTTTTTATTGCCAAATGTGAACCATGTGCCAACTTTTCGACCGAGAGAATTGGACGAGTTTGCTTGGAATACTGGCATCTCGTATGCCTCGTGCTTGTAAGTTTTATTGCGGGGCTTTATTGGTGGTCGGCAACGCTGTTGTCTTGTTGCTGCCAGACGTGCTAGTTGACGAGCCGCTGCTGGAAACTCCAGGCCTTCGTTACGATCCTGTTCTACTAGACGACGCTCTTCTGCCATCGCTGATAACCATTTTCGCTTCTCCTCAGCTGATCTGCAGCAGAACAGCAGCCACTTATCTCGCACGCAGCTGTACACTTTCAGACAGTGTCTCACCGTCACTCCCAATTGGTGATCTAGGAAGTCAATTCATTTTATTACAAGTTATTTTAATCACGGTGCAATCATTCAATTTGGTTATTATTATTAATATTTCAGATTACAATTTGCTTGATTTCAGTGTTCGTTTAGTTTTGGTCCGGTATGAAAGTGAGTCTAATTGATAGTGTTATCAATGACGGTGTAATCAGATAAAAATTACCTTTTCCATCAGGCACATCAATGACTTCACTAGTATCGAGATAAATTCGTCCCTTATAAATATACGTATCGCGCTTCAATATATCCTTCTTGCAATAAACCAGCTGGTGGTCAAACAAGAATAAAGTTATGTTGTTTGTCCACATTCCAGTCGTAACTCTTACAGCATCACCCTGGTAGATCAATTGTGAGGACACCTCGATGAGGTCTTCGCCCTGAAACGGCAAACAATATAATCACGAGCCCCGAGGAATCCGGTTATGTATGATGATCCTAAGAAAGCAAAAAGGAATAGTTACCTCCCATCCTTCTAGTCGCAGTTGCCAAGCAGCGAGTTTCTCGAGGCTCTCCATCCGCCTCTTCCTCTCGTTTATCAGGACAGCCACTGCTCGCATAGCATCGAGGGCCTCTCGTATCTTGTGATAATCTGGGTGATCGGTTTTTGTATACTTGAGGAGTTCAGCCAGCTGCAGGGGATACTTGCAGATCCTCTGGACGGGTGTCAGTAGATAACCGTCCAGGGGGATCTCGATGAGACCGCGCATCAATCGACAGGCCTCGAAAAATTTACTGTAACGGTTGTGTCGGTAGAGCTCCTGCAGAGTTACCATCGCCATCGGGTGACTGTTGCAGTACTCCGAGTACATACGAAAACCATTTCTCTGTTGGCATTCAGTTACATTATCATCAGATAAATTAATTAGACAAATTCGTATTCAAGATAATCTCTACATCATTGATTTCCTCGTGTACGCAGAAAAGTCATTAAATAAACAGGGAATTGAATAGTTTATTAATTTGTTCATGAATTTTAGTTTAAACTCACATGGATAAGAAAACATTCAGCTACACAGCTTTTGTAGGGCGCATTCCAGTCGATTCTCGCCTCGAGATCCTTCAGGAACTCTGACTGGAACTCCAGGAGATCCTCGATATTGATGAATATCGTGTCGATCTGCTCCTCAGTAAACATATCCACTCTCCTGCGACATTCGGCGACGTACCCCTCTGCCACATCCCTCAAGACTTTAACGAAGTCTCTTTCAGTTTGAACGAGTTCACGTACAACACTGCTCCTCACTTGTTCATTCGACAGCAACGAGATGCTCGCTCGTCTGCGTGATTGAGTAGAATCAGTACCTGACACCATCGCCGCCAGACGATCTTCCACCGTCTCGTCTTGGCTGACTCGTAACTGCTCGAAAGAACATGAAACTTTTATTCACTCAGATTCAAGAAGGAAAACCATCTCAGACTCTCAGAATCTCATGACAAATTGAAAATAATAAAAATGCAGAAATATTAAATTTCTATTTTTCCTAAATTTTAAGTTAAAATGATGAATTTTGCGTTGAATATTTGTGTGGAATATTTACCCTGACGAATGCGGCGGGAAACCATCCATGTTCACCTCGGCAACTGCCCCACCACCAATCCTTATCAAGTGTGTCAAGCACATCAATAAGATCCCCAGCCCGGAATGCAAGCTCTTCAGGCTCAATAGCCACATGATCCCACACAGCCTCCGCAAGTATCGCTAACTCTTCATCCATGGCTTGCTCAAAAGACTTCTTCCTCTCCGTCAGAGAGGCAATCGATGACTCAGAATCCGACATCATCTCGTCATCAGACGTACCAATACCAATACCACCGCTTCCTCCACACCTCAGATCGTGTTCGTCCTCTGATAGGACATGACCACCGGGAAATCTCGCACCTATTGTCGATGCACCCGGATTAATACTTAATGCTCCATTTATGCACTGAGAGAAATCAATACCACAATTTTCCAAATTTACGCTTTAATTTTCTGGTTGTATTCAGAACATTTTCATTGACCGCAACTTCCGGAAAATCTTATTGGAAAATTAAATGATAGAAATTAAATATAACTATAAATAAAAGTGTATCAAATTTAATATAATGATAACAATTTAAATTAAAAAATATAAATTCAATTAAATATGAATTCATTTCATTTTTCTGTTTTTTGTCTGAAAATTTTTCGAAATTCAGTCCAAAAAATTGAGATAAAAATTCGTAACAGTTACTCTCAATGAAGATTAACGTAATATTGTTGATTTTTTCTCTACAATTTATAAAAATATAACAAAAGGAATGATTAATGCTGATGGTTGATAAATACATTATGATTTCTCTCAGTGAATTAAAGATGGAATATGAATCAAGCAGCCTCATTACCAATCCCTCTCAGAGAAGATCTCATTGGAGGCATGAATCAAACCTAATCTTATTGTTTTTTTCTCGCACCAAAACACTCAACTCTGGATGATTCAAGCATGCAGTCTATTGATTAACTCAAAGATAGTCTGGAGACAAAGAAGTCTATATCTACGTCGTTGCACATTAGGAAATTATGGAACCGTAAAGGCTATAGTCATCAACGGGAAATAGCGGCTTAATGATCCGTGAAGAGGCAATGGTGGGTGCGTACATCATGAACAGATGATATTCGAAAATATCCGTCGATAATAACTACATTATTGTCAATGATTTTTCGCTCACCTGCAGTTTTGGTGCGCATGAGTGGTGACAGTTGATTTATTCCCAGTGGCTGACTCAGCGAACGTCTCAGATTCGTTCGAGAGTTTCTCCCTTTTGCGTTACTGCGAGGAAAAATTAATATGTTAATTTTAGGTCGGGATTTGGTAATTATCCGCGGGTTATTGGGGTGATGTCTTGCACGGAAAAATGGGATGGAGAAGATTTTCAAATATCAGATCAGTTTTCTGAGTTTTAATTTTTTTTGTAATGAAAAATCGATTGATTTTTTTTCCATTTCCGAATATTCAAGTTCACGAGATTCTCACAATTCCTCTTTTCCATTTTGTCAATTAGATCATGTTAGAATTGTTTAAAAATCTCTGAATTTTACAGATAGCAAAATTTTTCTTAACATTGAGGAATTGAGGACTAGAAAATTTTTATAATAATGTGTTTGCTGCACATTCGGTAATGTAAAGAGAAATGTTGAGGAGAATTGAAATTGAAAAAAATTCAAAGGACTTACACATCCTTTAATAAAAACCCAGCGATTTTTTCCGTGCAATTTTCTTTAAAAAAATAATCATTGTCTCTCATTTCTCAAATGATTTCTGGGGAAGATGGGGAGTACTGCAACTGTCACGAAATCATCGTGTTGGTGTCATAGATAGGTGGTCAAAATGGATAACAGGGATAATAATATCATGAAGGAATTCACAAGCGTGTTCCAAGTAATTACTCAAAAAAAAAGCTCGATAAATTACAAGAACATTCAGCAACAATACGTATGAATGCGGTTAAATACGAACAAATATTACGGTGATGGTATTTTTTATTATTTTGGTCATTTGGCAATCCAAAGAAGACTGTTTACGAGGATTTAATTATTATTAGATGATTCACCCGTCTACCTACCACTAGGTTCCCTCGATTTACTGGAAAGGTTCGAACAAATAACTTTTAAATTTATGCCGATCTGTTTTGTTTCATATTATCAGGAATAAATGAATAATTAAATAAACCAATATAATGTTGAGTTATTTATGTGACGATTGAGACGAGTGAATAGAAATGAATAGAAGAAACACTTGACTCCTGTTATAGTACTGCCAATATTGCTGTCGTCTTTGACACGACATTTACTTGGCGCCCAACCATTTTCTCCATTTTCTTTCTCATGTACTTCTTTTATCCCTCTTTCAAGTGACAGAGAGTATTGTTAGAGTCAATCGTGCTCAACTCAAAAGCTTTTTTTTTTCTGGGCGCTTACAATCGCCGGTAAATACAAATGAGAGAACATTGAGCTTGGAGAGAGAAGAGCTAGTTAGATGAAATGAGGCACGATTTTTATGAATGCTGTGATTCAAGACAAATTAATTTGAATGATTTACACTGTTAGAAACGTATCTCAGAATTTTGGCTATTTTCACAATGCTATGCCAATTATATTCATTAATGGACATTTCTTTTCATACGGTTTTTACACTGTTGAAAAAATACACTTGAAATTTGAAAAAAAAGAAAAAAAGAAAAAAAGAAAAAAATGAGAAATTTCTAACTGGATCACGTGAATTCTTTTGTGGAATTTTTCATTTATGAATCCGTTAATTCTTTTATATTCTGGTAATTGCAACACTGAAAAACGGTGTCCGGAGTTTTCCCGGAGTCACCTGGGGAAAGATATCCTGGATAAAATTTTCATATATTCTATCTTGAATTCTCAAGATAAATAAGAAAATTTTCAATAGTGACTGAAATTTCAAGAAATTTTCAACAGTGTAGAGTCTGATAAATCGTAAAATTAGTATTTTCTTCTGAAAATTCCAATTAGTTTCAACAGCGCATTACGAATTTAGACAAATGAAAAATAAAATTTGTGGTGAGGGTTTAGTATCTCGTGAATATTTTACCTTCTGAGCGTAACGATGTCGTGGGAGGAATGTCTCGGACTGAGCCTTGGTGGTCGTGTCTTTATGGGAGACGGGGTTGATAGCATTCGTCTGTACTGGAGGGCCGTGCTGTACCCACGTGTGTCCCACTGGAGAAGTCTCTGACCACCTAGATCGCTGTTTGTACGACGCACGTTGTAGTGACGAGTGCCCCGAGTCTGCTGCAAGTCCGCCTGGGGACGTATCAATTTTCATTGTTTGCAGGATAGAATAAACGAATGATTTGACGCTATTAATCAGCACAAAGCGCCACGACGTGCCTTGTCTCCTTCCCGAGGATGCGGTCAAGAGTGATAAGAACATGCGCGCTGATAACGCAGTCTCCACAGAACCTATATTTTTTGACTCCTCAATTCGTTGCGATTTCCGCCCGAGGGCTTTACAGACTGATCACGTCCCATTTTTAAAATATTTATGAGGCAAAGCTTCGAAAATTTTTCTAAGCGGAAAAGATTGACTCTTCTCGTATTTCTCCTATTGGCTGAGGTGTAAAATTATTTCAGCTGTATGAGTCCTATATTTATAAATATTTTCACTGATGAATTATCAAATCGCAAAAATAAGGGGAAAAAATGTACTCGAGTACTTGATATTCTCAAAGTGTATTATCCCCAGGAGAATCATTACCTTTAACTTGTCGATGAGTATCTGGTTGATGAGCTCTGACTGGGGTCGATATTTTTCATTGACTCGACGCCGTAATGTCGGCGGACTGTCGGTCTCATCCGGCGGATCGGTGTCGTGCGACTCTGAACTATCGCCAATGTTCGTTCCGCCTCCACAGCCCCCAGTCGATGCTCCGCCAGATACCATCTGCGAGAGGATAGCAAATGTGGGTTTTTCGAATTGCTTCCACCCTCACAAGTCCCCGGATATTAATGACCAGTATTCGTTCTTTGACTTTCATTACTTGTTTCTTCATTTTTTTTTTCATTCATTTCGCGTTTTTATGAATAATGTATGACCCAACAAGCACCAGCCTAATTTTTTCTCTTCATTCTTTTTTTATTATTTCAATATTTAGTCTCATGAATAAACTCACCTCAATTTGAATACCACTGTCTCCACTGTTGCATTTGGCATTGCGAGCTGCCTTATTGTGTTTTTTTCGTTCTTTACTCGAACGCCACACGAGGGGTCCAAATCTGAAATTTAATCCAATTCATTGACAAATTAATGATTATTTACAATTAGAAACCATTTTGCTATTAAATTGAATTAATTATGTGGAATAAAAATCTGAGCTAACGCTGTAGTGATGGAAATGTAAAAAAAATTGGATACTAACCGAAATTTTTGATCCCCTCCGAACTCCTCTTTATGCTGGGGCTGTTGGAACTCAGGAATTTCATTCTCTCGGTCCCCCTCGATACTCAGGCCCCGCAACGCAGAGTCGGCATCATCATCAGGAGGTAGTGCTGGTGGATGTTGGGGAATTGATTGGCCATCGCCATCGGTGCTTCCCTCCTTGCTCCCTCGTTTGTGAAATCGAAGGGAAAAACTCTTGCGAAATTTCTGAAGGACACTTTCCTGCTGGGAATTGTCACGAGAGCGATAGCTGGGGGTCTCGGTACTCTGGGAGTTGGAGGAGCCAGTGGCATCTTGGAGTCTTGGGTGTCGAACGAGGGGAATTGTTGCCTCCACCAGGGGATGCTCTGTGCTCAGCTCTCGTCTCCTGGGTGTCTCCTCGTGGGACTGATGCCCATCGTCTATCGACCACTGTCGACTGAAATCAATTCGCGAATTTTATCAATGAAAATGTGAGTAGCAAAATGTGAGCCATAAAAATAATTCCAATTTACAATATCTGAATAATTTGGCACTGAAAATTAAAGATTTCATGGAAAAATCAAGCAGAACTCTTTCCGAAAATTTCCGAAAAATCATATTTCGTTTTTTTTTAAGACCGTAGTTAAGTTTTCTAGGAATATCTCGGAATCTAAGAGAGCTACCTATTTTTTTCTTTAAATCTTTTCTGTCGAGTCGACTAAGAGCTACAAAAAAGTCTCAACAAAAATTTCGGTATCTCTCATGGATTCAGAAATATTTCTATTCCTCAGCAACTGGACTAGAGAATAACTCTACTTGTTGCGTCGTACCTCTTCTCTATTGATTCGACTTTTTCTGTTGATAGATGTGAAATAAATGAGGGAAAACACTTGGATAAGCGACGAGACTTGGACTCACACGGAGCGGAAGTACAAGGGGTCTGAGGGTGTGGTCAATTGTCGGCGAGTTTGCTTTCGTCCCTTCCAGGAAAAGGGACATTTCAGGGCGTTTGCAGGTAGACACGCCGTGGGAGTAACGTGTGGATCATATGCCGTGCACCTTTTTACGTCACAGTAAAAAAAAAACAGTAAAAAATATGGAGTACTGCGGTTTTCATGGTAAATATGACGCAGTATATTTGTATATGAGGTATTAGCTCGACTTCTGGATATATGACAGCAATAGATCTACCGCAATCCCTTATTCTCGGTTTACTGACATTATTTCGTAATTTTTACTGTAACTTTCCCCGTGAAAAATATTAAACAACCATTACTAAGATAAAAAACTTTTTATTTATTATTTTAATTCGTTGGAATACTTCCCTAAATTTGCAGTTGAAGATTAAATTAAAATTGGAATGAAAGATGAAATGATATTTGCATTCACAAGGAGAAAGAAATGAATTCTGCTCTAGAGAATTAATAATTGAGACAAATATCTTAATGCGCGAGATGACTGTCCAATCGAAATTTGTTAAAGTTGCG
Organism: Fopius arisanus; assembly: GCF_000806365.1. NCBI lineage: Eukaryota > Metazoa > Arthropoda > Insecta > Hymenoptera > Braconidae > Fopius > Fopius arisanus. The sequence goes on along the minus strand of NW_011887742.1, from coordinate 1,581,510 downwards.
ATATGTAAAAAACTTCTTCGAAATCATAAAGAAATCTCGTGAACCTATGATTAATTGGCTTAAGAGATGTCTTTAATAATGTTCTGAATAGCTGAGTAGTCAACCAAATTAAATTTGTGATTGTACTCCCTGTAAGGAACCGGTCCAGACGCAATTTCCTATTCAATTGGAGTCTGACAAAAAGAAGAGTGCGATACAATCTCATAAAATTCCATCATTGAGTCGTTATGGAGATGAATGGGGCTTAACGAAAGAAGCCATATGCGTCTGGAACCATACTCGTCTTTTGGGGATAGTAATATGAGAGAAAAAAAAAGGAGATGCCCTCGAATTTTCGGGGAAAAACGTCAGAAGAGTCGTTTCAACCAGCGGGAATCTTCCATTGAGATTGTAATTAGAAACGTCGGGAAATGTGGAGCCACTAATGCCACACGAACGAGGCGCAGAGAGAGAAGGTAATGTCTTTATCTTCGTAATGAGAAAGAATGCCAGGAATTTCGAGTTTCAAACTTCTACATTAACACCTTAATAACAGAAGAACGTGAGTGGCAAAAAAATTCAAGGACTGAAAAAAGTCAAAAAGTCCCATTTGGCGTAATTTACCATTAAAAAAAAAACAAACTAAATTACCTGTACCACATATATTTACATATTTGGATATTGGCATATCTTTTATGAACTAAAAAAAAATTCCATTAGCTCATATAAAACATTCTTTCAAACTAATTTATACAGTAATTCATATAGCTATATTTTTCTCAATTCAACGATTATTTATGTAAAAATCAATATTTCCATTGTAATTGGAGATTAAAGCCAGGAGTTTTTATCATCAGATACGAAAATTATTTAAGGAACAATTATTTATTTGAAAGTTGAATTTTTTCTTCCAGCTTTCATAGCTGTTCCACAATTTTCGGGCAATCTCATTTATCATTAAATCACTGGAAATTTAAGTGATCAATTTGATTTGACAAAGTTATTTAAATTTTTGTGCGTTAACGTTGGTCTGCCAAAATTAAGTTGTCAATTGCGAATGAATTATTAAGATATCAGTGATATCTTCGATAATCGGAGGGTTTGGGAAAATCTTGAATTCGATCAGAGGATGCCGGATTTTTTATAATTAGGAGAAAGAATTTGGGGGTTTTCGGAGAGTTACGTTATTTTACAATGAGAGTTCTTACGAAATTCGGGGGACATTTGTTACCTTTCATCAGGATCGAGCAGTGTTGGCGTGCTGGAGGCCTTGATCCGTCGCTGGGTGCGATTAATCTCGGTACCACGTCTTCTCTCCATATTCCGAGGGATTGATTGGTGTCCAGGTGAAGGCTAAAAGAAAAGAATAAAAATTACAATGTTGATAACGTTTCTAAATTTATTGAAGCAAAAATTTCCCATGACTCTTTAATTTTCCTTCAATGCAATTGAAGAACAGAAAAATAAAAACAATCAAGTCGAAATAGTTGAATGTGTCACCCATAATTGTTCTTTAATTTTCATGGTCTTCAGGTGTATCCTCTCAATGATGGTTCCAGCCTTTCGTTTCATATTAGCACGACAATAAAACCATCAACACCCACATCACCAATTTTCAGTGCTCAAGTCATTGAGTTTGAAAGGTAAACATTTCCCTCTGAATTTATGATCGACCACTCAGCACTATTTTCATGGATATTAAAACTGACACGCAATTACAATTTGTTCCTGGTGGTGAATACATTCCTTGAAATTACGTATTCACGACTGGTTTATCACGAGACAGCGCTAAATAGGATACAACCTGGGGTAATGGACCGTTGCTGCGTAAACACTAACTCTATACGATGATCATGCCATCAGGAGATTATAATTCCAATAGTCTACAACAAGTACCGGTGGTAAATGGAAATAGCAGAGCGTAAACAGAGGATTTTGAATCATTAATTGTACTGGTGAACTGGGGAAGAGGGAAATTCTCTTCCGATTGAGGGGGCAATAATTCTGGGAAAGAAAAACAAAACTAGAGGTGGAAAGATTGATGGTGAAGGTATAACAATCCCCTCGTGATCACTATTATGTGATCAATGTTTTTTCCCTTAGCTCTACGAGACATTCCCGCAATGGAATTTTCAGTTGCATGTAATCCCGCGACAATGGAATTCGCGCCAGGAATTTTCTGGGTGATTTATGTTGAATTATTCCTTCAACTTTACACAAAGACCGATTTTCCGGATACTTTTATTCAAGTTTTAGAATTCATGGTGGTGCATTGAATCAATAGGAAGTCATTCGGTCATCCATCAGAAATCATCATTACAATCGAAAATTTGGTGGCGTATTTTTATTTAATTCAATTTTTTAACGAATTCATTAACATACGAAGTAGGTCAACTATAAAGGACTCCACACAGAGAATAATTCACGAAAAATTACGTCAGAGTTTCATAATATTGAAGTGAAATAGTTGTAGAAAATCACGGAACGAATCTAAAATTTTATAAGACTTTCAGTCAGATTTTCACCTAATTTATGTACAACACTCGTAAAAACTTCAATTCGTTCGTTAATTTTCGCCGGAGTGACGAAACTCTTACGCTATTTCCCCGAATGTTCCTCCAGTAATTGAAAATAAATTACAGTAAATAAACTTACAGAACCAGGAGCAGTTCGCGGTGAAGATGGTGCATCAGGATGAAGAGTATTAGGGCTAGGTGTTGACCTCCTAGAGCCGTCATTCCTGTGCCAAGTTGCGGTCGTCGTCTGTAGACTCGTTTCCCTAATCAACATAGAAACGAATCCTATGATAAATGCACGAGATAAAATTGGAGTGAGCCTGAGTTACAGATGGATTAATTACGAGAAGTTTCGTGCTATCTGCCTCTCCCGGAGCACAAGAAATGTCGCCCAGTAGAGAATTATTGGAATAGTTAAATTCAGGGAGAATTTTAAGGACCTGAATTCAGGGGAAATTACGGGGGCTATCAAGTAATTGGATGGGCAATAGCCTGTCGACAAATAGAACCTTTGACATGAGAAAAAAAAAATCTAGACGGTGGGGGTGGCCTCTCTAAATCGAGATCATCGTCGTCGAGCGTTTAATGCGGACGCTTTGCAAAAGGTCATCGAGCATTCGCAGTCGGAGAAATCTCAGCATTAAAACGAGGATTTAGTTCCCACTCTAATAATATAACAAAAATATAATAAAATAATAAAAAAACAGTACAAGAATAATAATAAATTGAAATTATTTTACGAATTGAATTGAATGGAATTCAGTTGAATCATAATATAATAAGTATTAATGTCCTATCATGATTGATTACTGATTTAAAAATGTAGTACTAATTGATTAATGAAAATACAGCGGTACGTGACCAGAAGCGATCCAATTACTGAAAACTCAAGGCAATAAAATAGCTGTGATATGTTTTTAAATTTTCTCATTTTCACGGTCGACGAGTGCGCCCATTGTGAGGCATATTAATTTTCCACTCCGGTGGAAAACTCGGTGATAAAATCCATAACTGCACGTATTTCGCTTCATTTGATACATTTCAAGGCGCGTAGAAATGAAAGGTCGAGTTTTATGTTGGATCGGTGTGTGGGTGTTCCATATGTTGGAGAACTCGTTATAACGTACCTCCAGTGTATAGTTTTCCACTCAAGAAGATTTTTATTTCAATTATTTTCGATTTAAACAAGGGGAAGCGTATTCAAAGAGATTTTTTTTTTAATATATATTTTCCAGGTCAGGCTCTCGTTTCGCAGTTTGGGAGGCTGCCAATCTAGAAAATCAATTGACCTCTTGAGAGAATATGGGGCTCTGCCAGATTTAATATTCAAGGGGAAAAAAGCTCGGTAATTGATAATTAAATGTCTCGATTGGGTGAGGCACGAATGGGGAATGGAAATCTCACAGGGTTTGAGTCTCTTGAGTTCACCTCCTGTTCTACATTTCGGATATTTCAGGCTCGTGGATACAGGATACTGGGGTATTGCAGTTGTCTGATATTCCCGATCACTTCTACTGGTGATTTACTATCACTTGTTTACATCGATGGTCTCATTCACACGGAAAATGAGAGCTAATGGTCGTGGAGAGAATTCAATTCCAGGGGATTTTCGACGATGTGGGTTTGTGGAATACAAAAGTCATCGCATTAACTGAACTTTCCAATAATGTATTGCACGGTTAAATCAGTTGTACTTCAATTTGTAGACGGTGTATTGGCTAAGAAATTTTTAATCCCGGAAAAAATATCCCAGGGAAAAAATATCCCACACATTCAAAACGTGTTAAAACTCGCTCAATTTAATTATTTTTTTATTTAATTATTTTTTAATTTAATTATTTTTTTCGTTGTCTATTTTTTCAGGGACTCTAATTTTCCTATGGAATATCAAATTGGGTGGGTTTTAACACGTTTTGGGTGTGTGGGCTATTTTTTCCGGGAATATTTTTTCCGCCTACCGAAATTTTTCTCTTGAGCTAGTGAAAATAACAAGTTTTTCATAAAAAGCTGACGTATTAAAACAAATTTCATTGCAAAGTAATTAATTCAAAAAATTTTCATTCTCGCCAGTCTCGATAAAAATCATAAACTATTTGTAATTGCAATAATTCGTATCGAAGACAGTTCTGATTCAGAAAATGCTGAATTGAAATGATCAGCTATCAATTTCCCTATCACAACAAAAATGAAAACATTGTCCCGTCAGAAGAGTAAATACGTGACTCAACTTTGAGTGGAAATCGATGTGTAAATTTCAAGTCCTCACACGATTGAAATCCATCACCTACGATTGGATTCTCTATCGATACAGCTTATCCACGAGAGCACGTGCCGCATCCGTTTCACTATGTGCACTGTCTATACTCACGATGCAATGATGCATCTCTCTGTCCTATAAAACGACATTTCTATACATCAAGTCTTCACTTATAGAATCATCCGCTTTAGCGACCGAGACGTTAATGAAATTCCCGTTTTCAAATGCAATCGCGAATATTTTATGAGAATGATAATTCACGTTTCGATAGTTACTCATAACTGAATCGACTTCTTAAAAATCGAGTAAAATTGAATTAAATAATTAAATTTTAAAATTGAATTAAATAATTAAATTTTAAAATTGAATTAAATACTTAAATTTTAAAATTGAATTAAATAATATATCGACTAAAATAATGCACCTTGCAGCATCTCGCATTTTGCATTCTGAAAGTGTCAAATTTTTCAAATATAAAATGGCGATTATCTCAGCTGTTTTGGCCCTAGAGCAAAATGCTTGAAATTTGGGCCCCCCATATTGACCCCCGGAAGTAGGGATCATTATTTCAAATGTGCCCTGCAAACCTCGAAATTCGCATATTGATAATGTCAAATATTCGATTTCGATTTGAGTCGATTTTGCCGATTTTCGATTTCGACTTGAGTCGAGTTTGATTTTTGATTTTGAAAAATGGCATATCAATTCAGTAATGAAAATTAATTGAATATCTCCTATTTTTTTCCGCTATATCTTTAAACTTCCAAATATATAATCTCCCGTTTAATATATTAAGATAAGATTCCACCGCGTTCTATAAAACATGTCAAGACCTTTGCTCACGGAATCGTATCGACCCAATAGAATAATAATAGATGTGTTCTTGAATTCCGCGGCCGATTCAATACATTTCACTCTGCTTATTCTCAAGCAAAGAGACTTGTGTAGAACCGCGTTTTTTTCACTCGAGTCTTATATTAACATGGAGAAATAATCTGGATGAGAGAGAGAAAAAAGGCAGCAGGTGGAAAGTACAGAACTACTGAAAATCCAAGCACGTCCGGTGGATGAATTTTGTCTGAAAGCAGCAGCTGCGCAGAGCCACTACTTTTTGCTGAAGAATAAGAAATGAAAACGTCGGCTGTTCTCTAATATCGATCATCGGAAATCAGGGAAAATTAATCGGGCACTGGAGAACGAGTGCGTCAGAGCAGCGAGGTGCGATATTGGATAGCTTTTTCTTCTCTCGATATATCCGGTAAGTACTCGTGTACAAAAGGGTCAGATAGGGATTTTGGAGGTACTGTGGACAGCTGTCGCGTGGCATGCCTGCAAAACACATCTACCAGCTGTTATTTCCCTCTTCAACTCCGCCCTCTCTTCGGGTTCTCCTCCTCGACAATTTATACCTTTTCTACCGTTTCTCCGTGATTCCAACTCTGCAACCTGATACACTGACACCTGCCTCGCACACGTGGTCGATGTTTCGATGTAATTAGAAATTCCAATGCCAAACAATATTGCTTTGGACCGAATTTTATAAGAGAAGAAGAATTTTATAACACGGGAATTTTTTTTTCAGATAATTTTTGAGAGAAAATTGAAGGAAGAATTACGTCTCGATGAGGAAAGGGTGCTGTTGTTTTTGAAATACATTTTTCGCTTTTTCAAAATTGTGGAAAGTTGAAAATTGAGAAATTTTATATGTAAATACTGCACGGGGAGAAAAATGCTCGAAATATTACGGAATTTTTACGTAATCGTGGGGTGACCTTGATTTTTGGGAAAAAGTCCTCAGAGGTCCGGTAAAAATTAAATTAAATTAAAAATCTAATTGATTCGTCAACGAAAAATTCTCCAGAAATTTCATGTTACTTTACCATTGTCAAAAAATTCATGTTCTTCAACTAGAAATTTCATGCAGAGTTTTCAATGGTGTAACTAGTCTTGATACTAATAAGACCTTTGCGGTGTTATTAATGCACTTGATGGTTGCAGTGGAATTTTTTGTGGAAATAAAAATGATCAACGGTGTAATTCGAAAATACCCGAGTGATACTTGCGCGGATTTTGTCGGGCGCGGGTTGTCTCTTCGTAACTGTCGCGGTTGGTGGAATATTTACGGACATGGCAGGCACATTCTTGGGATGTCTCAAGACACGGAGACAAGCACGCTTAGTGAGCAAAATCGCATGCATGGTGTTACGCATGCTGACTATGTAGGTATATGGAGATTCCCCGGACATTCCCCGTATTTTTACCCCTTCTTAACGTTTCCACCAGTCTCTACATAATTGATAACACATTCACCAATTTATAAATTAATTCCCTCCAGATTTCTACTGAACTACGAAAAAAAATCATCGTAACAATCGAATTAGATAAATATGGCAATTTTTTTGCTCCAGAGTGCAGACAACAAAAAAACGGCTGGACAGCTCTTAGAAAGTCTTTGGAGTCCAAAGGCAGAAAAGTGGAAGGGCTGCAAGATTTTTGGCTACCAACCAGTTTTCAAGTGCACCGACACAGCCAACGTGGCCCTTTTCATTTTATTTTCATTTCCCTTCTCTTTCATAAACCCAACAGACCTCACACCAACCGAAACTCTACCGAGGACAATGGCATTCGACCGGATGCCACCGGTACGAAATCAAATGGAACTCCCATTTCATTGATAAAACCCTTCTCATGTATTCTACGTACAGAATGAATTGAATAATATATTCCACTACTACCTCGTTGCATTAAAGAGATTCAATTTTTTCATTTAGTTATTCCCGTTATTTGTCCACTTATATTACATCTCTCTGTGCCAGGTAAATATTCAATACTGGAGTGGTAATTCGAGTCGAGTCGACCATTCGTTTTTTATCAACGAGATTTGTTAGCTAATGATGAATATTTATGTGAAACTTTGGTGGTATACCAGAGGTACACAAACAACCATTTTTATTTCCCCGATAATCGATTAGTGATTAGCGTGGAATTATTGGAATGAAATTTTCAGGTTTCGTTGATTTTTTTTTTTGTGAATTTGAAATTCATGATGGAGAAATTACTTGCCGTTTCAGCGGAGCTATGCGATAAAAATTTGCAAAAAGTGTACCGGAAATTCCAGAGAACAATTTTCAACAGTATATTACGCAAAAACAGCTCGTGTCGACTCGAAGCTTTTTACCTCTTCACTATTAAGTCAATAACTGTTTCAGTTGAGTAAAGAAAGTTGGAATTCTCAAATATGTTGAAATTCATGAGAAATGGTGAGGCTTTAGTGGCGGTATTGACGCATATAAAAATAAAGAAATAATTACTTGAAAATATATGGGCATTTTCAAGTCAAACGACTCCTTCAATTATTCGTCGACTTATGTTGCACATTCCCTGTAAACCCAACGAAAAGCCTATTCAGGGCAGTTTGAATAAATGCACATGCATCTTTAACAATTATTCATTAACCAATCATTAAATTTTTCGAATATTCTGGTAAATCTATTTTCAGGTCGATATGGCACAAAAAAAGCCACAAAAATGGTAAAAATTGAAGCTTTCATTAGAACTCCAATTATTATCTACCATGAAAGCAATTTGCTTATAATATATTAATAATTATATAATTATAATAAATACTATCTACATTTTTATTGTCCCGCCAGTAAATCTGTATAAATACTTCCACAAGATATACCAATGCCAAATATATTTTCTTGCAGGTAGTGAATAAACTTGAGAGAAAAAATTGAATTTCTCAGTGTAACCGAAAACTCAGATGACTGTGTACCTGAAATTCCGATCAGTGCTCCCGAGAAGGAAAAGAAAACCCTAAACCAATTTTTTTTTCAACTGTCTTTACCTGTGACTACAAATTTCCATGATGTTCTGGCAACTTTGGCTCTTGACTAGCGACAATTCCGAGTTGTGGATGCACAGGTGAGCGCAGGTGCAGTGAAAACAATGTCTGAAAATATCACCCCCGATATGAGTCTCTCTATCGAATCGCGTGGCCAAAGGCCCACTGTCACACATCCTCTGTCATTCCCCGGTGAAATTGATGAAATTTATGATCCACTGAAACACTGATGAACCGGAAACGACGCAGCAAATACCCTCGGAATATATCACGCGAGTCTCGTTATCGGGACAATCTCAGGTGAAATAATGGGCGCCAATTGGCGCTAATCGTATTATTTTTATTTCGTTCGGGGTTATTTGATTATATCAACGGTGGCGATTGTGGTGTATATGTATACCGTTCCACCGGTGGCAACCAACTGACTGCACTCTGTCTTCTGCTTGCAGCGCCACACAGCGCCGCCGGCTTTTGCTGCTCATCGCAGGTAGATGCATTCCAACTACACACCCAAACTATCCAAAACCCACCGAACACCATGACACTACTTTTTTTTTAATCTTCCACAACCTGTACAACCAAAATTCACGTTTCTACAATTTTTTTTCTTTTTTTTTTGCCAAATTATCAATGGAATTGACCCAAAAAAATATAACGCTGTGTATTTCATTCTAAAAGATTGGAGAGAATTAAAATGTTCGCACCACCTCGAAAGTTCGTGAGTCATTAAAAAATGAGAAATTCAAAAATATTTTTTTATGGCAATTCCAGCGACAAGTTGCCAAAAAAAAAATTTAACGGCAATTCTGACTGTGTGTGGGTGTGATTACCCTTAAATCCAGATGTATTAAATTTTTTATTGATTTTTTGGCATTCAAGAAATATACATATTTTTATAATAATATTTATTATTATTATTATTGGTATTAAATGAATGTTTACTGGTAATCTAAGGGTTGTTAATTTAATTCCACTTTTTCAACCGGAGAAACCCACGGAAATAGTAGAAAGTCCTCATTTTCAGGAAGATTCGTCATATTGTTGGGAAATTAGAATTAATTATAAGTCCCTGACTTCATGAGGAAATTAGATAAAAATAACATGGGTTGTAATGAGAAGTCCGGGAGAAATTATGAAATGTGCCCCACAAATTGCGATAACATCTGAAATTTCGTAGAATGGATATTTTATTTTTCCTGATTAATGCACTATATTAACGAACCGAGAAGAACCGGTTTTATGGGATTTTGTTTAATTAAAAATCATCTAAATCATTAATAAATAGAATTTTTCGGTGAGCTCTAATTTGAATCAAAATTATTCGACACACGCAGGAATTAATCAGGGATATCTCCGAAACAAAAAGAGATAGCGTAATTTTCGGAATTACCATTTTTGCAACATTGAATTACCTTTTCAAAAAAGGTCATATTAAAAATTCAATTATCTCCCTCATTCCGAGATTTTGTTGAAAAACTGGGCAATAGTCGAACGGACCTTTTTTTTCTGCTTAACATTCAACTGCGAATTTTTTCTTTGGAACGGATATGGTTGCAATAATTCAGAAGTCTATAGATCCTTGCCTTGATTAGATTAGCAATATAATTTGAGGGAAAAAGTCAATTGAGGATGGGAGTGAATCCTAAGGCCATCTATCAGCAATTCCTGGAACAGTAGGGAATAGTTTATCAGGTAAAAATGTTCACCTTGCCACTGGTCCCAAAGCTGTTGGTCCAGTGGAGGCACAAATGGTCCCAAGGTCGTGGAGACTTGCCGTGAAAGTGTGATGGCGATGATGCAATAAGATTTCTAAGGTGCCAAGACCTTGAAGCGGTTGTTCCGCGACTAACGACTCGGATAATCTGCTGTGCCCACCCTATCCTTGACCATAGATTGTTGCACAATGAATTTGTCGAGGAGAAGCTGCCAATCGATGCTAATAATTCCATGTAGAACACAACCGCATCCGACGTGTTCGTTAGAACGGGCTAATTCGATTCTAGGGGTTGAACGATACACGCAAGCGCCAAACAATTCCCAAGGGATGGTTCTATCGAAGAGGATGGACTCGTCGATGAAGAGAAAAGAGAAACCCCACCTCTACTAAAATTTGTGAAAAGCAAAGGTTTATTCTATAAAAATTATGCACCATGCAAATATTTAAAGAAATTTACTCTGATGTTTTTTCATCGGTTTTGAAGTAAAAATTACATAACAGACATTAAGCGAAAAAAATTACATGTTCTAAGAACAAACCGTCATTTTTACTACCAGACATTAGGGAAAATGATTTCTTAATTTCAGGACAAGAAAGCTCAATTGAAAAGTCAATCCTTCAAATATTCAAGGAATATTTAATTGGCTGGTTCTTACAGCCATGGAAATTATTAGAAATTGTAAAATTCTGGGAAAACGAATATCTTCTCGAATGTTCTCATTTGCTGATATTGAATCGAGTATATTATAGAGTTGTCATCATAAATATCAAAATTTGAATCGTATGAAATTATCGAAATGAATTTTGATGGTACACAATTCGAGGTAAAAACCTGAAGATCTCAGTTGGACTTGAGTAAAAATTCTTATCGATATTGTCTTCGAGGAATTTCGAAGCGTGAACTTTTATATGAAATAAATTTTGTCATTTGAAATTCCAGTGGATCGTGAGAATGTTTTATTCATGATTTTCTCTCTTCTCAATTCTCAATTGCGCGATTTTTCACGAAGAACCACTGGATTTACAGGCATTCATGCCGAAATTGTATTGCGCCCACTCGCTAAAATTAAAGTATGTATATTGAAGCGGTAAATTGCGCGCGTGGGATGTAATACTGTTGGTACAACGAACAGCTCCTTATACGGGTTGAAAGAAGTTCGACCATCATTTCATTATGTGGCATACGCGGCCCCGGCATTTCTCTACCCTTTTTAATGTCTCGTTGACATTTTTACTCAGCACAGATCTCAAACTTTGGCTGACATCTCCATCGTAAAGGACATGAACACTTTTAAAGGTGCTAACTAGTACAAACTGGGAATTCGGAGAGATTTCGTGAGCATATCCTTCGCCTATTCTGGTCGCACCATTTTTTAATTGATTTCAGGTAAAAACTAGTGAAATTTCGAATTTCCCTTGAACTTTAACAATTAAAAACAAAAACATAATTCATAATTCATCATAATTTCACTTGAATTAAAAGAAGATGAAAATTCACTGGATTTCAAAATTTGAAATTCACTCTTTTTTTTGACAATTCAATAGAAATTTTGCAATTTGCAATGATTTCTTGAAAATTGTTATTAATCCTTGACCTTCAGGTAGGAATCTCCCCAAATTCGCGTTTGATTTGAAATTAAGTCTAATTATTTATATGTAATATCACATTTTTCGTGAAATAATGAAATAATTGTCTCATCTTTATAGTGATTTTGATCTTGAAACACTTTCTTCCCTGGACCATTCTGGTTTATCTGAAGGTCGTTATGAATCTGATGGAACAAAACCGGATTATATAACATAATATGCACGACAATGTTGCTATACGCGTATGCGACGTAAATGTGGTATCATGAATTTGGAAGGCATACCACGTGAATTTGGCTCGTCTCTTGGAATAGATAGTCAGCTTATATTTTACCCAGAGAGTAGCTATAGTACTCTTGAACAATGTTACGGAGCATCGTATGCATCAGTAACGAGATGGGTTTTGGTTGTGAAGACTATATTATCCATAATGCGAAGAAAATCGGCTTTTGATGATGACAGAGAGGGAAAGAAGGGCAGATTTATGCCAAAAAGGGAAATGAAACAATAATGGGGCTGTGAATGTATAAAGCTTTTCTGTCAACACCAGACAATGGGTTTTCCCCATAACGGGTCACGTCCGGTGTACCAAGTTCCAGGGAAATGTTATAGAGATAGTGGTTTTCATATTGCATTCAGTAAACATGAAATCATGAGTTGGTTGGTGGTTCCCTTCTATAATGCCAATTGTTCACATTCATGTACGACCTGAGGTGCAAGACAACTCTTGTTATCGCTCTTCGACACTATCAGTCTTCTTGTATGAAAAAATTTATGAAAAATCACCCCAGACTCACCAATGAAAATTTTATTCGTAACACGTCAATTTTTATGGTATTGACACGCCACGAGAAAAATTTATGGCTAAATTTATTCCGAGATTCAGTAATCGTGTATTGGCTCTGACCAATACGTGCGGTGTATTTCAAGTTGTACCTTGACGTTGTAGTAAAAATTACAATATCTTTCTACTTTCTTTTTATGGAAAATTGTCCTTTTTACTACAATCGAAGTGGATGAAATGTTTTAAAGCCAGTGCGTCGTAGGATTTTCAAACGTCTGGATAAATTTTATTAGCGCTAGCATTTGTGCTTCTGTCATAAAATATAAACTCCGCATCAATAATAAATTTTTTAGAATCGATTATTATCAGGAGATAATGCTCAATGAAATTTTAAGCCCCAGGAATATTTGATTGAATAAATAATTACAAAGATGATCTCACAAATTTATACCAATGCGTATCATTGGAAAAATAAATTGTATAATTCTTCTGAGGATAGCAGTGAACTCATGGAATAGTTGATGTTAATTTTGTAATTGAGTTTGCACTGAGTTGATAGAGTAACCATTGATTTACTAGAACTTGCCAACTAATGCATGCACAGGTGTCCAGAAAGCCCCCCAGAAATTTGTCCTATCCTCGGTTGCTGCTATAGGTACACGCTGGACGTGACACTTCGGTAATTGCGCCATTAGTAAGCTCGACAATTCAATGTTATATATGCTGCACCGTTTGTGTTACACATGGATGACCAGAGCAACAGCTTCTGTGGTCCTGGGTTATCGATCAAAGTGCGATGAAACAATTGTTTCCATCGGCGGTTTTCTAATTAACGTCGGTACGCAACTCAATTACGATTGCAACTATAACGCCGTCATTGGAAATATTTTGCGTAATATTGGATTAATTTACCTTTCCCATCGGGAGGGAAATATAATCGAAAAATTCAAAATAAAATAAGCGGGAAATTGCCCATTCATTGCATGCAGTATAGTTATTCCTGCTAATAACTTGGCAACGGCAAATGTCATAAAATAATACTCATAAATATTATTATATCATATTATATATATATGATATTATAAATATTGCTATTAACATTCGTCCCATTCCGACAAAAATAAAACATAAACAACTCACCCTTCGATTGCCGACTCAAGTGTGAGAAAAGACTTGGGAAGAGAAGAGGATCTCTGATGGGGTTCGAGAGTACCCTGGGCTTCCGGTGATATTTCCCGTTTGGAGGGAGCACTTCCGGGGCGTGCGTGCTCCTTATCTCCAACAGCATCACTACATTTTTCTACAATGGTGTCCTCCATGGGTGTTGAGCCTCCACTGCTCTTGGGATTTTTCGGGCTCTTGGTGACCGTTCTGTCAGACGTTGTTATCCATACATCACTGCTCGACGAGGAGGACGTGGTGACGGATGAAGTTCCATTCGCCGAAGGGTTCTTAAGTACTTCCGGTGATGCACGAGCATTCCTGTACTCCCACCGGGTTGTTCCCTCGTAATTTGGCGATTGCTTCATAGGGATTTTCATCTCCTTGCGAGTGACTGTGTTGCGACCCTCGCGATCATCGACGACGTCCAGTGACGCCGGTGATGAGGAAGCACTCGTTCGATCCTTCGACTGACTTATGATGCTGTCCGTCGAGACCCTTCGATTCGTCGGATAGCTCTGGGAGAGTTTCATCAAGGGCGGTTGATTCGGAGAGTAAAGAGTCTCCGAACAGTGCGGCCAGTAGTTGCAAGTACTCGTGTTGCACCGCATTTTGCTGATGTCGTTGATTGGGGTCGTGGTGTTTGGGGTGGTAGCACCACGTTGCAGACTCTTGGCTCGTCGGTCCTGACGGGGTTGTTTCGACGATATGAAGTAGATGTCATGGGGCTCGTGCCTCTCCTGCGTGTCATCAAAATGACTCGGTACGTGACTCCTGGCAGGTGCTCTAGTTCTCGTTCCGTACAGATACTCCGTTACCACCTCTGCCTCTCGAAGAAGCTCCATGTTCAACACCTCCTCCGTCGACTGAGCCTTACCTGGGGAGAATTCATTTATTATACGAATTTATAGGATTTATTAAATCGTATATTCTCAGAAGTGCAGGGGAGGGGAGGGGAAAATACGGCAATCAAACAGAAAAAAATACTGATTTAATGTCTGGAAGGGATCAATTCATTCAATGCAATTAGGTTCCGACGCAATTAAAGTTAATTGCCTCAAGTTATAGGCAAAAAAATTAAGATTTACCTCAGTTTTCGGGAAAAAATGAGAAGGGGCATAAGTGCTCATCAAATGTTTGTTTAAAAAAGCGACATTTTGGTAAGAATCATTAGCACGGACTTTGTTCAACCCCCCAGAGGTCTTGGAAAAAATTCTGATATCTCTGTCGGGTTCAGAGATATTTCCCGAATACTCGACTAGTCGAGTTGTTACACTTTACCTCTTTGCTACTGAATTCATCACGGGCCAAATTCAACACATGAAAGCGAAACAAACCGTGTTCTACCCTTTCGGCCGTTTACCACTTGTCTGTTGAATTGTTACATGAATTATTGAACTTCTGTAGTTTACTGCTGAATACGTTCGTTCGTGGGAAAATTTTCCCGTGCAACGGAGCGATCCGAATATCATTGATTGAAATTAAGGCTTTGTCGTACCGCCTCTCGGATGCTAGCTCTATTGTTTCTTTATCTTTTGAGCTCGAAATTTTTGGAACTGCCATTCCATATCGCGGCATGCAAAAATTCCCACAAGAGATGAGTGTGCAATAACTGAGAATAAATTGTAAAAGAAATATCTGATGGAGAAAATTATTAACAATTCACACTGCAGTGAGCACTGAAATTTCTGTGACCTCAATTTTCTGGATTTTTAATATTCCAAATTGAAATCGAGTTCGAGATCTAATTATTCAATAAATCCTGCATATCGCTTGAAAATCCGAGACACCTGGATTGTTAATGTTGACAACCTAATGAGATGAGAATTTGCCTTCAGCTGCTTGAATCTTCAAAATGTCCGCATATATTTGATTGTTCGTCGAAAATTGTCATAAGAATTTTCCACGTCAAATTAAAATGAGTAAAATCTTAATACGAAAAATATAGAGATAAGTAAAAGAATATTTACGAGCAGTGAGGGGATATCTCCTAGTCCTCTCAGTTGTCGCGGGTTTATCAGTGATTTTGACAACGACTCTATTAGCTTCATTGAAATGTTCCCTGGCCTGATGAGATCCAGGCGAGCGTTTTTCAGGCAGTTGGAGGCTCTTGGACCGCCTGACTCTGGAGGTCTGCAGAGAATCTGGTGATCCCAGTGTATTCCTGAAGCCCTGATGTCCCCGATTCTGACCTGATCGTTTGAAACTGTTGGGTGATCTGCCAGTGCCACTGGTCGATGAGGAAGACGGTGACGACGACGAAGAGGTCGAGTCGAAGGACAATTTTCCTGCATCGGATGACCCGGGGGACTTCCTCAAGGGCTTCCTTCCCAGCCTCTCCTGACTGATAGTCTTCCCGTCTGGGGATGAATCGAGGGGGCTCGGAGACTTCACTCCAAGATTCAAGGATGAGTCCGGATTGTCATCCTCATCCCCATCCTCGTATCCCTCCACCGACGAGTCAGTGTTCTCAGCAAGTCTTGGCATCGTGCTGCGACTGACAAAGCTATCGAGACTCCTGAAACCCATGGACGAGGACGAAGACGAGGAAGACTCCCGATATCTCTGGGCAAATTGTATTCTCCTGGTGGTGGATTGATCCTCAAGGGATTTTGCCGAGAGCAAACGATACTTGTCCTGTCCCAATGATTTCTGATGATTGCCACTAGCCATTTGTGATTGACGCCTCGGTCTCGGTTTAATTGGTGTTCCACTAACTTTTCTCGTTTGCGATCCCCAATTTTTTGGGGGCGGTGAGGCAGGTGGACTGATAACATCGCTGTCGATAATGGCATTTGATCGAGGGAGGAATGGAGCTTTTGGGTAACCGGTGTTACGTGAACGAGTTTTTTTGGCCACATCCTGGAAGGCCGGTGGGGGAGAGATGATAGGGGTGACTGAGGGTGGAGAGAATGACTCGATACTGTGGGGTGAGGTACCACCACTCGGTGGTTCGTAATCAGCGCTCTGTAGCTTCAAAAAGTCGGGACGTGGTGTCGAGTCCAGGGTTAAGCTTCTGGTGTAGTCTGGACATTTTCCTGGCTCGCTGTTGGTGCAGTGGTAGTCGGATAGTTTGACAGCACGTCGGGACAGTGGAATTGTTCCACTTGTACTAGTGTTGGTTATTTGATTTTGATGTTTGGCCTCGTAATTGCTTTTACGATTTTCATCGAGTGATCTCTGCTGTACCTGCACCCATCCCGATCTACCCAGGTAAACACCGTCAACTTCGCGATCACACCAGCGCACTGGAGACAATTCACGGCTGCATTCACCACTGATGAACAATTCACCGGATGTACCGCTGCTACCGGTGAAGAATGAATTTGAGGCGTCACGACGGCGATGATTTCCCTCGCGGCAGTGGTGATTTCGAGGGGCTGCTGGTGATGAGATATTGACGATGCTTGTTACACTGCCTTTTGGGGATGGCTCGTGACGTTTTGCGTTGGGAATTGAACTCGTACGATTGTAGGCTGTCGGTCTAGCGCGACAGGCTTTTGACGCCTCCCAACTGTCTGTTGAGGATGCACCTCGCAGGTGAAGAATTGAAATGTTACTCCTGCACACATCAGGGAAAAAAAAGATTTTTTTTTTAAATAATGTATTTTCAAATATCTTGCACGGCGAGACCAATTCGTAATGTAAAATATATTTTTTTCTCAGGCTCCATCAATCCAATTGTACAATGTATGCAAATTGTAGCCTTTGTGAAATATGGATATATTCTAGGTGGTATAAATATGGAAAGTTTGCTTCATGCATGTTCTGGGTTTATAACGGCTTATCTTCTGATAAGATTTTGGCAGAATGAAGTGCAGAATTCACCTTTTCTCTGACATCTTCCCTCAGGGTAGTTCACTCAGCACAAATAAAATTGTCACTCTGTCACGCGTCAATTTTCTAGAATATTCTTCTATTTTTTGGGCGATTCTATTGAGATTCAGTTCAGAATAAAATATCCCATCAAAAAGAATGGAATCCCATTTTTCTATACAAATTATTTTATAGATTCATTTTGCAATTATATTTTCAAATCGATAAGAATTGTCAAGCGAATCCACTAGACTTTTCATATGGCGAGAAAAAAAAATTACTCATACCAAATGAATTTACTGAATTTACACGCAATTTAGCAATTATATTTGAAATGTGTGATTTTTGGTAATTAGACAATTTAATTGACAGAAGTCATGATTTTTATCAGCGCAAAAGTTTTGGTGGACTATTGCAGAAGGGCCCGATTACCTATCGGATCTTTCGCGATCGATTCTGAGGACCGAATTGGATGTCGAGTCCGCGATCTCAGTAGAATCCGACGCGGGACTGACTCTTCGAGGTTGCTGTACTGATGATGAGGTCGTAGTCCCAGTGCTGACGCCCACGTGGCTTCCCCCATCCTCATTTGAATGCTGCCGTGACGATTGTTGAGATGTCTGAGACAACCACCGACGTTGACTCGATAACCTTGATGATCCTGAGCCTGGCTGATGACCTGCCGTTACAGCACCACTCCCACTGTCCAGTGAAGTACTCTGGGATCAAATTTCAATTTCATACGCTGAGTTTGTGAAAAACCCCGTCAAAAAAAATATATATATATATAAATGTTGTATAAATCTAAACTTATAAATATTTTATATGAATTTTATATCAATTTTATATACAATGCGACGATATTTTTTCATAAATTCTCTCAATTTTTCATTTTTTGGAAATTGAATGATATTTGATAGAAAAAATTAAATTACATTTTTTGACTTTCCAAAATTCCAGGTTTTCCTTAAAAAATCGGTGAGCATTTGACGTGAAAATCACAATTTTAATTTTCATTTAAATGAAATGAAAATAATTTTTTGTGAGATGTCGAATTTCTCGGTTTCCCGTAATAAAAAATTCAGATTAAAATCTTTCAATTAGAATGGAAATGCGATGAATCTGTATTGAGAGGTGGAAAAGAACGCGACTACGTATTTTCCCACAGAGACCTGTCTCTCGAGATTACTACATTATTAGAAACTTTTTTTAAAGAACAGAGAGTGGGGTAACTGGTTCGAGTATTGGCACAGCTATGAATGTTTATTGAGTTTGTGTACCGAAGAGTGGGACTGGCACATGCTATTGAATTTTCTTCACTTTTTCAGATTTCTTTACAAAAGTTCCGCCTCTTTGAAGTTTTTCTCTTGTTATAGTGTCACTAAATTTCGGGGGATTACGCAATTGCGAATTCACAATCCTAGGGAGGACAATGGAAAATGTAAATTTCCGATGCATAATTCCATGACAATTGGTACACATGCGGAGGATTCAGTTAAATATGTCATTGAGTTTTCCACTGATTGAAAACTCGGGGTAATCTGCTATTAAATATTGATATTTTCATTGGAATTTCAAATAACTTAAGCATGTTTCGTCTTTGAACCATTAAAAAATAATACATTTCACTCAGCGTCCCAACAAAATCCCAACTTTCCCTTAAAAACTATTAAATTATCCCACAAAAATCCTAAAAAGGATTGATTAAAACAAATTAAAACATGACCTCGAAATAACTTATAAAACTCTGTGGGGAATCTCTAACAGATTCAATCGAAATTCTGTGTGGAAGAAAGTCTGGAGAGTTCGCCAATAAGAGTAGCAAAAAAGTAATGGAATTTACAAATAAAATTCAATGGGATCCCCAAGTTTTCCAAGTACATGGACGTGCGGTGGTCAGCTAATTTCATGAAAAATAAAATATACTCACATTGAAATGATTATTCCTTGCATTAACTGAGTCCTGGAGGGAAGATCCTCGCATATAGGGACGTGCAAACACTTCCACAAGTCTAGATTTGGCAGTCGATGCGGTGGCATTGGTGGTCTTGATCTTAGCAGATGAATTGCTACTCTTACCAGACAAATTCGGATTACTTCCCTTGCGCTCCGGGAATACGAGATGCTCAATATTAGGGGTATAACCAGGATCATTTCTCACGATGTCCTGGAGTGTAATCCGAGCACCAGTGCCGACATTGCTGCAATCATAAGAATTAAATTGAAATCTCCTTTGCGTCGTTAACTTTCAAAATTACATCTTGTTACTATTTTCACTATCATCAAGTCTCGGATTTAAATTTTTTACTTAAGTTCGTTGATTCGAGTTGTCTTGCTGCAGACTAAGTAATTGTCCGATTGATGCAATGGCAGCTTGTGATACCCCGTCAAATGGAAATGAAGAAATAACACTACATGCGGATTGGATTGGATAGATTTCAAGTTTTTTTCAGTGAACGAAAATTCAAAAAATATTGGAAATGCCTGATAATTTTTTGAAAATTTTGAATTTTCACATTTCCGTGAATATCTTCTCGATTTTCATATTTCCCTGATACATTTTCAAAAATTTCGAATTTTCAAATTTCAGTGAATACCTCCTCGATTTTGATGGTCTCCTGATTTTTTTTCAAAAATTTTGAATTTTTTAATTTCAGTGAATACCTCCTCGATTTTCATGCTCTCCAGATATTTTTTCAAAAATTTTGAATTTTCAAATTTCAGCGAATACCTTCTCGATTTTCATGTTCCCCTGATACATTTTCAAAAATTTCGAATTTTTCAATTTCAGTGAATACCTCCCTAAATTTATGAAATTTCTCACTGGAAATAGCATAGGCCTGAAAGTCAATCTGAATCAATCCTCTGGTTACGTAACTTCGATAATCGATTTTCCTGGAGCAAACGGGCTGTACAGAGAGTGCATTGCGCCGAGTTATAGTGCATGTGGTTGCTCGTGGGGATGGAAATTCCGGTAGGATGATAAGAGCTATTCGTGTCGCCGAATTGTGTGAATATAATTCATCAAAGTGGGTCACTCCGCATGGACATAATAACTGAAATATATATATTTTTTTCAGATGAGCTGGGGTGGAAAAAATATTGGAACTATTCCTCCTGGATCAATCGGATGCATTCGGTGGACACGTTACGTCAGAATCCACTCTTTCAAATTCATTTATATTTCCCCATTTTTTCCGCTGCGGTATTACAATACAATGGAAATACACCCGAGTAAATTTGCTGCAAAATATTTACCCTGGGGGTTGGTAATTTTAATTGTAGTGTGATTATAGGGGGAATTTAAAAAAAGTAGAAGCTTTCCATTTTTTTTTTTCTAGACTTGACGTGTGGTAAAACACACGATCTAGTGAACCTTTCAATTTTAATGGGAAAAATTGGTAATTCAATTATTGAACTTGTGAAATGTTTTTCTTTGGAGGGTATCACAGGGAATTTATCAAGTGCTGGACAGTGATCCTTCATGAGAGCACTTTGGAGGCAGTAAAATCAATTTTTTATTCAAGGGCGCAATTCTCTCAATGAAGGGCTTCTTGATGGAGATGATTTTGTAATAATATTGGAGATTGTACTCTCACACCGGCAAATATTTACGATAGTACACGAATAGAGTGGTATAATTTAATGAGGTGTGAATTTCTCGCACTCTTGCACTCAAATAATTTACAGTATTCCGTTATATTCAATTCCATCAGTATTATCGAGTTTTGTAATTACTTCAATTGACTAGGAACACTTTTTCATTTTATTGTGGTAGATCATATAGTAGAGACTAGGTCTGTATTGTATTTTTACAATCTCCATTCCGATTTGAAATTTTTAATTGAATTCACCAGAAAAATTTCCTGGAATTGTATTTGCATTCTAGATAAAAAATTACATTGTTCGGATCGTTGATGCAACTTCCAATTCAAAAAAATTCTAACGCAGTCAATCGTAAATCTGAGAAAAAAAGTTGGAAAAAATTACGTAATGCCATGTGTAACTGACAGGCGCAATACTGATATTTATCTTTTTTACGTAAGGTAAGAAAAACTATGTTGCAAACGACGAATATTCCCTTTTAATTACATAATTTCGATTTAATAAAAAATTCCAATCGTATTATGACTGAAATTTGTAAAAATTATTTATGATTTTATTATAATTTTTGTGAAATTCAATTTAATTTCAATCAAAAAGGGTAATTAGGTTTCTCCTATAAATTCTTTTTTCAAATTAAATGATAATTGAATTTGCAATTAATTAATTTCAATTAATCGAAAATTCAGAGAAATAATTACTGGAATATTCATGATTTTCACATTTCTCCGGTGGCATATCGATTTGAGAATTGAGAATTATTAGAACATTTAAGAAATCAAATGCGGTAGTAATTGACGAATTATTTATTAAATAATTCTAGTAGTATATTAAAGTATATTAAAAATTCCAAGTTTCTTGATTATAACATTTAAAGTATAATTTTCCAAGTAAACTTTACCTGGAGAATCCATGGCCTTTCTGAGTGCGTCTCTTGCCACTACCTCGACCAGGTTTAATGTTAGTGGTTTCAGCAAGTTGGAGAAGACGACTGCAGTGCTGCCTCAGCAGCGGATCCTGATCACGACGATTCATTCCAAGTCGTGCTCATTCAACTCAGCGAGGCTAACGTCCTGAACAGAATGTTATTGACACAAATCTATTAAAACTTTATTCTCCTGAATGCATAGTGGAAATTTATTTTCAAGTCAATATTGAAAATTTTCAGTGAAAAGCGTAAAAATGGATAAATGAAAAAAAGGTGATTCTGCAGGGAGAGATAGCTGATTGTATAGAGGCTTGAGCAGGAAGGGAAATACAGGCGAAAGCTTCATGCTATTTTCAACTTCCGGTCGTCCTCGCCGTCAGTACGGCACGTGATGTAACGTCGATTCGACGATTTTTCCGCTCTCAGGTATTGTAGAGACGTTTACGGTGATAGGACAATGCGGAAAAATCTCCCGTGCAGAATTATCTCCAGAGAATTGCATTTTTTTGATAATGAAGCAACATCCGCTTTACAAAAAACAAAGACAACAAAAAATTTTGCGAAAAATGTACTCTCCCGTTTATAAATCTCCCAGTCTGTTGACTCCGATGGAGTTTTTTTTTAAATTCTTACCCTGATAAAATGCAATTGCAGCAATTATACCCATCGTTTATTATTTGTTACGTATGGTTATGCAATTGCACGAATTGTTTGTTATTGTCAATCGAGTTGATTAAATGGCCAATCGGATTGTACCATGGAGAAGTTTAATTCAAAACACATCTAATTTTCGCCTCTTCAAACCGACGACTGTACCACCTTAATCAAGTACCAGAAAGACCAACTTGCTTGAACTGTATCACAAGTAAGCGCACTCCAATTGCAAAACTTCAACTACTCCTGCATTCTAAACGGATACT
The DNA here is from genome assembly GCF_000806365.1 of Fopius arisanus. NCBI lineage: Eukaryota > Metazoa > Arthropoda > Insecta > Hymenoptera > Braconidae > Fopius > Fopius arisanus. Next base: position 1,558,395 of record NW_011887742.1, on the reverse strand, counting down.
GCATCTAGTATGTACGTGAAAATGAAGGAATTATTGGTTCATCTTCTCGAGGTGCTAAACAATCCCCAGTGCATTTTAAGTATGTCCTTTCTGCTAAAATTCAAGTTTTTTTCCTTTTCCTTTGTAATTTACAGAAATTTAACACTTTAATAATTAATAACAACAAAGCGGTATTGTGAATCAATCTGAAATATAATACAGATATTTTTTGTCGCTTCAAAAAAATTATGTCAAATTTTCCAGCAATATCTTCAGTGATATCTTCAATTCTTGCAAACAAATAAAATGGCAATAAAACTCCTAAACTTCAATTAATCGTCTTCAATAACTTCATTAAATTCTATCAATTAATTCATTCACGAGTTTGAAAGCAATTGTTTTTCAATTCTCTCACTTTTTTTCTCAGCAGACAAATTCCATATCCCTGTTTTGAAAAATTCCTCAAAATTTTGTGCACAAAGTCTTGATGATTATCAATAATAGATAATTGCTCACCTCAATAAATGAGTGTTCCTCCCACACCCCATTGAGTGGTCTTCTGGGCTGGTTCATAGCCCCAAGGATTCACAGACTGCCCGAGACATCCACCATCATGTTCTCGTACACTTCCAACCCCTCGATATCTCACATCACTCAAAATCCACCAATATCTCCAAGTTAACGATCAGCCTTTATAGAGATAAAACCGCTGAGTTTACCCGATCGATCAGTGGTCACTTCCGCGTTTCCCCATTTTCGCTAAATTCTGAGTGATGACATCTAAGAACGGTCTTACTTCCCACAAGGTTCATTCCCTTCCCTTCAATACTCTAAATTGTTTATCCCCAGTCGTTTCCGTCCTTCATTTCCATCAATTTGTATGTAGCAAATGTAAATGGCTGTTTCCATTACACACTGCATGTTCAATCAACTCCCCACGTGATCTAGGTTAATTGGAATTTTATCCTAAAGGTTCCACAAACATTGATTTCACTGCAGTGATACAAAACTTTCTGGGGAGACATAAATACACTGTTAACGTTTTTTTCCCTCAGTTTAGCCTCGGAATTCTACAAATTTTTGTGGTGTTCAACTTTCATGAAATTCCAGGGAACTATGCAATTCAAAAATTCAATAATCCACTGGTTTTCGGGTTGAATCAATAAAAAACAATTTAGAGTTGGGTTTTTTATTCCATTTATTCGGGGAATAAATAGCGAAGTTTTGGAAATATTTTTTTCAATTGGAAAAATTCAGGGAAAATGTGAAAATCCATGGGAGGGGAATTCTCATCTTTTCGTCAAATTTCACAAAAAATTCTGATAGCATACGAGAAATTTCATAAAAAATAGAATTCACATTTCTTTGAGTTCGCCCTACACCAAAAATGCGTCAGTCATTCCTCAATTATTTTCCTACACCGCACGCAGTGAAAATTCAATAAAAACGGATGACTTCCAAAAATTCCAAATTAAAATATGAATATTCTCAAATCTGGTTAGAATTCCCATGATAAATTACCGCCAGTTGAATTTTCCAAATCGCAATTGGCGTACGAAACAAATTACTTCCGAAATAAATTCCCTAACACCAAAAAATCGAGATGTTCAGTAATTGCCACATGTACTCATGCCAAATAAATTTTTTTGACGGACATAAACTCATTTATTAGAAGTAAATTTTTTCTCAGTACGAGCGCCACGCGAGTTGCGTAATTTTCATTAAAAATTTCTTTCTGTGTCACTAAGAAACGTGATAAGATGGCGATATTGAGGGCACAACGGTGTGAAAAATAAAATCTACCCAGAAAGATGAGAAAAAGACAGAAGGGGTTAGCAAAACGCGACAACGTGACCCCGGGAGCAACACCGCGAGAGGTCAATGACCCGTACGTCGGCAGGAACGAAGGAAGCCTGTCACAATTCCATATCACAACCTAAAATAATAAACGACATGATTTCCTCATGCCACCGGAATTTCACCGAAGCAACCAACCCCTCGGAGATTCCCCTCCTTTTATCACAAACTCCGAGCCAAATCCCGTGATAACAATATTTTTCACCAATTCAGGCACAAGAAAATTGACATTACCAGAAATCTCGGATATTTCGGACATTTCAGACATTTCAGACATTCCTCTAGTTAATGCACTGTATTTATGATAACGCGAATGACAACAACCCGGGAAATGGTGTGGCTGTGCCAAATGATTGGGTAATTTCGTCGAATCTATTGGTCTATTGAAATCCAATCTTTCGGATAGTGTAACAATTAATCGTTACCCGGGGCATTAACCCGATACAATTATATAATTATCCAATTATGATGAATAATTAATTCTGCTCACGATCGGTGTCTGCCGAATGTACGGTACCACCAATTCAATGAGTCCAGTGCAGATGACGACGCAGTGATATTTTTATTGAATTTCTATGAAAAATCGTATTACTTCAAATTAGCGAATTTATTAATCTTTCTCAGTACGTAAACTGGTAATTAATCGGTTATCAATCGGTTATTAATCGATTATTAATTGATGAGTGATGAGTAATCGGTTAATTGTGATCGGTTATTAATTGATGGTTTTTCGGGGTATATGGGTGATGGGGGGTGATGGGCGCAGGGTGTATTTAGTTATAGAATTTTTTACTTGATTGTTTATTTTTAAGCAGCAGCGGTGGAAAACGAACGGTTGGTGCCGGCGGTTGGAGGTTGACTGCGCGGTACGGTTACACCGTCGAGTCTCGCCGGTTTTCGCCTATCGATTTTTCCGCGCAGCCTCCCGCGGTCTGGACCACGCTACAAGGCTCGAGAGGCTTCCTAAAGGGATGTACACCTCATACGAGTATTTTCCTCCTTTCACCCCATATTTTTTCGCTTTTTCCACCGAGGGACTCCTTGCACCTGTAGACTCGAGGATTGCGCTAGGATTTTTTTACCCCCCGCTGATGAAAAAATTCACGTTGTAATCCGGGGCCGAATGTCACCCTGGGAAAAATTACCGAGAAACCAGAAATACTTGGTGCTACACCGTTGCACTTGCATTCAGTCTTCCCATTTATAAAAAGAAATTTTAAGGAAATTCGGGAATTACTTGGCTGTGGAAAATTTCACGAAATTTTGGGAATAATTTCGGAATGCATATGGCAACAGATAGTCCACATTTGGGGGTTCTAATATATTGTTAAATTTTTGGCGAGGATAAATAACGGCGGAAGTACATTAATGAGTCAAAACTAGTCGTAAGTAGTCAGAGGGAACATTCAGTCAGACGTCCATTCTTCTCCGTAATAATATCCATTGTTGGAAAATTACTGTTCATTCTCCATTTGAAAACACTTCAAATGCATACCTGCGTCTGTTCTGCGAGGAATTCAAAAAATCGGAGAACATTTCTATTTTATTTTCAAATTTGTTGATTTTTTTTGCTGCATTAATCTGCTCAAGAAATTTGCGAAAAATTTTCCCATATCATTTTTATATATTAAAAATAATTCCTGAAGCAAATAGAGAATTAACTGAATATTTAGGAAATTCATTGAAGCGTGAAAGCATGATTCTGGAATGCGACGGCTCGTTATCTTTGTTTAAAATTTCAAGTGTAATTTTCTTCAGAGAAACATGAATTTACCTTGAATTCTCTCTCTTGGTGTGTACCATTACATTTAATTGCTCATTCCACTAATGAACATTTGAAAAGATTCCGCCGAAAGCACTTCCGATTCGCAGGGAAAATCCCGTGAGTTTCATTAACAGATTCATCAATGAAGAATTCTACACAAATGTCATACGACGATTTCACATATAATTTAGGAGCAGTGACTAATGGTAAATAATTTTTTAATTATTTTTATTATTCTGACAAACTGTCGTCGAATGTCAGAATTATTATCGAATATCGAAATGACCGTCAAAACATCGAGATGTGCAATTATTTCCGCGAACTTTTCCAAGCTGTTCAAAAATTCACATACTTGCGAAAAAACTCAGAAAAATGATAAAATAATAATTTTTCTGCTTTCCTCTAAACTTTTAAAAAAATTATAAACTTTTAAAAAAACACTGGAAAATTATGGCATCATCACGAAATTTTGAGAGTCATGAAATAATTACAAACTGCAAAAACGGTATATTTTTCGTGTGAATCCGATAAAATATTCATCATAAAATTCCACGAACCGTTAATTTTGTCTAAAAGGAGGCCAAACCACCTCCAATTTATCCATCATCCTCGAGAGAAGTCAGGATATCGCCTTAACACGTTCCAGATGCATGTTCCTCGGAGAATGCACTGGGCCGGAAGGGGTTTTGCGGAGATTAAGTTGACTAAAACGGCTGCCGAACTGCAATGAGTCCGTGAGGGTTGAAGTGTGGGTCACATGTAGGTTGTGGTTCACCAAATTGAAATCAGAGCATCCCCATGACTGCACCAGGAACCCTCCCCTCGTCCTTTCCAGATCAATTCCCCAAAGTACCACATTATCCAAACAAATATCGAATGAGCTGGTGCCATTGATCGAATACAACCCGTAGGATTTTATTTCAAAGAAAAATGGATAGGACTGACAAAAGTTTCGGATGTCTTTGAGGAGTTTTGGCAAAGTGGGTCGATCCCTCACACCTACAATCCCTCGGAAACACCGAGTTCTACCTGGTGAGGCTTCGAGGCAATCCCCCAGGGATGATACTCTCCGATGGTGTCAATTTCACGAAAAGTTTGTGGGATGGAGATTATTATAGTCTCTTGAAAGAGTGGTGGGAATTTAGCAAGTTATTGTCTTATATTGCATTCCTTCATTTTTCAGAGTCTCTCTGTTGGGATAAAACTGACTTTCAAGGTGAAGTTTTGGGTGAGAGCCATGGGCTTTCCAAAGTTCAATGTCAAAAACCGTAGCCCAGGATTGGGGGATCGATGGAGAGGCCGGGTCGCTCAGGGCCCTAGGTCGCCATCCAGGGGAGGAGTTCCAGATCACTTTTTTTTCCCCTCCAGGGTCACTTCTTATCAATGGATCTCCATGGGTTTATTGCTTTGTCCAACGAGATTGCCACCGATTGTTCTTTCAGATATTTTTATTTTGATATTGATGCTTGATATTGATGATTTAGAAATTTATGGATAATTTCACTTGGTTATCGGCTTTTAATTTGATAATTGCGTGTGAATTCCCTTGGATTTAATGGCATGTCAGGAAAACGGTTCCAGAATACGTAAATACCTTTTGAGGGATTCTCGCATTCTCAGTCATCGAATTTGTCACTTGAATTGCTGGGGGAAAGTTGGAGGACTTTTCTGTAGAATTCTTTGTAAATTTTTTCATGCTACAGTTACACTAAAAATTTTTGAAATTTCATTTCAACTGCAAGAAGATATAGGTTTTCATTTCACTAATTGCATAAAATTGAAATGAAAATTCAGGTGAATGCGGGCTTGGATTTATAAATAATTACAATTTTTTAAATATTAAAATTAATTCAAAATTCGATATGAGCTTGGACACTCATGTTCCATAGAATTTTCAATCTAATTTCAAACTTCCTAGCGTTTTTCTTTATTTCTGCTCTCACAAAATCTCTCCCCGGAATTTTCAATCTTCACTTCCCTTCTTCCTCAAGAATCCCTCAACCCTTTCCAAAATTTGTAGCCAAGAAATTATTCTTCCAGATAAAAATTACAAGGAAGTTTATGAATTATGTTGTCATTTAAATTAGAAACTTAATTGTTCTAGCCATCTACAGAAAAATCGCGTTTAATTTTTACCAACAATTTGAGCCAGTCATTTAGGGATATGATCGGTTCATTCAGTCCTGTATCATTTCCAAGGATCGTACGTGCACCAGGAAATAGGTCAAGTAAAATGTATCCTCTCTGCAGGCGAAGTCCTTCATTAATTATTTTCGGGAATTAATTGGTCCAGTTCACCACTTTGGCGGGTTGGTAATTATTAAATTTTCATGCACTAGTTTCTGCCCCGTAATTCGATAGATTTCAAGGTCTATTTCGCAATCGATTGAGTGTAATCAAAACAGAGGATATCCTGATCCATTTGCTTGAAATTCTAATAGTTGAATAAATCATTTAATAAATTATTTGAACGGAAGGAAAAATGAAGTATTCAGTAATCCTGAAGGATAATTATCAGAACAGAACATCCATTGACCTCCTTATGCACAAAATAGACCATTACCACCTGCAACAATAACTTGACAATAATTTACAAGGTCACTACGTCATAATGAGGACGAAGGCACGTCGGGATCCTTGAACGACAGGTGTACTGAAAGATTGGATGTGGGTGTGTTATCACTCCTATCTCCATCGGGATATTGAAGGAGAATAATTAAAGAAAAATAAATGCCAGCGTAAAAATAGGCAAATGTACAACAACCACACCCGTTTCCGTATTTCTGTCGCTCACCGTTGGATATAAATCCTGAAAGTCAATAAAAAATAATTGAATTGTAAATACAATAATCAAGAGATTTATGTCGGACTCAGCTATTGCTTATCTAATTCCAATTATCCGGAATTAATATGGTAATTTCACGCTCAAGAGTGAAGAATAAATTATGAATCTTATGGTGATATGAATCTTGGGTTCGGTGCAATCGGAAAATCTCTGCATTACGCTTTTTTATTTAATTGACAAAATTGAAAAAGACTTCTTTCCTTTTTTCTTTTGAAAATATCCAGAAAAACAGTATTATGTATATATTTTTTAAAAATCCTATTAAATTTTTTGAAATTTAATGAAAATTAAATTTTATTCATTGAACTCAGTGCATTAGGTGTGCAGCTTCATTATATAGAATGAAAATGACTGGTGAAATATATTGTTATAAATTATATTGAATTATTTTGCACATGCATCGATATAATTATTTATCCTGCTCCCAACTGTATGCCTCAAATTTCTTATTTTTGCTCGAGTAAATCATATAAAAAGTTTCTGAATGAAATATCTTCAAAAACTGAGGCCCTGATTTTTTGAATCCATTTTTTTCGAGTTGAAACTTCTTCTGGAACATCAACGAACTTTTTATCCTGATGCTAGGAGTTAGTGGAGTACTTTTCGTTGCAGCACCCGAACTTTTCGATATTAAACCGCAGGGGAATATTTACCGCAATTTCGCTAGAAATATTCTTGAATAATTTCCTCCGGGATACACGGATAAAATGGATAGATCAAACATTACAGGTCTATCAGTTCGATCAAAGGCTGAAGGACACTGCAACCAACAATGGGAAAGTACCTACAATGTACTGCAGGTTTTATCCAAAAAAAAAAAAACGATCACTCCAATTACTTGCATTCGTATCCCGTTATCTGCGTGATTTGTATTTGTTCAGCGATAGGAATCGGCGCATTGACACCATATCATTGTGTATTCAACAAACATGGAGAATAAAAGAGGAATTGCATCAGACTATCAATCGTATCAGAATGTCTTAGACATCAGCATGCGATACTGCGGATAATTGATATTAAATTACTCGAGAAAATGATTGCTTTAATCGTTTCTCATACTGATACTGGAATGTTTCCAGGAGGAAGTGCGATACTTCAATGATTCATGATTATAAGTGTAAGATTGTGGAAATTCTCAGTTTGAATATGAAAATTCATAATTTTCGCGAAATTCTGCGGTACTCGCAGGGGAATCCCTGGTGGCAGGTGAAAAAACTGGGCGACAGTACCTGGAATAATATTTCAGATGATCTTAAACTGGTTTTTCTATTAGTGTACCATTAACATGCCATTTGCAAGTCTCATCTAAATTTCCAAGATGACTGAGTTGACGCGTCGGACTTTCCAATCATTTTGTGCTTTATTTTTTTTTTTTCTCCTTATGATGAGTTTTAAGGAAGAGTGTGCAGCATCCTCTCGGAAAAGGTAATTAATATTTTTTGGAGCTTTCGAAATGCATTTGAAAATTCAACAACAAATGAGTAATTAAAATTGTGATTAAATTCGTTAATTACCGTGTGATTATTCATTAATCAAGGGCGCAGTTTGGATTTATGATGATAATTAATTTGTTATACACTCTTAGGAGATTAAACTCAAAATTGTATGTAAAAAGACTTGAAGGTTTTAACAACAAAAAAGTGATGTTAAATTACTCTAAAATTTTTCACTGACTCATCAGTAATTTTCGTGTTTTTTCCTGAAAGTTCAGTGAAAACGTCAGTAAATGTTCCGCAATTTTTACTGAATACTGTTTTGACTAACGTTGAAATTTTTTAGTGAGATAAGTGCACATGGCCTTGATTATTTCTGCCTTTCGGTTGAGCCTGAGGAGCACAAGATGCAGAGGTGGTCAGGCGAGCGTATAAAAGTAATAAACTCAGGTGTTGTACTTCATCCTCCCTCTCCACATGATTGTCTTTCACCCGGATTATGTTAGAAGACGGCTGAGGTGCCTGAATAGATAATCGGTGGAAATCGCGGAGCTACGACGTCCACCAATTGTGGGAACACAGAAACAGGCCGTTCTCGATTTTTTTTTTTCGACGAGTTCTTAAAAAAAACTTCAATTCATCAGTGTTTATTGTGAATCGATCATGAAGATCCAACTGGCAATTTTGGTATTTTCATTTTTCGTGTCGGAAAATATTTGTGGATCCAGATCAGCTAATCTGGAAGTCAAACTTCTGCACGTAGTGAGTTTCAAATAAATTTGTAAATTCAGGATGTTCACACCCTTTAAAATTAATATCAATAAAGACATGAGGACTTTTTTAAATTCCTTATTAATGAATCAATCAATTTCGTGAATATTTAATTCTCTATTTGCTTCTTGACTGATCAATTTTTACGATGAGTCTGAAAACCGAAGCTTTCATTGAAGACTAAATCACCATTTAAAATGAAAAACTCATTTTTTTTAATTTTCTAGATGAATGAAAAATTGAATGAAGTTTTTTCGTTAAAATTGAAATATGTGACTGAGAATTGGAGAATTAATTATTAATATTTAATTATCTAATGTTTCCTATTTAATTTAAAAAAACAATGGGAATCTAAACTTCAGCCTGGGAAATATTTACTCTTATTATATTCATAAATTTGAAATAGATTTCAATTTCTTGAAAATGACAAACAAAATATTCATCCACCAAATGAAATCCATCAAAAATGACCCCTCAATTTTCATATTTTACTCTTTACCGAACCTACTGCATTTATTTCTTCAAAAAATGAATAGAAACTTCGGTTCTCCTGCAATCAATTTACCAAACTTTCAGGATGTTCCCCGCATAATATTTTAACCACTTAACGATGACAGGATAATATAAATATGCATATCGCATTAAAAACTGCCAAGTTCCGTCATCTCATGAAAAATTCAGACGGAAGTCCTATTAAATACCAAATTCAATCCAATTCCCATTTTTCTCAACAATTATACACAATTGACGTCGCATTAATGACAAGATTCTCATTAAAATCAATTGCTTCAAGGCTCGAACAAAATATCAGCGAACCTCACAGTTCCAATTTAATTCTGCCATATCATGTGTTATTAAATATTATTAAAAGTAATTAACTGCATTAATCCTAAAACATTCACCTTAAAAATATATTGACGACAAAATTTAATAATAATTAAGATTTCGAACTCCACGAGGGGAAAATGCCCTGGGGTTTTGTTACGTTACGATTCTAGTGTAATTTTTTCCTGTAATTTTTCTTTTCAAGTGTAACTCCGGATTATTATTATTATTTCTGCTACAGCTGTTCCGTCATGGAGATAAGGTGCCCCATAAAGAGTACCAGAACTACCCCAATGACCTGTGGGGCAATCACTCGTACTTTCCCATCGAAAATGGAGGTTTGACGAATGTGAGTGGTTTTATAATTAATAAATTAATATAATTAATAATTTTTTACAATCGCGTACATCGCTGGCTCGAATAAATGGTGTTGAATTTATCGAGCAAGATGCTTATGTAAACCAGCAGCATTTGGGGTGATATGAGACACCCGCGATAAGACACATGTCATTTTAATTGACAGGTTGTCAAGTTGTGGCCGTCTGGGAATAAATTGTCTTCAAGTGACATTCGTGTTCAAAGATTTGAGAAAACTCATTGTCTTTCGTCCATTCACTATCGATTAATTATCTGTCAACGCCAGTCATGTTCACGTGGAAATGAATACATGTCAAGAAATTGTTGTAAATACCTCACAAAATAGTTGAGGTTTACATACATGAAGAAAAAAACCAGATAGACCATTATTTGGATTTTAAAACCATTTGAAGATCAATGAAGTCCTCGATATATCTAAACTTGAAATTTTTACGGTCGATTAATCCGATTCATTGTCATTATCATGAAAATTAATGCAGTACTTTTAATGAAATCTAGAATAATTTCTTATTCTATTCTATATTCTTTCTATTTCTCATTCTTATTACAAAATATATAATATATAAAGTTACAACTGAAATCTAAAATTTCAATTAACCGTTCTAAACGAATTTATTCAAATCAATATTTAATACTGGCAATCAAATGTTTGCAACCATTCATTAATTTTACTCGTTAATTTGAAAATAATTTTTCTTAACCGATGAAAAAATTTTCTCAGTGTGTCACAATGTCATGCAATTCCAAATTGACGAGGAAGATGAGATTTGAACTGCGATAGTCATACGTCCTTTCAGTATATTACAACAGAAGTGACTGCTCCATGATCTAGCACCAATAAAACTGACGAGACTAACTCGTATTGCCACACAATTCGGAATCGAAGATTGTAAACCAGTCCCGGAACCTCTCACAAAAAAAAATGAATAGAACAACATTTCCATGTCATATTATAAAAAAGGAAAATAAACTCTAGGTACATAAACAAAGGTGAATCACTGAATGTTTATAATCGCATATAAAAACCTGTATATATCCGATAGAATTACTCCATTCATTTTTTAAATTCTATAAACAATTACTCATACGAATTGGCTATTATCTGTTCTTCGTTATCATCATTCGTAAAAAATGAAAATGCAAAGAGTCATCAACAAAATTGGTTGACAAACGGCCCATAGAATTGACGGCAGTACTCGCAGTGATGTAATTAAATTCTCTTGTTCGTTGACATTAACTCATTACTTTATAATTAGAATAATGTAATGATTCACCTCCAGGAGGGAAAACGACGAGAGTATAAAATAGGAGAAATGCTGAGGGAGAGGTACGACAAATTACTAGGCCCTTATTACTCACCAGAATTGATATACGGACGTTCAACTGATTTATCAAGAACCCAGATGTCCCTTCAACTGGTCATCGCGGGATTATTTCCACCTAGTGAAGAACAACTGTGGAATCCAAGACTTCCCTGGCTACCAGTCTCCACAGTCTTCACTCCTAGTGAACGCGATGGACTTCTCTTTCCTCATCATTGTCCAGAGTGAGTGACACCAGACCAACTATTTCCCCTGATCTCTAATTTCTCCACCAATTATCCCCAGATATGTGAAGGAATACAGGAAATTTCTGAGCCGAGACAATATCCAAGAGATTATTCGAAAATACAAGGAGCCGATGGATTATCTGACTAAATACACCGGTAAATCTGTCGATAGGACGTCTGCAGTTTATTATCTCTATAATTTATTCAAGGAACAGGTAATGTCATCCTATTATAAGAAGTATCATATTCACTAATTATTCGTGACATTTCAAATTCAAATGAGAAACCCCCACCACTCATTCTTTTATTTTCTTATCGAGTTCACGACCGCAATCTTGAGATATTTACTATTGATGATTATTAATAATGAATTTGCCAACTAATTAGTGTCTATTGATTGATAATATTTATTTTTGATTTATTTTAATTCTTTATTTTATTTTTTATTTATTTTCATGTGAAAATTCCGTGAGTTTTTCACCCAAAAAATATACTGTATCCGAAATTGTATCCCGGTGATGAATTTGTCGTTCTATTATGCTTTCGATTTATTTTTTACCATTTATCAATATTTATATAAATATTGAAGAATTGTAACGAGGAGGTTTTTAAACAAATAAGTTATTTATCAATAATTTTTGGAAAAACCGTGAAAATCTGAGGAATTTTCGTTTTGCTGAAGATTGCGAATAGGAATTTCGACAAATAGAGGATTCCTTGAGAATTCTTAATATGATATATTTGTTGAGCAGGCTGCACAAAATCTGACGCTCCCTCACTGGGTACACAAAGTCTATCCAAATCCCATGAAAGAGATCACAGCCCTGGATTTTCAACTCAGGTCTTACACGAAACGACTCAGACAGCTTAACGGAGGCAAGTGACATGAGATTACAATTACAAGATCTTCCCTGCTTTACACTCGGATAGGAATATTTAATAAAAATTACCCTGACGTAATCGGATGGCAATTCCAGAATTTTTATGAAAAATTTGACTAACAATTAGCTCTGAGGAAGAATTACAATTGTTCACACAATTTTTAATGGGGGATATGCATTTTTTACTCCAAATAATGCTGAAAAAAATTTTTATTGGGGGATATGAATTTTTTACTCCAAATCCTGCTGAAAAAATTGTGAAATTCGTGGACTAAAGAAGTAATCTTTATCTGGATTGTCAGATCCAATTTATGAATTAGAAAAACAATGTACCATAGAAACACAATAATAATATTTTTCTCTCCAATCTATCAGGATTAAATTCAATTGGACTGGATTCAATTAAAAAGAAAGAACGAAACTCGAATTTCTTCAGTTCCGGAAAATGAGAGTTTTGGTGTTATGGAGAATATTTTCCGAAAATGTTACTACTCTTTTGCAATTATTTTGCACATTCCCTTTAATGAAAATCGATAAACCAATAAACCAATAAACAATTAAATGAATGATCAATATATTCAGGTCCACTGCTGAGAGAAATCACGGAAAACATGAAAGCCCTGAGATCGGAAAATCTGGATCCACTGAATAGAAAAGCTTTTCTCTACTCTGCCCACGAGCTAAATGTGGTTTCCATGGCGAGAACTCTCGGTACGGATGATCCTGTCGTGCCACTGTACGGTTCTGCAATAATATTCGAAACCCTGAAGGACGAAACTAATCGCTTCTACGTGAAGGTACGTTAAATTCACTCTTTTCCAGTCTCAAATTGAAAGTTGCATTTTTCATACGTCTCCGTGGTTTTAATTTTTTATGAAGAAGTTGAGATGAAAATCCCTTCCAGGTGCTCCTGTGGACCGGAATTACTGAACAGCTGGTGAGCCAGAGGATTCCCGGCTGCCCTGAATTCTGTCCCCTTGACGACTTTCTCGAGATTTTACGGGACGTAATTCCTAATGAAAAGGAGGGCGACTGTTGGTCAAACCATGACTATCAAAACCAAAAGCACCAACGGATGTCCGAAGGCTCATCCAGTCACAAAGTCCTTCCCCAGTACCTAAGTCTCATGACACTTGTTATCCTAGCCTTCATGTGGTATTAGTGCTATTATTTCATCAAGTGCAATAAAATGGAAGGGAAGTCGAATGATTCCAATAGTCTAGAGGCCATTGGGTATTAATTCTTGAGAAGAACTGGAGTTGAATCTAATTAATCTTAAGAATACGGAATTTCACTGGTCGAGGCTGTCTGCAGACAGGAGTTTGCTTAATTAATAAATAATTAATAAAATAAAGTTCAATTAATTTTTGTACAGAAATTTATGAGGAAATATAATAAAATTTTAATCAAATTCAGAGATTGTTACTATTCAAATCTGTTCATTACAGCCAGAACGAGAAACTTTGCAATCTCTGGAATAAATTACCAATTGAAATTTCAGAAAAATTATAATAAAAGGGGACTGAAATTTCGGAAATAATGAATATTTACGTGAAAATGTTTAATACTTTATCCTGGGCTCTTCTCGCGGTGCAGTAGGTGCAAATCTGCGGAAGCTTTTTTGTAAAGTATATAACCAGTTTGGAACTGCGGGAAGTGTGAGATTTTTTTCTTCAGGGGCAGGTGTTTCTGAAGATCTGGGGTATATCAATTTTAACTAAGATCCTAACCATCTTCCTCCACGAATTTTAACCGAAAATTTGTTACCAGTGGATAGTCCACCATGGCAGCAATAATTTAAAAATAAATGCTCCCGTCCAAGTTAAATTAGAGTATTGAACGGTTGAATGCGGAGATATAGATAGAATTCAGATCGATTCCTGCATTTTCTACACCCGCGAGGTGAAGAGTTCAAGAACCTCTTGTACCCCAATAGCACACCTAAAAAGGTAAAATTTATTTTAAGACCCCCCAGAGTCTCAAATCCAGACATTAAAAAATCTCAAAAAATTTCCAAAACGAGCATTTCAAAAGTCTCAACTCGAGGCTTTTCGAATTTCGTGTAATCCTCCCGCCTCAATTCAAATTTCTTTTCGAAACTCAAACAGAAAAATTGGATTGAACTGATAACAATGATGACTTCGATAAATTAACTATTCTCGTTGTCCCAGCAAAAATTTAGGTTCGTTCAATTTTTTTCTCTCTGCGTGAGTTGTCATTGGTGAAACATTTCTTTTTGAATTTTCGATTTCGTGAGCTGCTCAAACAATTTCGAATGATCAATTACAGAAGATGACGACCAGAATGAGCATGGTTTTAGCAACAGGTAGAATGGGTGATGTGCAATCTCGGTTATGGTCACAAAGCTGTGCTTTTTTATTTTTCCATCCCCTTAGAGAATGATATGGCGCCTCCACGAGGTATGAAAGACGCTGAGATAAGTGGAACGCTATTCAGGGTTCAAATAAATCCTTTTCACCCCAAAAAAAAAAATTGAGATGAAAGAGTGAAGAAATTCAATTGCCATTGAGTTTCCAGGCATCCTGTGAGGGTAATATCACGATTTGACACTGAGAGAAAATTAAACAGATTTTAAAGCAAGTGATTTTTTAAATTAAAAAAAACCACGTCTTGATAATTTTTAATATTACAATCACTATCTTTTCCAGTATGTGGAACAACTCCAAGCCTCTTCTTCATTAAGAGAAGAAATATGTACATTTTCTAGACTCAAAACTAATGAATAATTAAATAATAACGCGATAAATAATATTAGAAGCAATTATCACAATTTTTGTAGAAAAAAATTATAAGTCCTCTCTTCTATTTCTCGTTGACCTTAATTAATTAAGATTTGAATTAACGTTAATTCAACTTTATTAAGAATTGATTATTAATTATTAATTAATTGGTCATTTACTTGAATCATTTCAATTTTTTTTATGTGCAAGGTTTTTTTTTCAGAACGTAATTATGACGATAATTGAAATCAGTGGTCATGGCGATTATAAAAATGATTCGGGAAATCGATTCCATTTTCATATTATTGTGTTAATTAAAATTGCAATTGCGGAGGTCTTGTTGAATCATGCAGGTACATGTGTATGTGAATTTGTGAAGTTACTCACCATTACATCATATTCCACAGGCCTTGACGCTCATTCACAGGACTGCATTTTTCCGATTTCAACACCTCCACTTAGCACTCACTTTTTCCAACACCCAATTTTTTATTCAATCCTATGATTTTTTTTTAACTTCTCATTCCATGAGGAATGAGGAATTAATGAGGAAAAAAAATGAGATTTTTCCCTGAATGCACCACATCACATGACACCCATGATATTCCCCTCACTCTATTAAGCAGATTAATTCACCCCAAAACTGACACATAATTATTTGAAAATTAATCTAGGAGAGTAGTACTCGAGAAAGAGGAGAAAGTCGTATTTATCACTGGCCACCATTTCGTTTTTTCAACTCAATGTTTTCTTATACTTCGACGAAACATTCACTGGTAAATCGAATATTAAAATTCAAACTGAGGAGAGGATGGAAAACATACCTACACGAAATATTTTCTCTTAACATTGATAAAGTAGAGAAACAAGCTTGTAGACGGATGGTAAATCCTCTATCAAATTCATTTTTTACGTGTTAATTACTGAGTTGTCACTAAATTACTCGAGAAATATTTTTAAAAAGCATTACTTCAATTATTTATTTTTTAACAAATACATAACTCATCGAATTTGTTGGCAAGACAATGAATTATTATTTATTAGACGAAAAAGCTGACATTTCTGGCATTTTGTGATGAAAAATTTAGACTCTAATATTCGAGTATGGGAATATTTATATTAATTATGTGATAATTAATTTGGTGTAAGATTTTTTTGATGATAACTTGTCAGCAGCCAATAGAATCGTCAGGAAACAGTCCGACTGAACATATGTGCCCACATGTTTTCATTTCTCTGCATCCCGACTTAATTAGAATCTTCTAATTATGGTGAATAAAATTAAGACAGTGCTGATTGATCTCAGTGGAACTTTGCACATTGAAAACTCTGTGATTCCAGGGGCTGTCAATGCTCTGAAAAAGTACGTATGACAAATGCTTCTTGAAACTGAGAAAAATTCATCAATCAATTACAATTGAATGAAATTTAATAAACAAAATTGAAGGATTTCCCCATTAATTTTTATTTTCCTGTCACTCCTTGATTACTGTTTAATTATTACACTCCAGATCAGCTTTAAGGAAAGCAAAACAAATTAGTTCTGTTCTTCTGTCTTTCTTAAATGTCACGAGAGTTTCGAGATGACGAGATTTCTGAGTGGAACCAAGAAGGAATTAATTGAACTTTGAATAATTTTCAGACTTCGTAGTACGGAGACAAAAATTAAATTTGTAACAAACACAACGAAAGAATCGAAATCATGTCTCTTCGATCGACTGCGTAAACTTGGCTTTGATATAAAGAAAGATGAGATATTCAGTTCGCTGGCAGCAGCAAGAGACGTCATCCAAACTCGCAGACTCAATCCTTTTCTGATGGTCGATGATGCAGCAATGGAAGATTTTCAAGATCTGCAGAATCCTGATGAGGAGGCAACGGCAGTTGTGGTAGGATTGGCACCAGATAAATTCCATTACGAAGAATTGAATCAAGCATTCAGGTAATGATCGTAAGAGGTTTTCGTGAGTTTTTCACAAATATCTCTGAAATAGGGGGAGATAATTGAATTTTTAATAGGAACATTTTTGTATAGTTCAGTGAGAGTTGCAATGAAGGTTATTATAAAAATTTGGCTATCTGCGATATTGCCGGAGATATATTCCAAAAACCCGCCCAAGGCGAGTTATTAGTTTTTTTCTGGCACACTGAACTCATGAATATTCTTTAGGCTTTTATTGCAAGGTGCTTCTCTCATCGCCATCCACGAAGGCCGTTATTATAAACGCGGGGATGGTCTCGCTCTAGGACCAGGTGCCTTCATCAAGGGCCTGGAATACTCAGCTAATATCAAAGCAGAAGTCATTGGAAAACCGACGAAAGGGTTCTTTGAAGCTGCATTGGAAGGCATTCCCCCTCAGCATGCTATTATGATAGGCGACGTGAGTTTATATACAATTGAAATAATTTATTTTTATTTTCACTAATAATTCTCAACACTGGCTTCAAATAATTCTCCCCGATCGACGAAAAATTCATGTTTAAAAGGATGTCAGGGACGACGTGGCCGGGGCCCAAGCTGTAGGCATCAGAGGTTTTCTGGTGCAAACTGGAAAATATCGTTCTGGCGATGAAACATCAATATCTCCACCACCTACTAAAGTTATTCCAACTTTCGTCGAGGCAGTCGATGAAATTCTCAGAGAATTTTCGGAGTCATAATCCATTCCCCATTATGTACCATAAACTTAATATAATTAATAGATTTCAATTTCTTGTTGCTTATTATTTATTAGACTTGTCATTGTATAATGTATAATGTATATTATACATTAGACTTGATTCCATATTTTTCTACTGTATGCATGGTTTCGAGACAGTATGATAATTGGAAAGCTGAGAAATAGTCCAGGGAAATTGGGTTTGACATACGTGGTCTTTGGATCCAGAACGCTTTTTATATCGAAATGTGTCTTCGGTCGTGGAATTATCGGGCAAGTAATTCCTAAGTGATTTACGTCTGTACAGTTCAAGAAAAAAAATGGAAAATTATCCCTACAAATGTTTTTTTTTTGCGAACAAAAATAATACGTAAAAAATAATAAAAAATATGAGCCATTATATTTTCATAACAAAAAGAAAACTGACACATAAAGTAACGGTTGAACGTCTCCTGCACAATAGGCTTGGTTAACTGCTCGTTTGTATCTAGCGTAGCTTTTAAGTTATTCGCGAACATATATTAGACCTAATTTACCGATAAATTGTTACGCCTAAAAAATATGCATAAAAAAAGGGAAATAGCTTTGAATAATTGATGATTGAGCGTTATTACTTCGAAAATCTGGGAAAATTTCCCCGATTTTCCCCGACTAGAAAACACTGTCATTCGAAGGACTGCACATCTGGAAAATCTAAAAATCGTAAAAATAGAGACAAATACCAGTGGATTCATATTTATTATGTTCAGTCGATCAAGTATGAGGTAATATTCTCAACGAACATCATCTCAGTTTAATTTGGCTGTTGGACAATGTTCAGAAAGTAGTAAATTGACATACTCCTCACTTCCTCATTCTTCAGATTTATTCTCACACTGACTTAGGCCAGAGGCGAGTATTTACAAAAATTAATTTGCCTAGCCAAGAAGACAAGCACATGAAGCCAATCAACTTGTGCTCTGTGACAAATAAGTAAAAGAAAATTCGCTTGATTGATTGAGAGTACGTAGTGCGATAACATGCGGAGGGAATGAAAATAGAAATTTATTTCATCATCGATCCTCACAATTTCGGAAGACAAATTTAATTCGCATCGAAGTACTATAAAAAACTTTTCAATTAATTTTCTTTCTATTTTACGACTGAGGAGACGATTATGAGGTCTTGAAATTATAGGATATGGAGTTTAGTTGCGAAGAGGTAAAAAAGTTGAAGTCAATTTTCTCCGAGGGTCATTTTCGTTTATGCGATAATTATTTTCAAATTAAAGCCCGGATTTATCATCTTTCAAACTTTACCTTCAGTTCTTTTTCTCTTTTTTTAGTCTAAGATATTTTGTAATTACCAGTCGGTATCACATCATTCAAAAATCCCCAAAACTGATGAGAATATCATTTTTTCTCGTAAAAAAAAATAAACATTAATAAACATAAACAACAGGAAGAAAATTGCAAATAAATAATTAGATTGCCATTGTGGAACTATCTCTTGACAACTTTATCCCCATTAACTTTATTTTGCAACATCCGCGTCCATTATTTTTGGGGATTTTCGCGTGACAAAAACAAAATCGGAAAGACGATGCAACCAGGACTTAATTAATTCACACTTTTTACATGAATAAAGGAATATGTGGGTCCACATGGAACCTCAACAAAATGGTCCAAAAAATAAATCTTTGGGGTTTCGCAATTAATTCACTGAAAGTTTTATCCTGGACAGATGACACTTTCCCATTTTCACAGCTCCACAAAAAAAAAATCAACGAAAATCATGGGTATTTACAGTACGATAACGAAGAACTCATAAATGAGATGATGAATAGGCTAACAGTCATCAATTACACACCCACATCCACCCCAAATGATGCAGATAGATCCTCAACATTTCAGATCATGCGTTTTCTGGGATATCGAAATTCTACAGGGATATAATTGAGCCGGCGATATTTACCTACTTGATTAATTTCCTTATGGCTCAAGAGAATCGGCGATTGGTAGAAATATTGAAGAAATAGTATCTCGAAGCATGTTCCCTAGTGTTCCTTGTCACTTGAATTCGTCATTGCAATAACACCCAATGACCGTTTACTAATAATTGCTAGTAAGGTGTCTATAACTAGACTCATCGGAACATTCTCCCAGTTAAAAATAAATCAGTATCTGAATATCATGGCTTCGTTTGTTCAAAATACGTTTCGGTATTTTTCGAAAATTTTTCATCCCTTCATTTTCAGTTTTTTTTTTTTTGGCAACATTGAGGCGAACTGCGGACGAACCCATCGTCCAGCTACTCACGTTTGTTATTTTTTTTTGTTTTCGTTCGGTTTATTTTTTATCACTTGGCCACGGCACAGAACCAGGCACACTTCAGAGGACCGTTGCTTGTTACTCGAAATCCTAACTATTTGGCTGGACGATAGTACAGTGTGAGATCCGCTGAGTTTTTCCAAATGAAATGCTTCACCTAGAATCAAAATGATATTATCGTTAATTCTGCAATAAGCAATAATAATAGAGATTATTGATAAAAAATCAATGGTTATTTAAAAATTAATTATATTTTTACACTCACCGTTCGCAAATCCATCGAGGGATCCAACGGTTGATCATTGCAGACAAGCTCCACCTTTTCCTCAGCCAGAGATGAATTGTCAGCATTAGAATCTGTATTAGCACGATCCCCCGCTGGAGAACCCCCGGATACTGTGTTTCCACCTCCGGCCACTGAACCGGAGTCACTTCCTGCCCCCAGGACTTTGTCATAAACATGCTCCACGACTTTCCGCACTTGTATAAAGTCGTTGGCAATCAACCGATCTCTGCGAAAAAAATTCACCATTTAAACTCCTCCAGAAATATAAAAGTAGCTGGACAAAAAATCGACATATGAATATCTAAAAATATTCTGCAGGTGTAGTTTTGTCTCAACGTTCTCAAATTAAAGCTCAAATGCATGATACCTACTTTTTACAATTCTTGAAGCCGGAATTCGGATGAGGTGACAGGTGGAATGGAATTTTTATGAATTTAGGCAGATTTTTATCTACGACAATGTCGATGACCCAGGAGGGCACTGTTTCATTTAGAAGTGCTCTTTCTGTTTCGCCAGCAGCATCTCGCACCAGTAGTCTGTACAGTGTTTTGCCACCCACTTCACTATAATCAACATAAACAATAATTAAATCTAATATTTGCTAGGAAATTTAAATAATTTTCCCTAAACATGTATAGAATCCCGCTATAATCACTCATTATAGTTGTATCTCCCCTCAATTTCTGTTTTCACGTATCTGTCAGTTCGCCCACTTCACTACCTCCAGGCTCCAAGATGTAAACAATTCATTACTTCGTCCGGTGAGGGATTGAATTCCGTGAAAAATAAAGTCGAAAAATAAATTTCTCTCGCATTCGAAATTGCTATGAAAAAATTCAGTTTACAGTGGCAATGAGCACGTGGTGGAGGTAATTGCATATATTCAAATTCTCCGAATTCACTTTCCCTACCACCCATGCACGCGGCTATAACGGGAATCTACTGTATTATTTTCCTTTTAAAATTCTGTGTGGAATTATGACGCGGACTGGGGGCTATATTTAAATAACCGTTTAGGGCGAATTCTGAATATGTGTAAAACATATATTTTGTTTCATTTTGGAGATATTTTTTAATATATATTTTCCGATAAAGGAAATGTCCATGTGAGTAAATAATAAAAACTGAGTGATACGAATGTACATAATCTTCCAAGCAGCATACAAGGCCTTAATTTTTTTTCCTGTATGATTTTTATAGGACATTTGGCGAATTGATACCTGAAGATAACGGGCGTGTGGCCAGGAACCGAGAAATAAGGGTTTCCATCCCTGGAATGTGCCTGGCCAGTTCCATCATTACTATTCGCTTCATTCTCCTCATCCGCATGAATGGGCTTCCACCAGTGTTCAAGCAACGCTTGGAGCAGCAAATTACCGTAATTGACTTTTTGATCGACACTATCGTTATCAGTTATGCCAGTATCGCGTGCTGATACCCATGCTGAGAAACAATCGTTCTCGTCCTGTGCGAGGTGAATGGTCAGCATTCCAGTTTTCAGGTCAACGTTAAACCAGCTGGGGATATAAACCATTTTATTTCTCTTCTTGACTTCCTGATCGAAATCGACTCGTCCGAGATCCTCGACTTTGCAGGCTTTCAGAACGTCGTAGAGAGCAACGTTTTCTTCAGTGTCTTTTGTGAGAACGTATCGCCTGTCATTGAGGATAATGTGGTGTCTTATCGCTGGACCACCGAGGATTCTCTGCACGGGCTCTGAACTTCGAGGGACCATCCCACCGGCACCACTAACTGGTGGGTCCACACAATAATCACCGCATTGCCAGTCTTTCTGGTTGATCAACTGAAAAATTTCATTTTTTTTTGTGAATTCAGTGAATTTCGAATGGAGACTGATGAAAACCGTCATTCCTATATAATCATAAGCAACAGCTTTTGCTTCAAGAATACAATTAAATAATTATTATACACACCCAATTGTTTATAGTGGATTCACTGGTGGCAACCCAGATACTCGATTGATCAGGTGTCATAACCATCTTGAGAACGGGTGCCCTCTCCTCGCAGATGACGGTGTACCTGTCAGCACTTCTCAACTCCGTCATGATGACCTTTTTATCACGTCCCCCTGATATAACATGACTGAATGTGTCTGTCGCTAGGAGGGCCCAGACTCCCTCAGTGTGTACCCTGAATGTCTGTATACACATTTGTTGAGCCAATGACCATAACTTAATAGTGCCATCGGAACTCGCCGACAAACACTGACTGCCATCACGATTCAGGACAAGAGCTTTTATATTGTCAGCGTGACCACGAAGTTTCATGAGTTTGTTGCACGTTCTGGGATCCCAGACTCTGAGTACTTTTTCCGTGCTACCACTGACTATTACAGTACCTGGTGGATTCATCGCCAGACTGTAGATGGAATCTTTATTCCCAGCTAATGAAGAAGTCGTTACTGTGTTGTTACTGGCAGTTAATGCTGTCAGTGTATGGACATCCCAGAGAAAAATCTGCCTATCAAGCCCAGCACTCGCCACTTGCTCCTTATCTTTGGCGTAGGCAAGAGCTTTGACATAATCCTTGTGAGTCCTTAGTGTTGACATGCAGAATCCCTTGTGGGCATTCCACACTTTGACGGTTGTATCCGAGCTCGCTGATATCAAATTTTTACCTCCACAGCAGAGGACAATATCATTCACCCAGTCTGTGTGGTGTTCCATCGACTGGATGAACGGCTCCTTCATATTCTTACAATTCCATATTCTAATAATACTATCTCTACCAGCTGAGTACAGCCTGTGCAGGACTGGGTCGTATTGGAGAGAATTGACTCCTGCTCGATGTCTCCTTTCCACTTCATCGCGAATCACCATCGATACCTTCAGAAAATAAATAGCAAGAAAATCAAGTTTATTGAATTTAATTCGAAATGCACAACTTAAATTCGATTCATTCCTATCAATTATCGAATCATCTCGAAAGCTATCGATTTAAAGCAGAATCGTTGAAGATATTTTTTGTAGGTGAATAAATTGCTGATAAAGATCAGATAAATGTGTAAACAATGTTTTCAATTGATCATTACCAATTTTAAAAAAACGTCAACTCGAAGAAAATTAAATGAATGATCGGATGTGTTTTACTCCCCCAAATGACGAAGAGAGTTGCCTATTCTATACTTCACATTTCTCTTATTTTCTCTTATTTTCTCTTATTTAAAAAAAATCGAATTTTTCCGTGTAGTGTTGCGAGAAAGAACAATGTGCACCGAGGAAGGAAAACAGGGCCTTCAAATCCGCGTGTTTACCAATCTCGGGTTCGCCTCAGGTCGTTAATACACAGACGGGTTAGAATGCCCTGTTTTCCTCCCTTGGTGCAGAATATACTATATCCATAAATTCTGCAAGTTAAATCCAATTTTTACTCGAATCTTTCCTAAAAAATATCAAATCTATTATCTACATTTGGGATTAACTTAGAATTATCCCCTCAAAAAAATTCAACGAATCAATCAAACAGGAGAATGTCAAACTACCGGTTTCTAGTGATCAACAAAACAAAATCCTTAGAACTGCAAAAAAACAAAATCTCACCTGAACTTTCTTTCGGGCGTTCTGCCCACCTGTCTTGTGTGCAGCCATTGATACCCACTACGTTTTATCGCACTAAGTTATCAACCACATATGACTCCAAATGCAGTCCAACCTTTTCCAAAACAATGAATCCTATCCTCACGCCAATCAGTGATAGATAAGCCTGCGAACCATCGCCAATTATATAACAAAAGCCTCTCAATATGAAAGTCCAGTGCCGGTTCTATCGAGTTCAACAGTTCCTCCCTTTCCCCCACGAGACACTCACACACCGCAGCACCCAATCACGATAAAAAAAAATGA
Source organism: Fopius arisanus (assembly GCF_000806365.1). Lineage (NCBI taxonomy): Eukaryota > Metazoa > Arthropoda > Insecta > Hymenoptera > Braconidae > Fopius > Fopius arisanus. The sequence goes on along the minus strand of NW_011887742.1, from coordinate 1,534,253 downwards.
TGAATAATTGGTCTGGAGCCCCTGGAATCTGCGATTACAGTTCATCTACTCCATTTCCAAGGGCTGTTGGACTTTCGTGTTGACAATTAAACCGAACGCCGAAAAATGGCGATATTTTGGTGCGAATTATCATGAGGGAAATCGCTGCATCTTGCAGATTCCATCTGACTCATACGGTTACAGAGGTTATCCCCAATAATACGTCGTGTCCATTCGATTGCAGGAAATCACTCAAATGATGCCTGGCACTCGTTAGTTTTTACTTTTAAATTATCTTGAGTTATCACAGGCGCGGTGTGACGACTCTTTCGAGTTTGTTGTGCACTGCACAAGAAACTGGTGGGGATTTTTCGACTGATTTTGAGGAGTGGAGGGGAACTTGAAACATCTGTCACTGGGCGAATGATGCAGAGGAGCAGATGGTGGTCTGCCCCATAGTCTAGAAGGTTTTCCCTCGCAGATGGCAACAGCTCTCATTTCTTGTTTCGAAAATTTTTTGGAAATAAAATGTTTTTTGGAACTTTTCAACTGTCTTGAGTGAAATCAAAGAGGATTATCTAAAGTAGAGGCTCAGTTCTGGGGGTTTGAGTGACCCCAGCGGCATCGTAGTACTGCACCCCAAGAGAGGGAGGGCGCAACACGCAATGTTGGGGTGTTTTTTTGTTATTAACCAAGTTTTTATTGCAGTGCCTGGGGTGTCCATCGAGTCGACGGGGTGAATTTTATTTTCTGCTGTACGAATGCGTTTTGTTTTTCATTTGTTTAACTGAAATTTAGCCGACTGTAGCACGTACGGAAGGGGGAAACCACATCTTGTGGAATTTCAATGGAAAAAATTATTCAATATGTTGAAGATATACCACTAATGAATTTTTAATTTTAAATTAGCGCGTTGTCCTAGTGGTAACGTGCTCGGCTAGCACGCCGACGGCCCGGGTTC
>NW_011887742.1:1438130-1532268 GCF_000806365.1 Fopius arisanus | reverse complement strand
GTTAAACAAATGAAAAACAAAAAGCATTCATACAGCAGAAAATAAAATTCACCCCGTCGACTTGATGGACACCCCAGCATTGCAATAAAAACTTGATTAATAAAAAAAACCACCCCAGCATTGCGTGTTGCGCCCTCCCTCTCTTGGGGTGCAGTACTACGATGCCGCTGGGGTCACTCAAACCCCCAGAACTGAGCCTCTATTTTAGTCAATCCTCTTTGGTTAGGGCCCCTCAGATCGGAACGCGGGACTGACGCCATCTTGTGATCGACCGGCGTTCAAATGATATTCCAGTTTTTTTTATTTCGTAGGAAAAATCGCGACACCATCATGGCGATGATTACAATTTACGGGTGATTTAGGGAGAAATTAAGGGAAATACGGTATCATTTGACATTGTGTTGGATATTTTTGGGGTAGTTTTTGGGTTTTGCTCGTGTGAAACTGACGCAGTGGTTTATGTAAGTAATAAGGGGATTAAAATTCTGGTGTAAACAGATTTTGTTGGACGAGAAAGAGACGTCGCCCGTTAAAAGGTGGATATATGTTTCTTTAGTTGTTCTGAATGTTGGGGTTTGATGGGGCGGATTTTTTCAGATTTGGGGGTAGATTATTCAGTAGTTTTTTATTGGTTTGATTGACATTCAATTTTTTTTGCCTGAAATTTTGTGTTTTTTGGGTGCTATGTTTACTTCCGCCTTTTCTTTTTCTGGATGAGGCAGAGGGTTGCCGGACTTTTATTTATTGTATTGATTATTTATCTAGAAAACGTTGGAATCAGCACTATGAGCTCAGGGAGACCGATAAAATGTGTTGTGGTTGGAGATGGAACTGTGGGGAAAACTTGTATGTTGATATCGTATACGACCGACAGCTTTCCCGGTGAATATGTGCCTACAGTGTGAGTAACAATCGTTAGTAATTTTGTTGAAAGGAAGAGAATCTTCCGAATTTCATGGTTTTATTATGAATTTAATTTTATTGTGAATTTAAAAATATTATTTTATCTTCATTGAAGCATTTCGGGGAATCGCCCAAAAATGAGAATTATTCGTCTGGCATCAAGTGCTGTTTAAAACCAAAAATCAAATGCTGATGACCAAATCTTCGAATAGCCTATTAAGATAAAATTGAGAAGAATAAAGGGTGCAAAGTCAACTAGCTGTAGTGGAATATTTAAGGAATAACCCTGGACATTTTCTTCAAGTTGTTCTGATATTTATAATTACCCATAGATTTTCTCCCGAAAAATTTGAATTTTCAAAGATAAATATTTCTGAAATGTCATTTGTACAGTGACTTGTTCTGGATTTCAAAGCCAAAACCTGGGAGATTGAGTCAATCTTTTTTAGGAGTATAGTCTCCTGGAACATTAACGAACATCCATTAGGAAGTTCGATAGTAAATTCGTGTTAAAACGATATATAAATAGAGAAGCATCAATGTATTCCTTTCTCCCTCTCACAATTCTTCACGAGAAGTGGAACTAGGGGTGGCTAATAATAGTTCAGTGACATCTCTTGGATGTTCCACAGGAAGTAATCCATAGCGATGTGTTTAATCACTTCCTCTGGTGCACTAGATTGTTAAAAATTGAATGATAATCGCAGGTTCGACAATTACTCAGCGCCAATGGTTGTGGATGGAATACCAGTGAGTCTGGGGCTCTGGGATACTGCTGGTCAAGAGGACTACGACAGGTTGCGTCCGTTATCGTATCCACAAACAGACGTCTTCCTCATTTGCTTTTCGGTGACGAGCCCCTCGTCTTTCGAGAATGTCACGAGCAAGTGGTATCCGGAGATAAAACATCACTGCCCTGATGCACCCATGATCCTCGTGGGGACGAAAATCGATCTGCGCGATGATCGGGAGACTCTTACTGCCTTGGCCGAGCAGGGTCTCAGTGCGATAAAACGTGAACAGGGACAAAAATTAGCTAATAAAGTAAGCACGATGCTAATTACATTTTTTATCCTTCAGATTATTTTGCGAAGGATCTTTTACTTTTTTTCGAAATTTTTTCATTCAATTTACTTGGAAAATTGTAGAGCTCAGAATATAATAACAACATTTTTAAATGCCAAGATGATGAATTTACTATTATTCAAATGATATTTTCAGTAGATTGTTCTTTATAATCTGTGATATTGCCTTCAGGTACGTGCGGTGAAGTACATGGAATGTTCAGCCCTAACGCAGCGTGGTCTGAAGCAGGTATTCGATGAAGCTGTTCGAGCTGTCCTCCGACCAGAGCCTCAGAAGCGTCGTCAAAGAAGATGTGTCATGTTGTAAAGGTACACAATCCCCGAAGCCATCATCTTAGAGTATATTTTAAAGAAATATTATTGAAAACGACGTAAAGGGAAAATATCAACAATTCAATCGTTTAACGATTTCAGTGAATCCACTTACGGCGTTAAAATACTATTGTTAGAAGCTGTCCCATTCGATTGCCCTGGCGAGGTATAATCATGACCCACATTCTCCCAATTACTAATTATTTTGACTCTACACACCGTAAATTAAATAATTGCGTGCACAATTGACGTATTTGCACAATTATTCCTCATCTTCAAAAAAGTCTGGCTCTATTTCATAATAGAATCAATTCATTACACTTCAGATAGAGTGTGCCATAGGAAGACAGGAATTATATCTGACGATGAAAGAAAATCAATTATTTCGAGACAATATCCACATAGACATGAATTCAAGGATGCGACGACATTCTCATCCCTCAATCTGCAAAGACTGTATTCGTGGGAGCATTACTGCCACATGACAATGTACATTATCAAAGTCTAAAAGAAAAATCATCGAATTGTCTCAATTTTCACAGACAAATCTCGTCATTGGAATTTAGCACCTAGAATCTGAATGAAAAATACCTCGGAATGTTTGAGATTTCTGAATTACAATTATTTTTATATTTCACCACTTGTGAAAAAATTTGAAAAAAAATCTGGCGAACTTATTAGGGAATTTTATTACACCTCCATTAAAAGTGAAATGGAACTTGGATTTTGTAAAGAACTTCAATTGTATTTTCTGTTGAATTTCCGCAGTTAGACTTTTCTCTTTCAACTCAACGTTTTTTCATCCACTATTTTCTCTCCCCTGCAGCCCCACCAAAAAATTCGAATTTTTACAAATGCATACTTTATTCATAAGTGATATTCATAAAATTAATATTTCGAAATTCCAACCGGAAATTAACAAAAAGTGTAATAGAATCCAATAAAATTTTCTGGGGCATTCGCCAGACTTTTTAATGAAATATTTTCATGGATGAGTTGACGATATTGATTGTTCGCCTGAGAATATTTCCCCACGATAAACGGCCCCATTTTTCCAATCGACTATAAGTAACGGAAAATCAAAAACAGTTGTTTCTAGATTTAACGCGAACATTGGTAAATATTGAACGAATCTATTCAAGGCAATTAACAAAACAACGAGGTTTTTATAGTTTATAAGTGACCCAGGACTATTTTAAATATTCTCCACGTGAATTTATAAATTTGCATCCGGATCCATGGGGTCTCGATTAAGCCATAAGCTCAGGCATGAAAACAAAAATAGGATATTGTATCAATGGAATACGGGCTGAGCTAGTTTCAGGTACCTTAGCAGTGAATTGATATTCCTGTACTTGCAAACATGCTATTTTTTTATATTTAAAAAATGCTTAGAGATGCAAATTGAAGTGGAAGATTTCCACTCTTTTGCCTTATTGATATCTAAAGAAGATAACATATTCTATACTGCGCGGGTCTCACCACACGAAATTCAATGAATTGAAGAATTACAATTAAATGAGTGAACATATTGAACTGGAGGCATACAGATGCTATTTCAATGTATATAATGTAGCATAGAGAAATATTGTATTCTAAATTTCAATGATTTTACTAAACTGTGGGCTTTTTGTGGATTATTGATCAATTAATGAGACGCGCCAATCAAAATAATCACGGTTAAATTTGATTTTTATTCATCTCGAAAGGCTTTCGTTCCTTGAAGCATCACATTTTTGTTTAAACAATTTCATTATAAAAATCAGAGATTAAAGTTACGAGAGGTATGAAATTTGGTGCTCTTCCCAGACCTCCAGCAACTCTATATTCAGACTATATAAAAGAGAATCTATCAGCCCTCTCCTCGAAACAAAGAGTTTTAAAAATTTTATAGGCCAGACGACTGAACAAATAAACAAGCAGAAAGCATTACCTTATAATTAGAATTACGAAAAATATGAATTTATCGTATCAAATCATTAGCAGGATACATTTTTTTAGTGTAAGTAGTGGATTTATTTAATAATGTTGATGAGTCGATGAAAGCAGAGTGTCATAAGTTGAATAGTCCTTTGCGGATAACTTTTCTCATTAGTGTACTAGCAGCTACTGAATTTTCAAAATGTGCTTTATATTTGTTTTTATTTACGAGAGCATGACGCTCTTCATATCGAATTAAACGTGCAGAACGAAATAATTAATTAGTCGAGAATCATTTTGGACAAGTCATTGGAGTAACCACAATTAATTAAGTGGACAAGAGGTAAAGGGTAACAAATCTACTTACTCCACACACTTTTGGCTATTTTAGGAATTTTCTCTGTTCTCTGAATTCGTAATACTCTGGGTTTCAATTTCATTTGAGATCAATTTTTCAGCGAGAAAATGAACGATTGATACTTTCATGGCAGCTTGAGTTAAATTGGATCGCATTACAAAAATTAATTCATTACCGAATTTTCTACTGACTTTTGTATTGACTAATAAATTTCATGTAAAAATAATTACCTAACGGAATTACCTAGCGGAATTTTCAGAGATCTTGAAATCTAAAAGAAATGGAGAAATTTCCGTCAAGATCTCTCGTGTGGAATGAAATAGAATTTACAAAAAAAGATTTCCCCAAAAATTTCACCATCTCTCTTCAATTTTTAAAGATATCTAATGAATTTGTCACTCTTCACCTCTTGATTACTAACTTTTTATGCTTACGCGGAATTGCTACTAAACCAAAGTTACGTACTCATGACAATTAATTGTAATTTTTTATAATACGTAATTACTAGAAATGATGCCACAGATAAATGAGTGAATTATGGATTATTCTAGTCAGAATGAAGCTGCTTCTGAATTTACTTTATCATAATTTAGGGTTTGATTTTTTGACGAACAGCTGGCATTCTAACTGTGGTCGCTCCGATGATTGTAACATAAGAATTATATGAATATTGCGAAGATGAATATGTCATTGTGGAACATGATCTTGATTTTTGTAGCACAAAGGGAAATAAGAGTTGAGTGTAACTCGGCTCAATTTTTTAAATGTGAAAGTGTGAGTTTATCTGAACAAATGAAATGTCTTGCTTTCGTCAGGTTGTTCATTCGAGGCAGCAAATGGGATGAAGTTACTAGTAAAGTTTCATGTTAAATTTCCGCCATAGCAATTGTGATTCCGTTTTAACGATTCCAACTTAGTATTAGGAACATGTCCTATCATGCTGCCTAATTTTCCGTATGTTATTATTCAATTATACGACGAAGAGGGGAATAAAAATTTAATATTCACTTTTAGTTTTAGTCTTATTCTCACTGAGAGCCAAAACGAATTACAAACGCAACTGAATAATCTCACAAAACGAATGCATGTTCTGTAAACTTACTAGGATGCATTTATTTTTTATTTATATGTATTTTCAAGATGAAACTTTTTAAAATATACATTGTAAACCGTCGGTACTCATTGTTTATTGCACCTTACCCATTACTCTTCCTTTTTTTCAACTATCGAATTCCATCGAAATACACTATTACATGAAATAATAATCTATACTGTGTTAATCTTTTGCTCCCACTATTAAATTTTCCAATCACGAAATATTCATGGAAAGCTGATAATCGATGAAGATTTTCCATCGAAAGAAAAAAAAGTACTTCCAGCTCTCAATCAAAATATTTTCAAAATAATAATAATAATAATATTAATAATAATAATAATAATGTGTGTTTATTATATTCAATATCTTCGGCATTCCCCTAGAAAATGATTACGAATTAAAAAATAGCCCCACCTAAATTCCATGAGAAAAATAAAAATCAACGTATACTCACGAAATATTTAAAAATCTAAAATTTGACTTTTCAAATTCTAATTTGATATTCCAATTTTTCAACAATTAAATCAATACGATAATTCAACCACAACAAAAAACTTACAATTCCAAATATCATTGAATTTTCAAAAATTTTCTTGCAGATCTCAACGAACGTCGAATTACCACAAGGGTGAGAAGTTACTTTGAATAATTATATTGATAACACGTAAGTTGAGTTAATTCAAGTTTCATCGTGGAAATTATTATTCCCGGTTGAACTGAATGGAAATGAAAGAAGTAAGTCAGCATTCAGTTCCATCGATGAGCGCAATAATGACGTGTTCCTTCAATTGATGCAAGAATTCATCATTTCAAGATGGCGGACACGATTCAACGAGATTTTCTGTTAATGCGTGTTACGATAAGAACGTAATGAAATGTCGCGTATGTATCTGTCAATGACTCGTTCTTCAGCATTTCCGGTCACTGTGCGTACTCATTATTTAAATTTCATCCAAAAAACAATGCAAAGGTAAAACAGTGGAAAACCTCATGTAGCCTCACATAGTCTCTTTCTCCATGTAGTCGTGACTTATTTATCTCGCACCGGGCTCTCAAAGCCTTTCAAAACTTCTATTCCTCGAGAGATGATGGTGGGGATTGTTCTCGGCGATTGGTTGAATTCTCTATAACTCTCCACGGCTACTCATTTTTCCTCTGCAGAAGAAATATCGTAAAATTCATTAAAATAATTATCTCCATTAACCGATTAATAAAGAAAACGTGTAGAGGTGCTACGATGGGAAGATTGAAAAGAAGATTGCGTTTCCGTCTGCATCTCATCCCTTAATAATTCACGACTTAAAGTTGAAATTTTAAAGGAGTGTTGAATGATTCCTTACGTGGCCTTTATCGACTGAATTTTTAATATCACGCTGACAATTCGACCTTGGTAAAATGCAGAACAAACGAACATTCCAGAGTCTTTCTTGTTGATTGATTTTCCTGTTAATGTTACAGTCATTGAAGTAATGCCGTCAGTAAGACGCAAGCGTGAATGATCCCGGAGATGATATCGACTCTGTCCTAAATGCTTATAAAAGGCCTAAGAATTGTCTTATCGCTCTGATAATGAAGCAACCAGGCCATGCGACAACGCCCAAGAGAGCGACATTTTGATGAAATCGTCGTGGGAGACACGGAGGGAAAGAGCACGAGGAAATTCGCGGTCTGGGGGCAGGCCGGACAGACCCAGAGGAAGATGGAAATAATGGAAATTATGAGAATGATGGAGATGATGGAGATGACGGAGATGATGGAGATGATGGAGACGATGAAGATGAGGAAAAGGAGAGAAATGAAAGAAACGAGGAAAATGAGAAAAATGAGTAAGATATCCTTGAGGTGGTGAAAATCTAGGAAATGGGGTGCGGTGGGGGAGCGATATGTGCTGGAGACTAGGGGGATAGAGAGGGGGATGTAGATAAAGGAAGTAGACGAAGTAGGGGAAGTTGGCGGTGACTTGGGTGCTTAGAAATCCGAAGGTGAGGGCGGAACGAGGGGAACGACGAGCGACGAGCGACGAGCGACGGTGGCAGAGGTAGAGGTAGATGTAGAGGTAGAGGTCAGATTCACAGAATTGGAATTGCAGATGGCGCCTGACTGCGCGGCGTCAGCTAGTTGCCATCGAGCTAAAACCGCTAAAACATCGTGGGGGCCAGTGCCAGTCATCCGGTTAGAGGGAGGGGCTGTTGAGTATTTATCGTGTCTCTTGTAAGCAATTTCACCCTCAACCCCATCGCCAGGGTAACATCGCAGGTGAAGAGGGGGGAGCGTTTGACACCCTGGGGGTATTACTTCGGCCTTCTTTTCCATACGGTTTATCGCGTGCTTGAGACAGGAAATCAACCATTTAACTGCATTCACGGGTTTTTTTAAAGGCCATCTTCATCGTCTCGTGGTTCGGAGTTACTCCGCTCGGTTTCGCTGCGACGCTATCTCCTTTTTTACATTTCAAACACTCGTTTTTTTCACTTTTTCCCCCCTTCTGTTACTTGTCGGGATATTGTGCTGTGCAGGCGGTTTGTGCAGGCGATTTATCAGACAATCGAGCCCATTCGAGATATTGAGGTTTTTTGGAGACAAGGGAAGGCTTCCAGGCGCCATTACTGGGTGAGGGTCGGTGCGAGATTTTCTCCGGGAGTGGAGGAACTTTCTTTAAGGTTTGTTGATGTTTATTATGGATTCGTTTTGGTTTGGTTGTGGGGGGAGGTTAAGGGGTTCATTGATTGTGGCGACATTGGGGCACCACCGGAAGTTCGCCATTGGAATTGGCATTTTTTTTGGGGGGGACGAGTGTTGATGAGGTGACGGCTCCAAGGACATTCTTTTGGGGGTATTCTAGGCACTAGGTATTTCATACTTTTGTTTTTTCATTGGTGACATTTTGGAAGGCGATAGTTAATTATTTCCGTCATTATTACACAGGAAAGTTCGATTTTTCTTCATAAATGACGGGAGAAATGTGGGTTATGTCATCCCGAGGCTCCACAAAATCAACAGAAATGTGGGGGATAGAATAGGCCACTTTCTTCCCGTCATTTGAGGAGTAAAATAGAACTTTGCGTGTAGGTATGACAAAAAATTCCTTTTTAAGGAGAACATGTGGTATTGATGTGCAGTTATTATTTATGAATTGCGAGGATTGGGATGCAAAGTCTTAGGAGTGTTTTTTCATATTTTTTAAATCTGTTTTCTCTTTATTTTTATTTTTTTTAGTTTTTTAATTCGGGGAGCATTTTATTGGGACGTTTCAAGGGTTTGAAATTCAAATGAGAATTTTGAGGGCGGAAAATTTGGATAATTTTTATTGAAAAAAAATACTGTATGTACTGCCTGGCGTAAATGTCCATTGATTATTTTTAAGAAGATTTGGTTTTTATGGATTGATTTATTAAGTTATGTTTTACGGATTCCAGTTGATAAATAAATTGTAAATATCATTCCTCCTCAACACTCGCTTTTTACCAATAAATAATCGAAATTGGTACAACTCCAAAAATGTAATCTTCAAAGACTTAAATTAACAAATTATTTGAAGATTCTCCCTCCCAAACGAGTCGACCTATTTTTCCAGATCGCCTCAACAACTGAAAATGAAGAGTCGAATTGAAGACGTCTTCCCTTTAAATCACAATATAATGACAAAATTTCCGGAATGAAAGCTCTGATTTTCAGATAGACCCGTAGAAAAATATTTGAACAATTTAAAGAAAGGGCACTGAATTTTTTGGATAGCCTTAGTACTAATTTTTGATGATCCAATTGGAGCTAGCGACATGGAATATTTTTTCCAATTCATGAGATATTATTGTTAATGGAATTAATCGATGGCACCATGGGACCTCCCGGAATGAAAACCGAGGGAAAACCAAAGGAATAATAAAACGAGTTGTGAATTAATCAGTTGAAAGGAGCGGATAAAAGGAGGGAATAAATATGTCTGAGCAGTATCGGTCGCTGCGTCCTCGACGTTCGATTTTACAAAAAAAAGGTCGTGCCAGTGAAGAGGAAGCATCCGGTGGTGATGACACAGAGATGGGAAAAGATGACAGTGATTGCGAGCCTCGACTCGTCATCAAAGAGGAAACTGATGATAATATTGAAGACAAGGGGGAGAGAATATACGAGTGCAACTCTTGTAATTCCACAGTAGAGTTCGCCAATCTTGCAGACTACCTTCAGCATCTGAAGGAGGAGCACCACCAAAAAAGCAAAACCCATGGCTGTCCCCACTGCAATTACACCTATCAAAATTCCAAAAAGCTCCAGAGGCACATTCTCACGGCCCACAAGGACGTTCAGGGTGAAAAATCGGGTGAAATAGTGCGAAGAAACAGGTGTACAATGTGTAATTTTGTCGCTTATACACCAACTGATATGGAAAATCATCAGAGGCTTCATCACCTCAAGAGGCGATTTTTTCGGTGCACAAAGTGCTCTTATATGACTCATGTCCGTGCACGATACACCAAACACGTGAAATACCATTCCATGCCAATGATAAAATGCGATGATTGTGATTTTCGAACTCCTTATAAGGTACACAATGGGGGAGTTTTTCATGTTTTTTCATTTCGATGGTTTTATTAATGATTTTTCATTGTGTGTGTCTCTTGCAGTGGAATCTTGATCGACATACGAGGAATCATGGGGGTGGTGGGGCCTTTCAGTGTCGGGCTTGCAATTTTACTGCTGAGATCCGACAGAGTTTGACGGTACATGAGGCCAATCATCATGAACCGCCGATTGAGCAGATGGCGAGTAAGATGAGCAGTCCTTTTGAACGAAAACCAAGAAATTGTCCTAAGCGTTATAATCAGGTAATTCAGAAGGAATTGCTCCAGCTTTTTTCTCTCCAGAATTATTTCATCTAAAAATTCTGATTATTTTACTATTTGAACTTCAATATAGTATTGGAAAATTCATGATCTTTTACCCGGAGAAAATATTTTTGAAATCGTGAACAATTCAAAATTCAACCGTAGAATTCACCTCATTCCACATGTAACAATTTATAATTAATTAATTAATTAGGAATTGCGTTGATGAATATTCAACATATTAAAATTTTCAATTTTTCCCGGTATTCCACCGCTTGAAATTGTGAGAAATATTTTGATATCTGAACAGCTGTTGAATTCACTTCAATAATGTTGCAGGTTGGTGCCAGTGATTACCGCGAAGTGCCGACAATTGAAAAGTCCCCAGTGATTGAAAACTCAGTAGACGTAGAAGATCATAAGAATTCTAGTAACTCAGATGGTGCGGATTGTATTGCGTTAAAATGCGAGGAGAAGGGCTGTCAGTTTATAACTGCCTGGGACTCTGAAATGCAACGACATTTGGCTGAATCACACGCTGGTCAGTCCCCTGGTAAGAGGAAACCCCTGCCGATGCTGATTCCATTGAGTCCTGGAAGCAACCCTCCAAGTGTCAGTGCGTCCACTAGCCCTCCGACTACAGTTCTCAATGTGCCGCGAGTCAGAGTGAGGCCAGAGCTTGCGAAAATCGCCAGAGATACTGAAATCGCCAAATTGTATAGTAACCCTGAGGTGAGTGTTGGATTTTTTCCACTGTTTTCCTATTGTCAGGGTAAAATGGACAGTTTGGATTCTTTTGAGCACATTCTGCCATAAATTAATGATAAATTCACCTCAATAAATTATGTTTATTTTGATAGTAGTGAAGTACTATTATTTTTTTTGGATATTCCCTCCTTTTAAATGATTAATTCGCATTTTTATAACTCCCAAAAACTTTTTCTATTTATCAAAATATTCAAATTATTGATTAAAAATTTTTTGAATGATTGTTTGATAGTATAAGGATGATTTTATAGATATTTCTGAAGGAATCGATCAATTTTTTTCTAAATTTTGAATTTGTATTTGAATATTGCAAAATTAAAAATTTTTAAAAACAAAAATTCAGGAAGAATTTGAGGTCAATGAGTTTAGATAGGGCGTGCCGAAAATTTAACCAGAATTTTCAAATAATATCTGAAAAATTAATGTGAATAGGTGAATGGGGATAAAGAAGCCAGTCCCCAAAAAAACTTTGAAAAAAGAAATGCCTCATTCTTCGACAAACTCAAGGAACGTCTGTTAACAAGTTCTGGAATCACCCAAGCCACCATGAATAACCAAGTAGCAGCTGTAAGTAATGTCAACGATCTAAAGTGTTGGTGCACGTTTGAAGCAAGTAGTCAGGATGAAATGTCAAGTCATAGAAAAACCCATCACACTGCGCTCAGTGTGTCTCTTGGCGTATCGCGATGTCCAAAGTGTCGAAGACGTTGCAAAACTTCGGGCGATCTCCAGATGCACATTAAAATATGCCCAGCGTACAATAATAATAACGACAATAATGATAGAAATAATAGCCAGGAGAACACTGTCAACAGTGATAGCTATGCAACAACTTCTTCCTCCAATGATTTTGACTTACCATTGCAAGTGGACTGGGATGCAAATTACAGCGGACTTAATTCCTCTGGATCCTCGGTACGGGATTCTCTTTTATTTTTATTATTTCCTTATTTTCAGTTTTAAATAATACGTTGTTTCTCTCATTTTTCTTCTTACTTTTTTCCTTTGGGTAAACTGAACCGTTTTTTGTCGTCAGTAACTCTCGCTCAAAGAGTTAATGATAATTATTTCATTTTTATTTATTTATGCTTTGACACTTTTTTACGGAAATCGAATTCAAGATTTCTTTTAATTATTCACTTATCTCACTCCATCGCTTCACCACTCCTCAATTTATTTATCATATTATTTTATCAATTTTATTTCAATTTTCGAAGGTTTGCGATAAAAAGGAAATGAAAACTAAAAAATTTGGATGCTAACTATTATAAATTTTCGATACAACAGACAGAGAAAATCACCGAAGTGATTTGGATTCTTTACGCAAGAGATATTGGAGATTCAAAAGGTCCATTTTACTCCACTGTCCCCGTAAAAAGCCTTGGTCTATTGATTTTCCCTGATATCGAGCCTGTGTGTGGTGTGAAGCGTGTGTCTCCAAGAAATTCCTTCCTATTTGTTTATTTAAATATTGAATAATCCCATGAACAGGTGGAAGGGGGGGTCCCTCAAAGTACAACAGCTCGACGAGTGTTCAAGTGTCCCCACTGCCCATTCTGGGCATCGACAGCGAGTAGATTCCACGTCCACATCGTTGGCCACCTGAATCGCAAACCCTTCGAATGCTCTTTATGCGCGTACAGGTCAGTCTTCAGCAAAGAAATAATATTACATCACAATTCATGCAATAATCTTTGTACAAACAAGTGGTTAACCAAATTATCGCGTTGAATAAAAAGGTAATAATCATTCAAATAATTGGTGTCAATGCAGATCCAATTGGCGATGGGATATAACGAAACATATTAAACTGAAAGCAGCCCGAGATGCAGCTCACGTGAATGCCCGGGTGCTGATGACTGATGAGACGGGTCGTCGTAACTATTCCAAGTATAATAAATATCTGACTCAGCTGCACCAAGGGTCGGACGCGCCAGCATCAGAAGAGACACAAGGATGTCTTCGCTCAGGCGAGCCCGCCCGAAAGGTCTTCATAACCACGGACCCATTCTCTGGGGCCTTGAAACGTCGTTCAAAGGTAATGAGTTCCCTCTCAGTGGACGTATCATCGGGAACAATCGTCAAGCCGTTTCAACTTCCCCGACTCCACGGCCAGTCCCTCCTGAAGGTGAATCCGGCTGCTCCCTCTCCCCCAAGGGCTGATCAACAGTCCTCCCCAAAATCCTCTGAGGAGACAAAACGTACTCTCTGGAAATGCAAACGCTGCAACTACCGTGACTCCAGCAAAGAGGTGCTCTTACTTCACGTCAAGAGTCACTACGAAAAATTGGAGAGAGCTGCAGAGAAATCCAACAAATTGAAATGCACTGATTGCCCTTTCGTTGCAAACGACCAGGAGTCCTTGGCCCTTCACAAGGTGCATCATCGTCCGAACCTCGAGGCCATTTTCAAGTGTTACCTGTGTCCCTACTATGTCAGCACAAAGGCAGAACTCCTGGAGCACGCACGTCTTCACGGTGAGGAGTTGTCAGTGGTACATCAGTCAGACTCCAAGTCACAATCACAGCAAACCCTGAGACATGCCTCAGGTGACCAGGAAACCCCGCCTCTTCTCCTGGACACTCGAGCTCTTCCAGACACACCGATGGTCTGGGTTTCGAAACCAGATGGCATCTTCGCCAAAATGTTCAAATGTCGTCACTGTCCTCACGTCTCTTCGAGACGAGCAGAGGTCCGAGACCACGAGATAATGCACCTGAACGCGGATACCAGTGCTCTGGGTGTTCCCATTGCCTGTCCAGACTGCAGTTTCACTTGCACTCAGAGGGACGTCATGGAGTCCCATGCAGCGATGCACCTAGGCTCTCTGGGAACTGTTCACTGCCTGGTGGCTGACAACAGGAGTGATTCGCAGCAGCTGGACGACCTCAAGAGCATCCTGGGGCTGGCTAAAGCTCCAACTCTCGGTCCAGATCCTGATCTCAGAGACTCCAGGCTCGTCTACAGCTGCAGCAAGTGTCCAGCCAGATTCTTATGTGATAAGGAACTGAAGATTCATCTTCGTTATCACTCAACCTCATTGGCATATACCTGTGACTGGTGCACTTATGCTGCTAGACAGCCTGCACATCTGCTAGCTCATCAGAAGGCACATTCCAGTGAGTACCAGGAACGCACTCGTTGTCTGTCATCAATCTATGGTAATTCCCAACGATTTCCACCACCTCTCACTGCCTGTGTCGAGGTCAACAGCCAGACAAATGACGATAGAAGGGAATTCGCTTGGATTGTCGTCGAGGTGTCAAACCCCACTGGACACACCCAAGAGTACACTCATGATTCAAAGAATCAGGTGTTCACCTGCACTAAATGCCCGGCCCGGTATTTTAAGCTCGATGCCCTCGAGTACCACATGACCCTGCATGGCTCCAACAACAGGTTCAAGTGCGAGGAGTGCGATTACTCATCTAAAACAGCTCAAAACCTTATGAAGCACCAGGTGGTCCACAGAAGGCAGCCAGAGCCTTTGGAGCTACCTCATGAGGTATTGCAAGGTCAGAGTCGATTACAGGCATCTTCACACACTCAGGAAGACATCGTCTCAACTGGAAATCCCAATTTTGTGTATCCAGGGTACATTAGGCATGGCAAGTTCAAGGAGAAGAAGTACAAGTGTCACAAGTGTCCCTCGGCCTTCGAGAAACGAGAGCAATACAGAATTCATCTCTCTCTTCATGGATCCAAGCAGAAGTACAGGTGTGAGACGTGCGATTATGCTGTCAAGTACTATGCGAATTATGTGCAACACTTGAGGAAGCATCATGCTAATGCTGAGGCACAGGCTTCCAGGAGGCAGATGGAGGTGGAGGAGGAGATTATTCGGGATGAGGAGGAGTACGTGGTGAAGTCGAGGAGAAAGTCTACAGGTGGAAATAGGGATTTGGGGATTATTGGGGAAGCCATTTCTCCGGTGTCCAATCAGGATAAGCAGACGATGCTGCTGATTCAGAGGAAGGCATCTTCCCTTTTGAATGAAGCCAATGAAAATGTACTGAGGTGTCTCGAATGCCCTTTCTCTGCTACTGATCAAGCTATCATGGATGCTCATAAAAGACGACATGGGATTGAGAGACTCACTCCACCGTGTCCTCATTGCAATTATGTACCCAGAAAAGATGAGAATCTTAATGAACACATTAGGCTCCACTTCAACAGGATGTACAAGCCTGAGGGATATTTGATCGTTGAAATGTTGACTCTTAGAATGGAGAAGCAAGAAGAGGGCGATGAGAAGGGTAAGGAGAATGAAATGCTCTTTTGTGAATCTTTTGAGGGGAAGTTTCTTCCTGTCACTGATATTGTCAGTACTTCGCCAGTGGCCAAGGGGAGGGATTTCCAGGAGAAGATCGTCATTGATGCAAACACTGGAGAGGCCACCCATGGCATCAAAGATTAATGTTTTACACTAATTTTTTCACGAATTGTAATTTTGTAAAAAAGAAGATGATTTTTAAGATTTTTTTTTTTTTGTTTCATTTTGTGGTGTATAAACGTGATCAGGGCACTCGTATTCTCATGATACGTACAAATATATGTAGGAATGGACTAAATAAATAATGGGTTTGTTCCGATTTTCGTCTCTATTCTTTTATTTTTCATCCATTATTCTGGTTTTAAGTTTTTTCAGGCTTAATCACAAAGAAAAAAATAGGAATAGAAAGTTTAACTCTAGTACAAGGTAATTAATTATTCTATAGATTTACCAAATGTCTTCTTGCCAGACCGTTTTAGTGTGTCATAAGTAGAAAAAATGAAAATCATTCTTCAGCTATCAATATTTACATGAATTGTCACTCTGTTCATTATTAACATCGAAAAATTATGGATGAACTATTTAATTGATTTATTCCTATTCATTTCTGAACAAATCTATGTAAAAGTGAGAAAATTGAGGTCGTGAACTGTGAAACATAAGAGTGAGAAAACAGCATGAAAATCACAAACTAAATTCTCAGCAATTATCATTATCGCGCCATCCAACTATACAATTTTCAAAATAAAGAAACAAATCACCAACGTGAAACTCTAAAAATTCCTCAAAAAAATCTAATTTCACTTTAAAGACCTCGAGATTTCGAAGATCGAAGGGGATTTATTGTACCCTCCACCAAAACACCAATTCCAAATCTCCAAGCTATTAATTATTTTCTCAATGTCCCACAATTTCATTAACACACATATTTATCAAAGGTCTGAGCTCCTGCTGTGCGTAATCTTCTGGAAGTGGCAGCTGCGAGACCAAGTGTACCAAAACTCTCGTGGTGGATCGATCCTCACTAGGCTGCATAAGTAATAAACTCCGTGCAAGATGTAAAGTGCGTTTTGCAATCTCAGCTTGACAGAGAGTCAGTTTAGCAGTGTTACAGGGAAATTGATTGATCTTGGTGCACAGAGAGCTGAGCTGTGGCTGCAGTAGTTCGAGACGATACCCAATGTTTCCCAGGTCCTTGTCCTTCACCACTTGTTCGATTTCACCAGCAATTTCCATGTAGTCCCAGAGTAGTTGTCCCTGATGGCTCCACCCATTAACAAGATTATGGCACTCTGGTGGAACGATGGGCATCAGAAGCGACCTGAGATACGCGTAATTCTCGTTAATGACAGCATCAGCAGCCAGATGCTGAATGATGATGCGATGAGCTTGATTCCACTGCTGAGCCTGCAGGAGATACCAGGCAGCCTCTCCAAACCTCTTGACAGCAAGGGCCTTCACAGCTTTGGCCTCGTTAATCCATATGGAGGGAATCTCTAACTGCTCCTTCAAGAAATTCTCGCGTTCGATGTACTCTGGGTCCTCGTCAATCTGCACATGACGAGAAAGCAAATCCAGAACAGCTTTTTTTCTAATTCCCGCGTTGTCAAGGTGAAGATCAACGAAAATGGCCCAGTGCCAGAGGTCATGGGCCTCGAGCTGAGCTGCTAAATTCGTGTGAGTCATGGTGGCAACGTGCTCCGACAAGTGGGAATACCCGAGCCCCAGAATCACCTGCTGCAGGAGCCAACTGAGTCTGTAATCCAGAGGATCTGACGTGTGCGTCAGGGGATTCAATAACTCCTCGAGAGAGTGATTGCCAGTGGAGTATAGTTTGATAAGATGATAACAGAGGTCGTACGTCTTCTTTCCACTAATCACCTCAGCCTCAAACTCCTCCTCTTTGTACTCTGGGAGTGGCGGTGCCGCGTAGATCTGTTCGTTGGATTCACTGGGATTGAAGGAACTCTCAAATAACTCGAGAACGTCTGTGATGGAGGCTGTAGGAGGGGAAAGGTACCAGAGGTGAATTGCAAGGGCTCTCTTCCAGTCCAACTTTTCACAGACGTTGATTGTCTCGTCGTTGGACATGATCAGATGAGTTCCAGCTGCCAGCATATAGATCTTGAGGCGCTCCATGGAAATATTGGAGAGCGTGTCAGTGGCTTGCCACAAGGCAATCGTCTGCTTAATGAGTTCCTGCACCGATGCCGCCCCTCCTAATTGAGATATCAGAAGTGCTAGGCTGTAATCCCCACTTTTTCGTGCCAATTCACAAGCTTCTTCGAGCTTATTTGCAGTGAGAAGTGAAAGAATCTTTTCACTTTCATCTTTTGTGTCTGACGTTTCATTCTGGACAATTGTCTCGACGACTTCCTTCAGCCATTCACCAAAGGCCTCTCGTCTAATCATGACATTCTCGTGGCTCTCAACGTTGGAATCGAGGTCTACGTGGGCTAATTTACCCCAGAGTGCGACGCACAGTTGCCAGACATCATTAGCATAAACTGCCAGGTGATCGTTGGACTGGTCCACCAGCTCCTGGGCCAGATTGCAGTGGTGGTGGAGGGCATTGAGGCCTGATTCTCCCGTGCCTGGACGAATCCAGGGACAATTACTCTCCTGTCCAATTACACAGTTGTTCAGTTGGATCAAGAGGTGTCCCTCGATACTCTCCTTGAATATCTTAATGTAATCAGCGTCTGCCCTGCTACCCCCGAGTATCTGGAGACGTTGGACAATACTTGTCGATGTGTTGTCATCAAGCAATCGTCCAGACATGTAGCTCTCAATCTGGCTGAATTTATTTTGCAGTGGCACCACCGACGCCTGCTCCTGACTGCTCAGTGAGATGAGGGTCAGTCCTGGGCCCCAGCAAGGCTTGAATTTTCTACCCATTTGGATCCCAATGTCACTGATACATTGAAACCGCAGTTTACTACTAATCGTTTCCTTTAGGGGTATTACTTCACACCGAAACTTCAGAACAACTGTCACGGGGTTGACAACTGGTGGAGGAAAATACTTGATCAACGTAGCGGCTGTCTTCTCAGCTTTTGCCTCGACTGCTTCCGTTTTACTCCTGATTAATCCCATTGTATCATTCAGCTTCTCAATGTAGAAAGACTCGTTCTGAATTGACTTCCCGTAGAGTGATGAGTCCTGATGGATAAAATTCGTTATCTTAGGAGGAAACACGTCCTTCTGTTCTTTCTTCTCATCATCAAATGGCTTAAGCATGCCATCAGCTGTGTAATTATAGGGATCATCTCCATTACCAGTATCGAAAAAACTGGCCTTCATCAGTTGCAGCTTGTGGCTGTCTGTGCCCGCAAGCCTGGCATAAATCGAGGTTGGACTCAGTGCGGACTGTTTCTCCCTGGTGATCCCCTCAGACTGCTGCACTGGTGACTTCCGACTGTCCTCTGGGTCCTCCTCATGTTCCCCAACCTCCATAACATCCCCATACCCCTGATTCTTTCCCTGACCGTTTACCAGTTGCACCTGTTTCAGGGGACCTGGTGATTTCTTCTTGACCCCAGTCCTGTGAGCCACCAGAAAATTTTGGGGTGTCTCTCCGGGCTTCAACTTCTTCAGATTAGCGTTGGCAGGGAGCTCGTCCTCATCGTCAGAATCACTCAGCCCATACTTGGAGAAATGATCGACTTTGAATACCCAAGAGCCAGTCTCAGGTCGATACTCCAAGAACCTCATGTCATGTTTTTCCGATACCCTTCGAAGCTTAGCCTCGTAATTCATAGCGATGAGTCTATGAGGATCTGTAATGGGTTCGTGGAGATTTTTATCCTGTGGCCAGACACGATCGAGAGTTACCTGAGCCCTTCTATTAAGCCCCAGTCCCACTGGTGGTTTCTTGTCGTCATCTGGGTAAATGACAACCTCCTTATGGCGAAAGTAAACGATCTCATCGAAATTCAGGCCATAGATGTCGAAGGAGTCAGGGAAGTACACGTTTCCATAGCCCTTACGACCAATAGTGAAATTGGGGACGATGCAGCTCTCATCACGAACGAACTCGTCGAGTTGATCCACTGGAGGAATAGTATAATAACCAGCTCGGCGAAGACTCACTTTGGCTGAATTTGACTCACAACATTCAGACTGATACAGGGACAGAGCACTCTCGTCCAGGTCACGGTTTGAGTCGCTGAAGAACAAAGCCGATTCACTAACACTCTTTTCAGCCCCTAGGGAGCAGTTCAGACTGGTGCTTGGTGATGAAACTGCAGCCTTTGACGTAGCCTGGATATTATCATTAGTACGAAACTCTGAGACAGTATTCTCCAGGGGTTCTTCGTGATTATCTGAGGAGTTGAAAGGTGATCTTTGCCCATCAAATTCTTCTTCTCGGATCTTCAGGTTCCTGCTGAGTTTTTTCTTCCTCAACCAAGAGGGCGACGACGATCTTCTATCGGTGAAACGTCTCTGACAATTCTCTTTGTCAACAGGTTCTACCTCAACACTGCAGGACGAGGTATCCTGGGCCTCCAGCGGACTGCTGTCATTATTCCGTTGACTCGTGTTGAGATTGTCCTGTGGAGTTGACGAACTGGTGTTCACAAGGGGTTTGGGTCGAAGAACAAGTCTCTTAGCGTTGGATCTCGGTTGAAATGCCTCCAGAAGCGTTGGATCCTCCTCTTCCAGCCCCTCAAACAACGACTTTTTCGACAATTGAGCTGGGGTTACCACTCTGGCTTTCACTTTGGGGGAATTAGTTGTCGATACTTTGAATTGAGAACCGTTCAGGCTTTTGGATGCTGCAGGATTTGCTGGTTTGAGGACCTCAGCTGTCTTCCCCGAAGCTGGAAGAAGATTCTTGAGAAGGGGAGAATCACCAAAGGGTGCTGACACCAACGCTAGAATCTGTTGATGAACTGGTACAGAGGAGGGATTCTGCTGGACAGGATTTGCCATTCCTCCACCAAGAAGATTCATACCAAGTCCAGTGTTAGTGGCAGTCGTACCAAATCCTCCAGTGGTGCCAAATGTTCCAAGATTATTGAACGTTGATGTACCTGCAGGGTTGCCAAATAGGCCTCCAGCTGGTTTATTCTGTCCAAACAGCGAGCTAGTACCACCCAGAGTCAAAGCTGTATTGGTACCCAGTGCTGACGTCGAGGCAGGAGTTGCACCGAACGAGAATCCACTGGTCTGAGTCGCTGGTTTGAATGGTGTATTGAAAAGTGAAGTATTTGTATTGGGAGTTGTTCCAAATCCTGGATTAGTTCCAAAGGCAGGTGCTGGAGTGGCTCCAAACCCAGTGGTACTAGCAGCAAACCCAGCGGTACCAAGGGGTTTAGTTCCGAAAAGTGTATTAGAGGTGCTGGCTGGTACGGTTTGTCCAAATCCAAAGCCAGTGTTGGAAGTGGCCGGTGCGATATTAAATGCTGGTTTGTTCTGATTAAACAATCCAATGCTCTGGTTCTGTGGACTGGTAATGAATCCACCGAAATTGTTGGTCTGTGTGGCATTGAGAGTTCCAAATCCTGTGGCTGGCTGATTAGTACTGGTGTTGGAAAAAAGAGTGGTGGATGCTGGTGCACCGAAGGGCTTCGCCGCCGTGTTCGTTCCGAAGAGGCCAGTGGAGGGGGTGGAGTTGAAGGCGAAGGCGCTGGTGGTGGTTGCAGGACCGAACCCAGTAACAGGCTTGCCAAAGAGACCGCCAGATGTTGTGGACTGATTGGGAGTGCCAAAACCACTGGACATAGTGCCAAAGCCAGTGGTTCCAGTGCTGGTTATGGCTCCAGTGTTGCCAAAGGGAGAAGTCTGCGTGGGGGCACCAAAGAGGCTAGTTGTCTGGCCAGGTTGCGCTGGACCCTTTAATCCAGCTGTGTAATCCTCCAGACGAAGCTCCTCCAGGGACTTGTTCTCGTACTCCTTCATGCACATAATGCAGTGGTGGCGGGTCGAGATGTTCTGGGTTGCACCGTTTTTTACCATTGTGTCGGTTCCAGTGACTAGATTGAACTTCACCATTCCCGTGCCTGTTATGCCACTGCTTGTGGTGGCAGCCCTGAAGCCCCCGGGATTGCCGAAGAGGCTGGTGTTAGCTGTGTTGTTCATCTGGCCAAAAGGCGTCGTCTGTTGGACTGGCTGTTGAGTTTGGCCGAAGAGGGACGTTCCTGTGCCCGAGCCAAAGCCAAAACCTGCGGGTTTCTGGGCCTGGCCGAAGGCTGACGTCGTTCCTCCTGTACCAAAGATACTTGTGTTCGTAGTCGGTTGGGTACCGAAGAGACTTGTGTTGGCTGTGCTGGTGCCAAAGCCACCAAAGGACGACTGCGTTGTTGCTGGCTGGTTAAATGCTGTGGTTGCTATTGGACTCCCAAAGAGACCACCTGTTGTCGTTCCTGCGGGCTTTGCACTGAACAGTGAGGACGTGTTATTTGCGCCAAAGACTGGCGCTGCTGGTGTTCCGAAGCCCGTTGTCGTGTTGATCGGCTTGCCAAAGCCCGTCTGACCGAACGGGCTACTCTGAGAGGCTGTGTTGAAACCTGCGGCGGAGAATTAATTTATTGCTTTCAAAAGAATTTCGTATTTCTAGAACCCGTCAAACATTTTGTTTATTCTAGTAATTCCTCCCTTGACCATTTCTCAATCATTTTACCACTCAACTTTTCAAGTTCTAGTACGAATTTTTTTGGTTTAAAACAAAAAATTATCTAAAATGCTGCAAAATTATGATTAAAGTATGAAACATTCATGAAAATATAAAAAATCAAATAATGAATGCGTCAATCTGATCCGATTGCAAAAAACCAGAGCTTTTTTCGTTATAAAAAAAAAGTTTTTATTTTGTCAATAATGCACTTGAAAAGCAGTCAACATTTGCCCTGAATTTTCTCTGATTACGATGACGTCATACTCACCGAATGACGTATTACCGGTATTGCCAAACATGATGAAACCTATCCACTTGTTCTGTCCTGGATCTCGATTTCACCTCTGGAACCTCTGAAACCGTGAAATTCCCCTAATATTTCTTCTTCATTTATTCCAAAACAAAAAAAAAACCGTATAAACGTGCCTTCCTCTCAAATCCCCCGAATTATATCCAACTGACGACCACCTTATTACGATTTCACGAATAATTTCGAGTCCAATGATTTTTCCCACTGACAAAATCTCGTGCTCAAAATCCCTGATAATATAATGAAAAATCATGAAAATAATTGAATTCGGCAGATGTCCTCCAATCGAAAATATCAATATTCTTGGAGAGATCGAGAAAGCTACTTGTGGAGTATCAACCTCTAAAAATTACTCACCTCCAAAAATCAAAAGCCTCCTGGATAGATTGGAGATGTTGCGGAAGTAATTCCGCGTTGTGCGAGCCTCCGATCTCGTCGAGATATCAACGCCCCTCAAATGGCTGTGATCTTATTGTTTACAACAACAAACCGTAATATTCTATTTTCTTTGTCAACTGCCAACGGGCGAATCACGTAAAAAGACCCACGAGAGCATGGAATATGCGTCTAAAACTCTCTGTTTTGCTGCGCCACTATCGTCAGTATCGTCACTCTCTTCGCTGTTCGTCAAAGGGTGAGACGTAGCGGGAACGAACAGAACCAGTGTTGCCATATCTACCATTTTCAAACATTCAAAGAAAACAAAAATTTTGTAAAATCCAGGAAAATGTTTATCTTGACTCAATAAATTCATTATCACCGTCAACTCCCATATCTCAGCCTTGCAGATAATCCCACAGCCGATCATACCGCTCACAGAAATCGAAAACGGAAAAAGGAATTTGAAAAATACAACTTGGAGGAAAGTAATTTTTTCTAAAATTCAATGTTTTCATTCAGCAATTAATTTCGTATATCATTTCATATCAAGAAAATAAAGAAGACAAAAAATTCACCGCTGTATTGAAAATTGCAGGGAATGCGCGAAAAACCAAGCAGCCACTGGAATTTAAACTGAAACTGGCGAAATGACAGCCTTCGGCTATCGTATACTTCCATTGCAGCGACGTTAATGAAATATAAAGCGACTGTAGCCGATGATTCCCGAAGAGTGAAAAATGGCGAATGAGCGGATAAAATTTGAAAGCCAAAATAAAAATCAACGCGGAATTATCCAGAGCTCGCTGAAGGTTGAATTGACTAGAGTTTTTATGATGTGTTGTAGGAGTATTTGGAATGGGAAAAATAATAATAAATGGTTAAATATTGTTTTTGTTGAAAATGTTGAAAAGGACTTGGCAACAGTGGAAATGAGAGTCCAGTGGTGCGTCTTGCGGCCCCGGACCGCAGCAAAAGGCCATTTTGATTAGTAACATGGCGTCAGGCGAGATTAATATGGCGTCCTCAGACATAATAACTGAAGTTGAAATCCAACCAGATATACAGGAGGTAGAAATAGAGTCGATACCCGTTGAAATACCGTGCGAAACTGTTGAGACAACAATTGAGGGTGAAGATGGCCAGCCAATGATATCATTACAACCACTCCCTGAACCAGGACGTGAGGAAATCATACTACAGACGCAAGAGGAAATTGTCGGTGGTGATCCCCTGAGCGTTTACGATCAAATACCAGTGCCAGATAACGATATTTATGTTGAATCAAGTCCAGGACCATCACGAAAAGCAACTAAAAAAGCCCGAAAAGGAGGTAATTCGAGATTTAGGGGACCTGATCATACGATATTCGGGGAAATGGGGACTGAAACCAAAGCGAGAAAGTGGGAGCAGAAGCAAGTGCAGATCAAGACACTTGAAGGGGAATTTTCCGTGACAATGTGGGCATCTGGAACTGATGACGGTGAGTAACATTGTTTTATTCATTATTTCATCCAATTGGTGGTAATTTTTTATCATGAATTTTCGCATTTATTCAATATTTTTTATTCCCCTCTGTTATTTCACTTACACGTTCGTGTTACGATGCCACTTGGATACACCGATGGTGACTACGCACTTCCGGTTTAATCCAATCAATAACTACGTATTCAAGATCGTAGAAATGTGATAAATATGTTGGAGAACATCATCTCGGGGATTTGTTTTTTTATTCTTAATACCGGCTGAATTCATTGACAGTATCTGTTGTTTGTTTTGATCGTAGCAACGCCATTATGATGGCAGGGGGCAGCCATATTTTGAAAATGGCTTCTTTTTAGCCCATCAGCCTTGCAAACGTTAATAATGGCGGCCTTTGTGTCGCCGCCATTTAATCGCCAAAGAACATTTCGTGTCTGGGGTTTCTGCCAATTTAAATCCTTTTTGTCGCTCTATTTTTTTCCTGTCATGTATCAAATATTTATTGGAAAATCTCCTTCTTTATTTTTGGCTCTTCGTAATTATTCATTTTTTATTTTTTCCTATTCGTGGGACTAGAATCTCGAGCAATTCCACCAGCAAAATCATTACGAGCTCGAGACTCCATGTCGCGGATCCACAATGCACTGCGTCGCGCCTTTTTTCGGTTTAAAAATTTCTCGTGATAGTGTTCATATTATTGTTGTTATGGATTGAGATAATAATATGATAATGAGTTGAAGGAATAGTGGATTTACTCAAGTTGTTTGAGATTTATTGCTGAAGATGGACGAGAAAATAGTTTATGATTTTTTAATATTTCTCATTTTTTGGAAAATAGACCATGATTATGTCAATGTTTTTATGGTGAAGAAAGAAACACGTGTTCCCAAAGAAATGTTGATACCGTATCATTTATTTCCTAGCCCAGCAATCAGACTCACTTGGACCACTCAGCCCTTGAACTTATTGTTGATAAATAGGTATAACTAAATAATGACATTTTAATGAATTGATAAAATAGTGACACCCGGGTTTTTTATTTTGTATTATCAGCTAGATGAAAGATAAAATAAAAAAAACGTAACGACGTATAAATGAGCAATGCCATAGCTTTTGTTTGGGTTTGCTTGTTTGTTGCTGTTAAAGGGAGTGTCCTATTAGCGTCTCACCTGGTGGATGTTCCAGATGAGGGCTCAAATCCTGAGCCTGATCCAGATTACACCGAGTACATGACAGGAAAATCATCAACGAAATTCAATCACTCCGGGAGTTCAGTGTCCGATGGTATGCCCGGTCTTGATCTATCCGATCCCAAACAGTTGGCTGAATTTGCCAGACCCGGACACAAATTGAAAGTACGCAAACCACCGGCGATGGACGGTGTTGAACGCACTATCGCCTGTCCCCACAAAGGCTGCACCAAGATGTTTCGTGATAACAGTGCAATGAGAAAACACTTGCATACGCACGGGCCAAGGGTGCACGTGTGCGCCGAGTGTGGGAAGGCATTTGTCGAGAGTTCGAAACTCAAGAGGCATCAGCTCGTTCACACGGGGGAAAAACCATTCCAGTGTACCTTCGAGGGATGCGGCAAGAGATTCAGCCTTGACTTTAACTTAAGGACTCACGTCAGGATTCACACAGGGGACAGACCCTACGTGTGTCCCTTCGATGGCTGCAGCAAGAAATTCGCCCAGTCCACCAATCTCAAGTCACACATACTGACACACGCAAAAGCAAAGTAAGTTTTATCCTCATTTTATTATTCGTTATATCATTCAATGGCTAACTGGTACAGGTTTTTTTTTTGGAAATTATTTGGAAAAAAATGAATTTATTGATTAAATTGAATTAATGAACAATTCCAGATCGAGAAATTCCATCGGCAGACAAGTAGCACAAATCCAGCTCCAACAGCCTCAGTTTGTCCAGGTGGAAGTGGCAGACGTCGACAACCAGCAGTTCATTGTATACGCGGATTAGCCCCCCTAAATCTACCGATATCCGCGTATATTATTCTTCTTTTCACCCCTTGACGAACTCTAATTATTCTCATTATAATCGTAATCATTTACGTGATTAATCCCAGAACTGTGTACATATTTACAAATGAAGAAGAAAAGCGAAAAAAACGAAGGAAAAAAAAAGGATTGTGGCGCTTATAGAGAGAGGAATTAAATGATAATTTTCACAATTTAAACTGTCAAATGATTTATCAGCTCCGTGTTTTTTATGATAAAAAAATATAACGTACAGTGATGATGGAAATAGTGTATTGAACACCAGGGGCAGGACTTCGAGGTAAAGGAAGATTGGGAAGAGTAAAGGAATAAGTGATGTAAACTAGTTGTACTTCTTGGGGGACATGCGAGATGGACGGATGGCGCACTGCTCAATTTAATGTCAAAAAAGGATGATTAACGAATAAATGCTTCAATTTCCAACAAATTAGTGCGTGCTCGTCGAAAATACACAACTGTATATATGTATAAGTGAAAGTTGAATATTGTATACAGTATATTTTGGAAGATAATGATTATTCAGGATTAAATCATGGAAGGGTAGCGTCTCTCACCGAGAAATTAATAAAAAATCAATATTACAAGTGTCGAGGCTTTAATTTTAATCGTGAGGGGAATTAATTTATCGGATCCTCAAAATTTTTTTCACTTTTTTTGAAATATTCTCGATTGGGTGTGGGTCGACGGTTGGATTCGTCACAATTGACTGCTTTGAATTTTTATCTGTTTATTTCTTTCGATAAATTGTCAGGTTTATCGATTATTATCCAGAATTGAGCAGTTGGGGAAATTTTACAACCAGTAAGAGTCGTGTTTTATTACGGGTCTGACCGGAGGTCGAGAGGTAGCAATATGAGAACATGTAGCCTTAAAAATGAACTTTATTGAGTTTGTTTATCACGATACGAGGATTTATTCGGATACAAGCTGAATGGGACAGGGGAAATATTGAAAATGAGCTTGACATCCGATTATTCCATTGGCCTATTATATTAATAGTGGATATTGTAAGAATTGGAACTGTACATCTCGACGTTACGATTTTAAGATTACCTGGGAGTTGAATACTTCATTGACGTTTTTCCTTTGCATTTATTCACTTTTTGTAGGGATTGATAGATTATGAATGGGAGAGAGCCTGGTGTGACTCTTAATGCTTGTGAATTTGTATTCCCGATATCATTAGAATCATCGTCGACAGAGAACTTTTATTATTAAATATAGATAGTGAAGATACATGGGGTGATGTTGATTGAATATTTGTCACCAACACGAGAAACAAATACAAATATTTCTATTGTAGGATGGATTCTGTTATTTTTAGTTGTTGGTATTTTCCTTGGAGTCGTGGTGGAGGTAAGTTGCATGGAGCATGCTGCTTCCACGTCACTCTCACTGAGAGCTTTTATTTAAAACTTTATGTCATCATTTCTGGGAAGAAACAAATTTATACCGTTAAATGAGACCTCACATATTAACATTTATTCATTGACACTTTCCAAATTTTCAAGTAAAGAAATAAGAATCTTATATTTTCAAAACAATAGCCCTATTTTGTCTACCAAAAAAAATCCTAAATAATGATTTAAAAAAATAATAAAATCAGTGCATAAATTATTTAAATTTCCGAAAAAATTGAAATAGAAAAGAAAAACGTAAATATCGAGAACCATTCAATAAAAAATAAATGCTTTAGTGTCGCCTCGTTGTGGCGAGTGCATGAAACGGAGGAATCAGCTGCTGAAAAAAACACAAAAAAATGTGTCAACATTGTATGTAAGTACGTCAAGTTGGGGTTAGGGAAAATATGTGGCTGAGGATCGTAGCATGTGGTGAACTGATAACCTGTTGGGCTGGATGATATTGTTAACACAGGTGTTGCATAATTTTGAGTTAGTAGAAGCCACACGTATTATTCCAAGCAACAGGTTGAATAATCAAAAATGGAGCAAACTGCTGTGCTTTGGATGCTGTCAATGGTGATGCTGGTGGGATCGTACCTTGCCGGATCCCTTCCACTGGTTATGAACCTTTCGGAGGTATTTAATACTCAATATCAGGAACTGATGAGCAAAATGAACACCTGGACGATTATCCTTAAACATAAAATCTTCAACTCTCCTTCTCTAATCCAATCGTTGATTAAATGGAATCATTTCTTTGCTATTGACTTACATTCACGTTTCTTCGTGATGTAAATAGAAATATTTCTATCGATATATGAAAATAAAAGAATATGCAAAATATTCAGATTTTTTTTTAATCTTCGAAGTATCTGGTTCGCCCAACTTTTCCCCTTTCACTCGTTTTCCCCTTCCACTGGTCGTTGTATGAAAATTTGACAATTAATCTTATCATTCGATTTTTTTTTTTATTTAGGATAAGCTGCAATTAGTCTCGGTTCTCGGAGCTGGTCTTCTCGTAGGAACTGCTCTGGCTGTGATAATTCCTGAGGGAATAAGGGCTCTCTTCAGTGGAGCATCTACTACTATTACTCCAGCTGCTCACGAGGAACATAGTATGTTATTTCAGGGTGAACATTACGGAGGAGAAAGCAATGATATTCGTGAAAAATATTTTCAAATCAGTTGCCAAGTGGTAAAGTGAGATGAATCGAATTTCAGTTTTCTTTAGTATCGATTTGTCTTCAGACTATTGATTTTAGGAGGATATATCGAAAGATTGTTTTTGAAATTTAATCAATGGGTTTAGAGATAAATTAATAATTCAGAAAATGAAGAAGTACGTTTGACGATAGAAGAATTAGTAAATTTTTTAATTATTTCATATTTATGTTTATTTATTTTTTAATAATTTCATAAATTTAGTGGAATGGCAGTCAAATGTTTTATGAACGACTGCGTTAAGTTATCATAATTGATATTTTCAGGTGATCCCCACAGTTTGATTGGAATCAGCCTCGTCCTGGGCTTTGTTTTCATGCTCCTCGTGGATCAATGCTCGAATAGGAGATCAGGGGGAAAGGAGAAAAGCATGACAGCTACTCTAGGACTCGTGGTTCATGCTGCTGCGGATGGAGTTGCTCTCGGAGCTGCTGCCACTACTTCCCAAGCTGACGTTGAAGTCATCGTCTTTCTGGCGATCATGTTGCACAAAGTAAACATTCAAATAATTTTATAACATTTTTTATCAACGATAACTACACTATTTACAAAAAATGCAATCGATGTGACATTTATTTTTGCCCATTCTCTCAGGCACCGGCAGCTTTCGGATTAGTATCTTTTCTACTACACGAAGGGGTGGATAAAAAGAGAATCAGCCGACATTTATTGGTATTTTCGTTATCTGCACCTTGTCTGGCACTCATTACGTACTTTGGTATCGGAAAGGTAAGAAAATTGCAGGTTTTCTTAATGAAAAGTTCACGTATCTTTTCGTTACAATCAGCAGTGAAGCAATATATTTTTTTTTTCCAAAACACTCCCTTTCACCACTTCACTGATGGATAACCTGCGTTTTTTCATTAATTTAGAAAGTATCCATTCGAAAGGTGTGAACACCGACGATGTCCCACTTATTTATTATTATTATCCCCACTTATAGCCATCCGCATCCTTTCTAACAAATTAAAATATTTCCTTTATTTGAATCCAATACACTACCTGTTGCTTTAAGACACGTGATATCACCCAGATATAATGCAAACTACATGAATTTATCAGACGAGTACACTGAGAAAAGCAATGAATCTTCTGAAATTTTAATTAAATGCAATGGAATTAAATGGATTAATTA
The DNA here is from genome assembly GCF_000806365.1 of Fopius arisanus. Lineage (NCBI taxonomy): Eukaryota > Metazoa > Arthropoda > Insecta > Hymenoptera > Braconidae > Fopius > Fopius arisanus. The sequence goes on along the minus strand of NW_011887742.1, from coordinate 1,502,164 downwards.
ATATATTCTGTTAATGTATAGAGAAGTTAGACCACTTCACTCCTTCTATTTTCTTTTTCGTGGTGTTTTACGATATTAAAATAATAATTTTAAGGAAGGGAAAGAGACACTCAGTAATGTCAACGCAACGGGTCTTGCCATGCTGTTCAGCGCTGGAACATTCCTCTACGTAGCGACTGTTCATGTTCTCCCAGAACTCATGACCAGGAACACCAACGCCTACTCGCACTTGCCTTTAGCTGAGGGGGTGCCTACCCCGGCATCTGGACTAAGGTTTAAAGAAATTGTAGCTCTTGTCGTTGGTTCATTCTTGCCTGCACTCCTCACGACGGGTCATCACCATTGACACCAACAAATCATGTCAGTTGGATTTGTTGAAACTCGAAAACACGACGCATCGGTAGAAACGAAGGATCATTTGTTGAGCATAATTAATATAGGTTTCAGTGGAGGGGTGACTCATGGGCACTGATAAAAAAAATTCACGTAATTTTCCAATAGAACTTTATAAATCGATCGAGATAATAGGTAAATTCAGAAAAAAATCACTGAATCTAAGAGAAATAGCGAAATTTATGTAGGGATTTTTTTGCAGCGCTCATTTCAATGTACAAAAGAGGTCCTCATCAAAATTTTGCTATTTCTCTTAGATCTGGAGAGGTTCCTCGAAGGGTCAAGAAAAGGGAAAAACTCATGGGATTTCAAATTTCAAGATTTGAAGTTTAATTTTCGGTGGATAATTGACAATTTGCTGTGGAATGGAAAAACTGAAAATTCAACGAAAATGTCGTGTATCGAAATTCCCGGACTTTTACTGGCAACTTCAGTGGAAAATTTAGCAGAGGAGGAATCTCATGAAATTTCGAAATGTAAAATTGAAATTCTTTCATACAACTTCTTTGTACATTGTACCTGAGAGGTTTTTGATATATTGTTATTATATTATCGTTTTATGATACTTGGGACATTAATGTGTGCAGAGCTGGGTTGAGGTTTACTTCCCATTGAAAATTGAAATCGCGATGACTGTATTATCCCCACGTCATTGAATAAGCCGCAAAAAAAAATATTCAAACGAATAATCCACATGTCACAGAATATTTTCTTTCAATTGAATTCTCCATGTCATGTCATTATTCGAAACCAATTCACTTTTATTACTAAAAATACGGGAGTAGAATAGATAATACTATTTTATTTATCCATTTCGATGGAATGAACTCTATCATTTAAATATCATTCAAGTTAAAAGAAAAGTAAATAATCGTAAAACTTGGATTTCCATCAATTAATTCTCAACTCTGCACGTCGCTATACTAGAGAGTAAGTCTTCAATAATTCCACACAATTATGATTTTTTATATAATTTATTTAGGGAAGGTATGGTAAAAATTATATTTTTGTTTGGATGGGGCAATGTAATGAGGTGTAATCTAGTAGATAGAATAATAAAAATGTGTAAATACACTTGACATCAATGATGGAACTTGGTGAGTGTATTTGGGGACTGATTATCACAAGGACACAAAAGATAACGAGTGTCCAGAATCAATATGCAATAAAAAATATTATAGGCTCTGAACACTCGGTTGTACTGTGTTGCAAATGATTCGAAAATGCCAATTTAAATACAACAATTTTTAATGGGAATGTGTATATTTTGTTGAAGAGCTGAGGATGAATGGAAAATAAAAAAAAAACAAGACTTATCCTTTTTCACAATACTTCATTAATTACTCTGATAATGACATATTTGAAAAAAAAAACTAAAAAGAGAAAGGAGAATTTCAATTTTAATTGAAACTCTCATCTGATAATGAGATGAACGAATTTTTAAAGTGAAAGCTTAGGGAAACATCGATTTATCTAGAAACCTATTGATTTTAAACGGAAAAATGAATAAATCTTTTTTATCCGAAATTTACTTGACTACAAAAAAGTCTTTTAGCGTTTCCATTTCCAATCGATAGTTTTCGAGATAAATCGATAAATGAAAAAAAGTGAAGTTCGACTCATTTCACTGTTGTCACCTGGCCATTGAAATTGTAAATGAAGTTTAATTGAAGTGACAGAATTAACAAGGGAGGATTCATTTTATTCATTATCTTCGAGGAATTGAGGGAAGAGTGGATTGATCTCTTGTTGAATTTAATAATTCAGTGGCGGGAGAATGTGCAGGTGAAATATAACCTGTAAGACAATCAAGCACCAGAAAGTTTTTTGAGGGGTTTGAGCGATACTGTCCGTAATTTTCCGATATCCAAATGTACGAATAGATCAGAAGATGAGTCACATCGTCGTGATTAGGGGGTACAAGCCTGGAGATGAATTATACTGTCGCGACATGATAAAGGATGCCATCATGACATCCTTCAATTCTGCGTTCATTGCCAATCTCTTCAAGGAAGTCACTTTTCAATTGATGATTCTTTGTGCTGCTATCATGTTCATATTCTTCGGGATGCCTTTCACTGTTTGTTTACTCGTTATTCCCATTGTTATTTTTATCACTTACGCTGGGACTTACCTCGGGTGCGTTATGATTGCGGCCGAGACTAATCAGGAGATAACAAATGTTCCCAGGTGAATTCTCAACTTTATCAGAAAAAATGTATTTTCCCAGATAAATAACTGATACGAATATCTAGAAATGTTTCTGTTCAGTAATCGATAAATTTTACTTTGTAATTTTGTGATTCATATTGAGTCATTCGAATTGTTTTGAAATTTTTTGCGAAAATCCTTTTTTTTGCGGTAAATATCGATTTTAAAAAATTTTATACTGCTTACGCAATTTATGCAGAAATTTTCTTTTTTTTATGTGAACTCGTAAATACTATGAATAAATTTCAGGTGAGATTTAAATAAAAAATTGAAATGTCAGTAAAATGTGACAGATGTCGATGAATTTTCCATTGAGACAATAATTGAGCCATTTAAAATGATCAATAATTTCCAGTAGATTCTCCCCTTCACTTTCCGCTGTTCTAATTCCTTTTTTTTCCTTTTCAATTATAGAATTTACATGTCCAATGCGTTTTCTTGCTTTTGGGTAGCCGAGGCCTTCCAGCCGTATTTGATGATGAGAGAGCCAAAGGATTACCACTATACAATTATGACTGAACAGCAATTTCGTGACTCAAAAATCGATGTGTCCTCTCAGGCCAGAGTAATAGTGGGGACAGTGGGTCTGTTGAAAAGCCACAAAGTGGAGAAGGGAGCCTGGATAAAACGTCTGCACGTCGAGAAAAAATATCGACGAAAAGGTGTGGGATCTCTTCTACTGAGCATCGCCCTTCAATTTGCAATTGACGAGGGCTACAGCTGTGCAGATCTCGTCACCTCCGAGTATGCTGAAGGAGGTAGAGAGCTCTGCTTCAAAAAAGGTTTTGAACTCAAACAAATGTATCATAAACAGGTCATCGGACCCATGTTCAGCTATCTCTTGTATGAACTCACTTATCAAATTAAGGAGGAGAATAACTATTACAGTAGAACGCATCCTAAAAATATATTATGAACTGTGTAATTCCGTCATTATTGCACAGAAAAATCTAAAAAAAAAATACGCAACCAAGAATCTTGCAGGAGTGTAAATTAAAATTTGGAAAATGTCATTTACGAGTTTTGAAATTATTTGAATTCGGTAGGAAAATAGGGAGATCACAGAGAGAATATGTAGTATTAAATATCGAAAAGTAACTTTATTTTCTTTTTACACGAAATCAAGTTTTATACGAAATACAGATTTTTTACATTCCCATCGCTGCTTTGTATGCCTTTATCTCTTTATTCTCCCAGTGAGTACCTTTGATCTTCGATAAATATCTAGAACAAGACGATGGGGTTGATTGGAGGCGGGGAAAATATGAATCAGTGTTTACACTGTTGAAAATTTCGGAGAAATTCGCTTCAATTCAAATGAAAATTCAGAATTTCAATATAAATGACAAATCATCGAAAGAATACAAAAGTTCGTAGTCACTTGAAGAATTGAAGCTGTTCAATTTATTTTGGTCTCGGTTTTATCGTTCTTATAATTTTTTAATGAATATCTCACTATTTAATTTCAATCAGAAATATTCAACAGTGATTCATTATTTCATGGGCCAGTTGCAACTATTTTACCTGCGTTAAATATTGGCTTGACGCAATTGTAGAACAGGGGGACGATATTTGAACGGGAAGTTTAGAAGAAACATTTAATAAGTCTTCGATTTCGGGAACTAAATATAGAAAATAGAAAAAATACCGAGATTTTCAGTGCTGATAATAAAAATCAAGTGCGCAATGAACCCAAGGATGATTATCTAGCGAGATTTTGTTAGTCTTAAAGCGATATACAAACACATGCGACTGGGATCAGCCCCAAAAATTTTCGGTTCAACTACTAAAAGTTATTTGTAGTTACCTCTCTAAAACCTCATTGAGTAAAGTTCTCTCTTTATCCGTGATACCATTGTACACCACATCCAAGTTCGTTCGTAACTGCTCCAAGTTCTGCATTCCAATGAGATGAGTCGCAATATCCGGACTTTGCAGGGCATGCCAGACTGCCAATCTCTCTAGTCCTGAATCATGATCGGTGCAGTATTGAGCTGCCTCATGACATTGTTTTTTTGTCTCATCACTTGCTGGATGCCAATCAGGAGGTCCCCTGGTGGTTAAAAGCCCCATGCACGGAGCAGATGCATTTATTATTCCTATGTTGTGCTCCTAGAACCATATAAATTAAAAAACATACGTCCAACTGGATTAAATCGAACAAGAAACTCGTGCGTAATTACATTTTTCCCCGCTGCATAATTCTTGTGGGTTAATTAAATTATTCGTAATGATTCTCATCATGATACTTACATGGAAAAATGGAACATACTGCAGTAGAGTATCATCGATAAGTGTATGCCTCGCATATGATAATATCATGGATATATTAATATTGCTTTTTTCAATGCACTCCTTCAAAGTGGAAACTGGATATCCAGTGATGCCGATAAATCTCGCTCTGCCCTGGCTGACCTGACGTGATATCTCTGGTAGTGTCTGAGTGATGATGATGTCGAGCGAAGGGGCGAATTCTATGTCGTGAACCTATTAATGAGTGACATGAGTTCTCTATCCAATACTGATCACAAGAGGCTAGTAACTTTCATTTTGAAAATCTATTCCACTTGGAAATCATTGTCTCACACAAAATCATAATTACAGACCCCTTGGATCATTACCCTACAACTCTCACTTGTAGAACATCGACGTAGTCGAGTTGAAGGCGTTCCAGACTCTCTTGAAAACTTCTCCGTGATTTCTCAATACTGAAATCGAACATGTTTTCGAAATCCAACTCGTATCTCCCCACTTTCGTCGCTAAGTAATAGGCAGCTCTCGGCACCCCTTTAAGGGCCTAAAATCAATTGGTCTTGAGAGCAAATCTCTCAAACTTTCTTTATTTTTCTACTTAAAGAAATCAAACATCTATTTTAATCAGCGATTCACAGCAATAATTATAGATTCAATGGAAACGTATTAAAGGACTTTTTTGGTGCTGAGTAAATTGTTAAAAATACGTTCTCTTCAGATTTCCTCCGAAAATCGATAGTTCGAGAGCAATCGATACTTGGGAAAGCCTCAAAATTTTTATTTAATTCTATCCGGTACTGAACTCTGCTACAACTACCTCCACAATAAATAATTACTTTAATTAATGATTATTTTAAATGATTTACTTTTCCGATAATTCTTTCCGAGAGACCTTGGCCGTACCACGGGCCCGTGTCAATGTAATTGATGCCCAGACGAAGGGCCTCCCGGATGGTAGCAATGGCTTCTGCTTCATCAAAAGGTCTTGATACAATAAAAAAAACATATGAAATTGTCAGTAAGAAAATATCTCAAAAATCCAGGAAAACTCTCTATATATTTCAAGGCTAGAATCTGAAAAATTCAATGACAATTCCCAAGCGTGGATGTCACTGTCATGATTTTGATATAAACAATCAGATCAGAATTTTCGAACGAGTTTTTTCAACTTACCCGTAGTTACCGCCAAAAGTTCCTCCCCCAAGCGATAATTTGCTGACCTTTAGCCCAGTTTTACCGAGTGATGTGTACTCCATAGCCCTGACGGCCTCCAGATCGTGGAAACCCTCGACATATGTCGCGGGTAAATTGCTCCTGAAATCAAAAATGAGACAATATTTGTCCCAGTTGAGTGCCACGTCATTTTCATTATAATTCTTTCAATTTTCCTTCTAAAAATGCGTCAACGAATCAATATCCCCATTAGTCGCGAATTAATAAAGTGAGATAACTCCAACTTGACCTTGTCATTATCAATTTACCCCCAACTCTATAAATTCCCCTGAAAACTGTCAAATGAAGCTGTTTAAATCCCCCTCCAAGAAAATATCTCGATCGATTTCCTTGAAAATCCACAAATTTTCTTGATCAATCGATATTCACAAAACCCGTAAAACTCGATTTATCACTGAGTTATTGATATGAAAATGCATAATAGCTCCCTGAATGATCGCGCAATAACCGTCCCTGTCATGTAAAAATAGATTATAACAATCACTGGCAATTTACGTACATTATTCTCCTCCGGGAGTCACCTCGAGATAAAAAGCGGTAGCGAAAAAAAAAAACGCGTCCTCACTCTTCAACTCGTTGAACGGAACTGTCTCTTGTCTGCACGACTGCACCCACCGCGATTACATACCCGCGATAAAACAAAATAACAACAATCTCAGTGATAACGGTACCACAAGTTCCTTATCATCCCCCGATAAAAGAAACCGCTGCACCGCTCCGCGCACGCGCATACCACACATGCACAATTTTCCCGATGCACTGCCATGACAGTTTAGTGAGTTTTAGTCAGTCCTAGTTGCTCGGCGCTGCTCCGTGAGAAACAGTATCAAAGGGCATTGAAATACATCACCAACCCTGTTATTTCTATTTAAACAAATAATCGAAACTCCGGTAAAGCCCCCAGGAGGTGTCAATTCCTAGTGGTGCTGCAGCCCTCCGAAAATTCAAACCATATCTCAAGAGTTGTTATTGGAAATAGTGAATTGTAAATTTTCCACGTCCAACAGAATTTCCACCTTCACCCAATCCTTGCCTTTACCTGGGAATAACGGGTGCCATCTGAATTTCTCAGTGGAAATTCCCCGAGAATAGAAAATTGTTTTGTGTTGAGTGGAAAAAATAGTGAATAATGTACAGAGATCAGTGTGGAATGGATTTAGTGTGTGATGGGCTGTCAGTTGGATTCAGTTGACGAGGTGAAGGCAGAGGCCGGCTTGTTATGATACAACTGCTCCAGAAAATTTGGGGGATTCCACCACCTCCTGGAGTGATTTGAGTGGTTCATTGAAGGATTGGGAGTGATCGAGAGTGATCAGATACCAACTAGTTAAATCCTTAGTGAGAGACAGGAGGGATTATCGAATCTGTGAAAGGAGAATGGAAAGTCCTAGGAGGTTAGGTTGACAGTTTTTCCGGCACGCCCCGTCCACGGATTTTCCCCATGTCCCTGCACTATTCACTCTCTCTTACCTGAGCCACGATAATCGATAATCGATAATCTCGATTGAGCTCTGACAGCCAGGGGTTTATTATTTTTTTTAACAAGAAGAAGAAGAGCCTGATGAGAAAATTCATGCATGATTGATGGAGAGGATTGCTGATTGACGTACGATAAAATGTTCAATTTCATGAAGAAGACAACAGAGAAGGAGGAGAAGGAGAAGAGGAAGCGAGAGAAGAAGGAGCGGAAGGATGTGAAGAAGAGGGACAGGGGGAGTATGTCGACTGAGGAATTGTTGAGGCTGGATGAGATGAGGAGATCGTTGAAAATTCGAGGACGTCGTAAGGAGAAAGAGAAGCTCCCCAGTGGAATAACAGCTGATTACAGTGCATCATTTTTCGCTCAGCTTGATCGTGACCTGCCTGACAACTCGGTCAATCCAGCTGGTACAAGCTGGACGAGAACACCCGATGGCCTGACCCAGAGTGACTCCTCGGAGACGTCTCTCACGTCGGTGAGTCTCGCTGGTGCTGGAAAAACTCTGCCACCACTGCCTCCAAAGCCACCAAAACGAGGGATTCTCAAGGGCCCAAGACTGAGCATCACGAGTATTACGAGTGTGGTGGAAGGGACTGTTGTCTCTCAGAATGGTGGTGAGGGGGAGGCCAATCACTCTGAGGCTAGTAATCTCCTGGTGAGAAATACACTTCAGAATGAAGTGATAACATATCAAAATCTACCGAGGGATGAGGTATGCAGTGAGGAAGAGTCAATGTATGCTCGCAGGAGTCCTCAGGGCAGGCACCAGGACTCGAAACTCCTGCAGATGGTAACAAGTGCGAGCCCTTCTGCTGATTCCTTGACTGATACAACCAATTCGTCATTCGCAACACCACCATTCAGTCTCTCGCCTGTGGGCGAGTCTCAGGGATTCTCTCGGTGGAGATCTTCAGCTTCCTTTGAGGATCAGGGAATTGATCTACCACTGCCTGGTATTGTTCCTCTTGTGATGCAGCAGCCTCGGGAGCTCACTATCCTCAGACAACCACCTCCAAGAAACGATTTTGGATTTTCGTTGAGGCGTGCTGTTATCGTTGAGCGAGGACCTAATGGCTCTGCTCAGATGAAACCAGTGACTTTTGCAGAGCCAGGGGCCATTGTCCAGAATAATAACGATACTGGCCTGTTACCTGGAGATCGGTTGATCGAGGTCAATGGGATTAATGTCGACGATAAGGCCAGAGAGGAAATCATTGATCTCATCAAGGGATCTGCCAATTGTGTCACAGTTAAGGTGAAACTCCTATTTTTTTAACTAGTTTTATTATTAATTCATTAATATTTCCGATTTATTTCATTTAAATTTCATTAAATTACCCAACGCAATAATATATTCATCAATATCGAATTTTAAATCTATTTTTTCTATATTACCGATTCAATCAACAGTAATTGTCAGTCACTGATTGACTGCCGCATTACGTAATTAATCGATATTTGGCGTTGTAATTGGTGTTCCATCTCAAGTGATGAAATGGTTTATTCGTTGATAATTTTACCGAAAAATTGAAATTGTTTGCGGAATTTCAAGGATTTATTGTGGAAAGGTCACTTCAAGAAAGACTGGAATTGTCAACAAGGCAATACACTTTTTCTTGTTTTTGCATAAATGCACAAGAATTTACATCGTAAAATAGTACAATTTTGCCTGCATCATCAGCATTGCGCTACGCATAGGTTGCTGCATGCTTTCTTTTTATACTCGTCTCTCATAAACTCGTCCGATGGATGGGCAACCAATGAGTGGCCGTCTATAGAGCCACCAATGTACCTGAGAAAAATGATGCTTGAGGTATTCCACCTTTTGAGTAGCAAACAATGTTCCCCTCTGCGAGAACCAGATGATGGGCACTTTACCTCAGCTCTCAAGAGAACATGTAGAGTAAAGCTTTCAAAAAAATTTGAATTATCATTTCATTTTATTCCAATTATAATTTCTTCAATAATAATGAGTTCTCTAGAGTCTATTCAGGGTAAAATGTTGAAAAATTCAAATGTTTTTAATTTTTTGGGCTTTTCACTTGAAAAATCACGCGAGGGAAAATTCCACTGCAATTTCAGTTGAATTATAGAAAAAATTCTGAAAGTCTTTCAGTTTTTCATTTGTTTTAAAATGAAGATTGGTCTTGAAATCTGAGGGAAAATTGCAGGTCTCATAAATTTTCTTCCGTTAAATCGAGCTCGGTCTAATTTGCCGGAAAATTCAGCAATTAATTTTTTCCTTTGCACAGTGACTCGCTTGTAGTACTACACTAACTCATTGTTCTAAAATACGTCCACAAGAGAATTGTTAGGATATTCACTCGTCTCACCCACAGATTTTCATCTTTACGAAATTTAGACATGAAAACGTCATTCAGTATTCCCATGGGTTCACTCGATTTTATCACCACGTGACAGAAATGGAATATTTTCAAGGCTTTCAATTCTTTTATGACGCGATCTGCTACCGCGATAGCAAAGGTCCTCATAAAACCCAATTGGAGTCGAGAATTTTCCTGGAATTGTCAATTCAGGAGTCACTCAAGATTTATTAGTCAACTAAGGAAGAGTGCGCTTTAAATTCTATTTAAAGGAATATTCAGGTTCTTGTAGGATTTTCGGTGAAATTTCAATATTAAAAAAAAAAACTCAGTGAGTTTTCTTATTTAATGAGGCCAGACCAAACAAGTTGTGTCTATCAAACCTGCAGAGAATACTTGAATGCCCTTGACCCTTGATTACCACAAACTAAAAAGCGAGAAAATTGTTTATAATTTAATCCTTAATAACTCCCCCAAGAATCGATCCTGAAAGAATGAAGGGTCCAACCCTCACCACTTGTCCCCCCCTCCTCACGTTTTTTCTCCGAGAATTTTCTTCGAGGTCCTAATATTCCATGTTATTAACATGTTTAGGTCCAGCCAGTAGCAGAATTATCAGAACTATCACGACGTGGGGGATCAGATGGTCAACAGGTTGAGCTAGCACCTGCTAACATACGAGGAGGGACTCTGAGGCGCTCTGGGAGTCAGCGATTCCATCAGAATACGGTGAGTCGTCATTTTTTAATAAGACTAGGGAAAACATTTCTTTCTTCTTACAACAACTGCAAACTGATCTCAATTCGATCAATTTATCCGTCGATTAATCCGGATATGTAGAAAAATATCTCAAGCGTCCCTTCGCCCGATTTTCCCCCATTAGCCATAAATTAACTCGAAAAATCCATTGACCAGCGCCAAATTACCGATAATGCGCCAGAAAATGAGACATCAGTCTTCTTTTGAAAATTTTTAAAGACAGGAAATTTATATGGCAATCCACATTTTGTGTCGTCACAGGAAATTGTTGGATAGGATTTTTAATGAGGTAGGGCAGTAGGATAATTATCGATATGATTATCCTCGAAAAATATACGAATAAACTGAACAATCCAGATTTTGAAAGTACCGATTCATTAGCGAATGAACTTTGATCGCGAAATTTGAAAAATTCACATAAAAATCGAAGAGTCATCTAATGAATTTGCTCTTCTCCTTAAAATAATCATTTTTACTGAATATAAGAGGCAGAATTCCATATTCATTTGTTCACTAATACTAGTAATGCGAGTTGTGAAAGTAAATAGAGGGAATTGAGCCACTGCAAAAGGGGTCGAGTGGGTCGTCATTCAGGAGCGGCCAAGCGAACAGTCAAGAGGGAAAGAGGTGCATAGTTGGCATTAGGCTGGAGATAAGTTGACTCTGGTGAAGTGAGATAGGACGAATGAAGCTCTTGCTTTTCCACCCACATTACGTAGGCCCGATGGTAACTGGCGCAGAATAGTAATCACGTAACGGTACACCTCGCCTTCCGTATCGTACTCGTCGCATCTCTCGTTCAAAGGCCTCGTTGCAGAGGGAAAACACCTCTAACCCCATGATAGAACTATGAGGAAGTTGCACCAATCTCTAACATCCAAGAAATCATTATTCCTGAATATTTTAGTCACTCTCATGAATATTGTCATCCGTGTCCGGAGAGTTATTCATTCGGGAGAAACTATCCCGGACACAATCCCCCAAAAGACAAAATTATTTCGCTTTTCATTAATTTTTAATCACCCGGGTACAATAAGCCTGTAAAAAGGTCCTTTCGTCATTACAATAGCTCTTGTTTATTGTTCCTTTTGTCGTATTTCATGTGCGTGACGAAGTGCTATTCTATTTGCACTAGGAGAGGAGCTGTCGTTAAGGTTTTTCTTTTTCACTTCTGATTCAGTTGAACCGTTTGTTTTGGTTACCATATTATTAGTTGTGGTTCTACTTCTGAACTGGGGATCAGGCGAAATCTATTATTCGAAAGTATTCAAGGAAAAAGAGACAGGGGAATTGAATATTTGTGTTGACGAATTGGTTCAGAGGCTGCGAGATGACAGTGGTTATTGAGCCGTCCAACGTACAACTTTATTCATTTATTTTTTATTTTATTTATAAAGAATTTTGTTAGAAAGATCATTTTTTTCGTGGGATTGCATTTGAGGGCATAATTCCTAGAACCATTTATTATTATATAATATAATTCATTATTATACAACATAATAATTAGGGAGTGGTGGGGAAGAAGGGAGGGTTGGAAAATAAAATGCGAAAGTTATTGAAAAAATTTCAATTTATTCAGGTGTCTCTGAATTTTGCAGGAAAAATAGAGAAATTCTTCTAGAGTTGGGGTTTTAAATCGCAAAAGTGCTTCATTGTAATCTTCTATGTATGTCTAGATAATTCGTTTATCTATATACTACAGAAATACCTGAAGTCTCTGCAGACGGCCTTCATATATATTATTCAAGACTATTCAGAAGGGGTGGAGTAATTCGGTTTGGACCCTTTCCACCGGAAGTAAATTCAAAAGAAAAACGCTCAATGCACAGGAGCACGCGCTCTTTCCCTCCAGATGCCATTTTGGTATAATGTTCTCATAAAGTCTGGACCATAGACAATTGTAAAGAAAAAGATGACGAGAATCGAGGGGGGATTACACCAAGTGCGGATATCTCCTCTCTGCAATTTTTCTTTGGAAGAGTTCGGGGAATGATAGGGGCTTAACAATGCACTCTTTCAAATTGCGATATTACTGTGATTACTTGTACGGGTGGATTATAATTGTTGTATTATTCAGGGCGTAATTATACTCGTAATAATGCGCATGGAATAAAAATTGCAAAAATTTTGCTATCAGGTGATTGATGGATTCGCTAAAAATGCAGTGGATAGGCAAATTTCAGGGAATAGAGGCTAGAATATAGTTGAGACTCTCCCATCGACTTCAAACAGATCTACGTACAGTTACAGTACATTTATTGATCTAATTTTCCACTTTGCTACAATTCTGCTGCCTTTCCTGTGGCTTCTCCGAGAAATGTGTCCGGGTGTTGTGGCTTCTGGTGTTTTAAATCTTCTTCGACGAATCTCGATCTTATCGACACTCAGTCAGACAGGGAATTCTCAGCTCGCTCGTAGTTTCTGGGGGAAAACTTTCTGCATTATCTGTTGTTCAAAAATCAGAAGACTGTTTTCTTGAATTTTTTGAATTTTTTTGAAATTCCCGGCATTAGTCATTCGAATTTGAAATTCCGTGAGTTCGAGTGGAATTTCAATTATGAGTGATTACTAAATTCTTTATTTATACTGAGAATTTCAGAGAATTAAATTTTTCGTGCTCATGATTGAAAATTCCGGAAAATCCAGGAAATTTATTAATTTTTTAAGATTCAAGTAATTCGCAATTTTTAAGCAGTAATTTCCCTGAATTTTTAACTCATTGAAAATTTTTTAGATGAGTGAGAAATTTAGTGCTCGTTTTTAATACGAATTATTCATTTTCAATTTCGATTTATTTCTTTGCTGTCGCAGATTTTTTTACTTTTATCACCAACGTAGAGAATCTTCCATAAATAAACAATATCCCATGGGCACTATGAATAACGTTAATTAATAAATTCTATCTGAGATAAATTACACGAGTAAAATTAATGACAAAGTGATAAACTAGGAAAAGTCATTTTTTCTCGGTCAGTTTTTAGCCAATATCTTGAAAATGAATAAATATACCGAATTTTATATATAAACATTTTTCATAGAAAAAGATGAGAGCTGCAAAAAAGGAATTTATAAAAAAATCGTTATCTTCCTTCAATTCCGAGATATTAGCTGAAAACTGACCGAGAAAAAAATTCACTCACCCTAATTAGAATTTGTTTCTGACGAAAACAACCAATTATTCTGAATTACATTATATTATAAAATTATACGATTGTAAATAATTCTCTGTAGGTTCATAGATAATTTTTTAAAATCCTAGTTCATCACTTCGCTATACGGGAATAAAATACGATAATGAAATGAATGGAATTTAAAATCCAATTGGTATAATTGAATATTGAGCGTGACATTGTGACGGAATTTTCAAGAAATTTCCAATAGCATCTGACTCGAAAGAGGGCAGAAATTCTCGTGCACGTGCAGAGTCCGTATATGCCCTGATGTATGCATATGTCCCATCGTCACTATTCCTTTCGTGGCCGATGCTATTTTGATATTTTATACAAAAGTGGTGCAGCGACCAAATGCTCGCCTTTTCCGGTTGCAGCACGGGTATTTCAATTTTTTTTCTTCATCATCAACACGAACACCAGTTGCATGCACACTCCTCAGCCCTCTGATTCCTTAACTCGTTAGTTGAGCACAGAGCAATTCTCACGATCTCCATTTTTTTTTTTTACTTCATAATTGCGAACAATTACTTATCAAGGTGTGTTCATCTGAGATGTAGATGTCATAGTCTGACGGTATTTCACATTGAATTTACACGGATTTGGATTGATTTTTTTTTTTTCAATTTCATGGAAGACGTGGGAGTCAGTCTCGTGGGAGTGACATTGCTTCGAATTCAGGGGAGAAATCGTTGGGAGAATTCGAGTTTTTGGTGCAATTCGAGGGAGCTCATGGATTTCAATCTGAGTACCAGGAAATTTTCATAACTTCATTGACTTTTCTATTTTTCGATTACCTCTCATTTTCTTTGTCGAATAATTTTATTGGAAATTCGAGGAATGTACTCTACCTCAATCCATCAAGAATATGTATATCCGTACATACTAATTTTCGAGATAATTCTAATTATTTGAGTTTTTGGGGAAAAGTTTGATTAGAACTCTAGACTTTTGAAAAATTCATGGATCAAGATGTTTTCAAATCAAATCAAAAGGATCGACACGAGGGACGACTTTCGGGGTGAAAAATCATTTTTTTTTTTTCAAAGAAAGGAACAATAAATAAAGGAGATGACCGTCAGTAAAATCGTCTGTAAAACCTCTGATTCGATCTGCATGTGATTCACTCAAATGTCGATGACTTTCTTTGCAGTACTTTCTACGTTATTCTGATAACACTTGGCGTAAGACGAATGGCTATTCGTGGATTTTATGATTGGACCCTCGTTTTGGTTGATAAAATTCGTGGGAGTGGACGTCCTTCAGTGCAGGAAATGAAATTGGTATTCAATATGTGTCCAGGAGTCGGTGCGAGTTGGACACATGGTACATGAGAAGGGAGTTCTAATCTCATTAGCATGAGAGGAAAAAAATAGGATCTTGCCGTGCAGGCTCTTGCGCAATTTTTCCAAGCTGTACACGTGCCCTGGGAGAGTGTCTCTGACTTGTCGTTTTAATCTTTATCGCGATGTGCTTGCTGTGTCCTCATACATACACCCACGAAAACTCCACGACCTTTATTTCTCCGGCTTTCGTACATTGTCACACCTTCAAGAATCTCGCTTTCCAATTTTCAATATTTTTTTTTTTTGCCCCACCGGTCGACACCTGACAAAAAAAAAATCCATTTATCCAGAATAATTTTTATTACATGATCTATCAATCTATCTGATTGAATTTATTAATTTATTTATTTAAGAATCCATTTATCTAGAATAATTTTTATTACATGATCTATCAATCTATCTGATTGAATTTATTAATTTATTTATTTAAGAATCCATTTATCTAGAATAATTTTTATTACATGATCTATCAATCTATCTGATTGAATTTATTCATGTAAATTATTGAAGAATTCTCCTCAAGTGAAAATTATTCACATGGTTAAAAATTCCTTGGAATTTCAGTCAACATCATCTGAATTTTTAATTATATGAGTCAGATTTAATATTAATGAACAAATGTAGAACATTAAAACTCACGGTGAAAATTGGAAATCAAATACATTTGGATTTTCAATGGATTGAAAATTCAGGGAAATAATTGCTCGAGTTTTCAGCATTTTCACTGTTTTTTTTTTCATTTTCTCATTGGCCCTGAAAAGTGAGAATTACCGTATACTCCCGTACTATATTTTTCTCATCATCTCGTGGCTGTTGAAAATTTCCAGTTTTTTTCACTTGAAATTTCAATTGCAATTTTCCAACAGTCCACAGATGATTCATGGGACATTTCAGCACTTAAGAGCGAAAGAAAAAATTGCACTGGTGTTTGACGTCATTCCACCTCAAGAGTCGACTATAAATAATTCTGGTCAATCCCAGAGGTAGAGGCAACCCCTCGTCTCGAATCCAATCCAGGAAATTATTAGGAAATTAATCTGCGAATTCTATTGCGAATTCCATTGATCCTTGGATTGCATGCCATCTTATTTAACGTCGCCATTGCATAATATCTTTGACGAGATAATTTCCCCATTTTCCAACACTTCCATTAATTCCTTGTACTCATGACTGAGGGGACTGAACAGTCTTTCTACAATTCACCTCAACTCGAAGATCTCCACCCACTTTTATGCTGCTGTTATATAACAGTTCATACTTAAACGCACGATTGTGTGTTTAGAAACAAAATATTCTCCATTTTGCTTCACTCTGCATTCTTAGGAAATTATTCCTCTAATTGGAAGTGAAAAAAACTGGAAGTCTTTAACAACGACGGATTTGCATGGAATTTTATTTGCATTTTGGCACTAATTGATGTAGTTTCAAGCGCAATACTGTGTCGATCCTCTTCTTCACAGAAACGAAAAAAATTACAAAATAACGTACAAATTACCTGGCGAGATGTCATTGGGACGCATAAATAATTTTTCGTAGAAAAGACATCTCTGTGCGAGTTTTATGGAACGTTGAGTAAAAATTTCTGCTTCAACTTCTGAAAATTTCAGAGTTGATTGGCAAATTATCTGTTGCACTGAAATTATTGGTAGACAAGGAATGGACCAGGAAAAAATACTTCACACATTCAAAACATGTTTTAATTATTTAATTTACCATTTGACAATTTAAAACCCACTGAAAATAATAGACCATGGGAAAATTAACATGGGTCTATTTTTTGTGTTGTCTATTTTTTCAGGGATTCCAAATTATTCTATCATTTTCGCAAGGAAAAATCCTTGAGGGACCATTTAACACTCGAATTGCATTTTTCTGAAATATTTTCCTAAAATATTTTATAAAATGATATTTTCCATTTTTAAATGTCACAATTGAAAATTTTCTAATGAAAAAATTTGTAATGAAATTGAGATCTTGAGAATTGTCAGGGTGCAATTTAAAAATAATACGAGTTTGCTAATATATTTTATCTTTTTATCCTTGCGAGTGATGAATTGTTGAGGAAAGTTGGTAAATTCACAATGAATTGGTACAAGACCGAATGAGGGAGCTCACGCGTTGGCAACGCAATATTTTCTCTTTTGTCTCTGGTGTTTTCTCAAGCAGTAAATCTCATTGACTAAAAGAATTGTCGAGATACACCCATTGATTTTATTATATTCAAATCGTAAGGATCAGAGAGCTTTCCACACACTTATGAATCATTCAGGCGTTCAGACGACACTTTCCACATGGCGAATAATTGCCTCTGCACCTACGTGGCTCATTAGATTCTCGTTGCAACTTTTTGGGAGAACTCACGAGTTCCAAGTAGCGGACCCCTCTATGAGTCCAAAAAAATATTGAATTCAATTGAGAGATGAAAATAATTTTTTTTTTCGAAAATCGATGAAAATATATTTTCTTTGAAAATCGATAAAAATGATTTTTTTTTTAATTCTCGGGAAAACTCGTGAGTTCCCAATAGCGGACCCCTCTATGAGTCCAAAAAAATATTGAATTCAATTGAGAGATGAAAATAATTTTTTTTTCGAAAATCGATGAAAATATATTTTCTTTGAAAATCGATAAAAATTATTTTTTTTTAATTCTTGGGAAAACTCGTGAGTTCCAAGTAGCGGACCCCTCTATAAGTCCAAAAAAATATTGAATTCAATTGAGAAATGAAAATAATTTTTTTTTTCGAAAATCGATGAAAATAATTTTTTTTTCGAAAATCGATGAAAATAATTTTTTTTTCTGAAAATTCTCAGGGAAACTCGTGAGTTCCAAGTAGTCGATCTCTCTATCACATCAGCAGGAGAACAAAAAAAAAAACCTACTGTGATCGGCAAATTTAATTTCATTTAATTTCTCTTCATTTTCTGTGAAATTTCGGATAAATTTCTATCAGGGTAAAATATTCCCATGAGTCTTGTCTCATTGAATTTTCCCTTATTGTTCCGGGATAAACTTTCACAGTAATTTTTCTCGGGCACGACGCGCCGTCGAGTTAACATCAAATCTGAAATGAATTCTGGGATAGCCTAGAGGCCACAATTTCGCAGATCCCCACGGTTCCCTAAATCAAATTTTCACTCTCTTTTAATCCATCGAATCGAGCGGGTATGACAATCACCCAGACACATCCGTTACCTCGAAGATAAAAATCCTCCAGAAAATTTATCAATCCTTACATAAATCCCGACAAACTCTCCGTGAAAGGTCACCAACGAGACGGGATACCACGGGGTGCCGCATAATCGCGTAGAAATGTACATCCTAATCCCCAGGAAACCGTTACACATGCGAATATCTTGTTGGCGACGACAATTTAGTCTGAATTATCCAACAGCAGAGCACAGAGGAAAACCAAGTGAAAAATTATTGAATTATTACATATTACACATGCCCCCCACGACTGGTCATTTTTTCCACAATTTTCTGGCATCAATTCCGGGCATTTTCTCTCCAGCTTTGGCATTCCATTAAAATTTCAGGATTTTGTCATTAAACAATTGAAAATTGTTTTTAGAAAATTTATAAAAATTTCAGTCCACTTACAGTTATGCATCATCAATTTTTGTAATCATTTTTATTAACATTTCCATCGAATTGACCTCGTAAAAATTTCTGCGATATTTACGCAACTTCCATTAAATATTTTCAAAAATCTTCACACTCCTCGATTTTTCAGTTCAAGTTCGATAAATTCGACTCTGGAAATAGAATGAATTGAAATTTTTATAAACGCATTTCCTTGGACTCAATTGAACTTCAATTTTCGTAATTTCTTAAATTATATTTTTTTCATTAAATTTTTGGAAAATCAATGAAATACTTGATTTTTTCGTTTTGTTTTGGTGGATTATAAAAATTGATTTGAATGTCTTTGGACCCCTGAACCGGGATCTGGTATTTCTTCATATCATTGGAATATTTTTCATGAAATTTGGACACCAATTTTGAAGAGTGAGAGTACGTGCTTCGGAACAAGTAGGAGGAAGACTGGTCCGTGGGCACACGCCTCGCACCATCGACTCCAGCAGTTCACCACCGTTGACTCAGTCGACTCTTGAACGTAACGGGTTGAGGATCGAGTGTACGTGGATTTTTCGTTATGACAAGTCACTCCTAAAGCTCCATTATCGTCCCCGTGAAAACATTAAAGTGAAAGCACTCGTTAAAACCACAACCTAATAGATAACCAGGGATCTGTTCTTATCACTCTGATTGGCATTATTATTTCCAAATGGAAGTCATTTACAAAATTATTTCCCATTTGATCATCACTGTTCAAGAAATTTATCGGAGTTATCACGAAAAAAGATCATTCATTCGACTTTGAATTTGGGGGGGAAAAGCCCAGAATTTTTAGTAAAGCTCCGGATTTTTTGGGCTCGAAAATGAAAATTCCAGGATTTATAAAAATTGCAGGAAATTCTCAAGGCATTGAGGAGAATTTTTAATTCAATTATCGAGTGTCTTGAACATTATCTATTTATTTGTTTATCAATTTTTGGGGAATCATTGGACGGATATGTATTGCACCCCTAGATTTTTGCATTAAATCATGAATTTTGAATGAAAAAATTCCGTAAAAAGTGGAAAACGTCACTTGTCAGAGATTTCCAAGTTTTCTACTGTAAATTTCCGTAAAAATTCCCGGATTTAATGGGAAAATCGATATGAAACTTCAAAGCGATTCTTAAATCAAAATTTTTCCGATTCTTCCCAACTCTCCGAATGATTATTTGAAAAATCGATGACTTTATTGCTTGAGACCGCTTGAACAGAAAAAAATAGAAGTCTTGATTTTTCACCGCGAAAAAGGAAAAAAATTCATTCTAAAATTTCAATCAAATCAGACTAATAATTCCAAAGCCTGAGCCCTGAAAATTACACGAAAAAAATTGAGATAGTGCAGTCTCCTGAGAAAAGTAATGCAAAAGCATGACGACTGATGATAAACCCGGGGAAAAATAATGACCCGTTTCTAATCGAGAACGACCGAGCGAGTACTCATAACCACGCGGTACACGCATAATATATATGTACTCCGGATACATAATAACGTGTTCGCAACTGAAAGGGATTTTAATGGGTGCATAAACAGTGATAGACAGGGTCTGCCTCATTAACGATGTGTGCTGGGTGACCATGAGTGAAATATCGTGGCTTAATTAATAAACTAGCTAATAAATTATTAAAAATGCCGGGGAATTCGAGGGAATCGATGATCAATCATCACCGGGGCTGCAGGGGTAAGGCCCATGCAAGTGGAATTGGCAAGCAGATTGTCACGACGAATAGTCCAGGTCCGAGATCATCAAGTCCCAAGAAGAATCAGACAGGGAAGAACGAAGGGACGAGCAAACAGAGCAGAAATTCCACGAGCTCCTGGGATTACAGTGACAGTGACAGTTTGAATTCATTCGAGACTGGAAATACTGGTGATTCCCTCAGGGGACCCAGCGGCTTGATCAGGAGAATTGATCTTGTTCTTCATGATATAGACTGTACCAAGGGCTACACCTCTGATGTTGCCAGGAACTCCTTGAGGAAGAGCAACTCGGAGAAGAGATACTTGAAGCACGAAACGTGGGCGGAGAGCCTTCGCAGTGGAGTCATTGATGATAGGTACAGGAAGTTGGAGGATGGATGGGATGATAACAATATTATTAGGCATCCCAGGGAGAGGAAGTGGAGGCTAATCGATGATGGTTCTCTTCAACAAAATTATCGAAATTGTAGCATTGATTGTCGTAATTGGAAATGTCATTCCAGAAAGACGCAGCATGGGAAGGTAGGGAACAGGAGGTCGATCGATGGTAGTGTCTCCAGGAATTTTGGAGATGTTGTTGAGTGGGAGAAACTTTTGGAGGTTGCACTCTCCAAGAAACTTGGAAAAGTTGACAGGAAAACGGGGGGACATGCTATTTTGAAGGATCTTAATGTACTTCTTGAGGGGAGAACTCCTGGGTGCGAGGTAAATTCTCAACATTTTTTTTACTCTCCAGGGCATATTGGGGTAATCTATTTTGGATCATAATAATAATGATAATCCAGAACAATAATAATTTGAATTGTGGTTGGTTTGATCTCATATATGCAAATTGGAGATAATTTTTTCATTTCGAAAAGTGGGAGTTTTAGATTTCCTGGAATTTTTTAGGAACTCGTGAATATTCAGGAATGATCAGTTTTCAGTGTTTTTTAGATGAAACTTGGAATTTCCAATTACAAAATCTTTTGACATTTCAATTATGAGTGTCATACGATAACTCCTAGAGTGACATTGATCTGGATTTCAAAAAAAAAAAAAACTCAAATAAAATATGGAATTCCGAATTTTTAAAAATTTTTTTAAACCGATTAGCAAAAATGTTAAATTCTGCTTTAGCATACGCTACTTACCTGACCTTTTCCAATATTCTAATCATCCCGATTTCTTTGCTAATTAACAATAAATAATATTAATAAATCAAGATAATTAACGAGCCGATTAATCAAACTACAACCAATCATGAATTGATTGAATAATTATTATTTAAAAACAACAAACGTGAGACAATATGAATATTTGGGAGAAGGGATGGGATGAAAAAGGTTTCGATGATTCCATCGAAGAATCTTATTCTGAATAATTCATCAATATTTATAATCAATGACAGCCATCGCTTAACCCAAAAACATAAATAACAAGCATCACAGTAGCGCGTATCGAAAATTTATTTTTTCCCTGGATAATTTTTTTGCACAATAATAAAACGCGTGGTTGGGCAATTGCGATTAAGTAGACGCACACCAGGTTTTCTAATGTCCGTAAGTGGAATTAATTCTGGGTTAAGTGGGC
This sequence comes from Fopius arisanus, assembly GCF_000806365.1. NCBI lineage: Eukaryota > Metazoa > Arthropoda > Insecta > Hymenoptera > Braconidae > Fopius > Fopius arisanus. Next base: position 1,480,100 of record NW_011887742.1, on the reverse strand, counting down.
AAAGTGTTATTGAAGAGAGAAATTGATGGATCAAACGCACCGTAATCCGCGTATTCCGCGATTTGAGGCTGATTGATAGGTATAAAAAAGGAGTAATAAAATAAATATATTTTTTTAAACGATATCAGATAAGTCGAGAAACTGGGTAGGTGCAGAACTATCTTAGGTGATGGATGAATAGCCGCGATAAAATAACCAAGGATTTTTTTTTTCTAATGCCATTCGAGATACAGTGGAAAACGTCGACGGGTTATGAAATTATTTAATGACGCCTCTCGCCATTCTCCTGCCACTATGTAACACTCCCTTTGGCCTCGTTCCTCTCATCTCTTAAACGTTCATCAATGTTTTATTAACGAGAGGTGATTCGCCTTCCAACTATTCATTATTCCTCAATTCCGTTATCTCTGTGAAAGCAGTCGAAACTTGCTCTTCACAGAGAGGCCATTTTTACAGGAATTCAATTACGCCCACGTGCTCAGTTTTTTTTCGGTGTATGATAAATAAACTCGGAAATTTTTCGCACTCCAAAGGGCCGCGTGGGATGGACCCGGAATAATCTGTGATTGACAACACAGAGACAAAATCACTCAAAAAATTCCAAGACTCGAGGATCTATTTTCTAGATTCTAGAACACTCCTCGAAAAATATATTATACAATAGAGATGATTTCCTGAATTTATATTAAATACTCAATATATCAAATAGCCATTTCATAAAATTATTAGAATTTCGGTGTCTCTAAAGCAGAAGAAGAGAAAATAATAGAAAATTTAACATAATAATTGATTGTCTGATGACCCAGGAATTATTTATTATAAATTAAAATCAAAAAAGGAGTTCATATAAATTTCCCATATCGGATGAATTTAATAATTTCTACTGTCTCCTTTTACTCTTCCTTTTTTTGCGTTGAAAGTTCGCGGATAAAAATGAGAAGAAAAAAATCACCTGTTGGCAATTATGAATGTTTTGCTGCACCGAGGAGTGACCGAAAGTGTTCTCACACAAAAAAAATGTTTGAAAGAGTGAACCGATGGCCTAGACTTGGTGCAATCCAAATATGGAAGTTCAAGGCCCTTAGGAACGACCTGGCGACTCAAATGATGAAGAAAGAGGGCGAAATATTTTCTTACGTCATAACACCTCGTTCTACAATTGGAGTTTCTTAATTCCCGTCATAAAGGGAAGAGGTAGCGTTGATATTCGATATACATAATCGGAATATCGCGAAAATCCGATGAAAAAAGATTTATCTTTTCAAGGGAGTTGTTTCATTCGCCGCCAACCCGATTTTTCATTCACTCCTTTTACGTGCACATCTTAATTCCGTAATCAACGTGTCCATGACAAATGCCCAGATCCCATGAATCATTTAATCTCAGTTACAACAGGACGACTTTTTTATGACTGTATTGGATATTTATTTGAATAGCGTTGACAGCTGTCATTTCCACGGATCCACCAATTACCTATTTTTATTGATGAGTGATAAAATTGTAGTTGAAGGCAATACATCAATCGCTGTTGAGCCAAGACATATTTATTAATTCAGAGTAATGATAACTCGATTAACTGACAGTTCGTGATAATCATCTTCTCGGTAATAATCTTAATAATATTTAATAATCGCATCATTTCTATCTCTTCTTGGATTATATTCATGAATTAGAACTTTTCTTGTAGTAGAGTTGTGACTTCCATTTGTGATCGCCAGTATTTTAAATTAGAATTTCATGAGACGTGAATCGTTGGAGCCTAGATGAGGAATCAACTGGATCCAAGAATGATGAACCCTATACGTTCGTGAATGTAAACAACTTATAATTATAGACAGTGAAGCACATGAAAATCTCAATTGGCATGTGTAATGTCTATTTCTGCTCTGCAGAACTCCTCCATCAGCTATGATCGAGGACAATCCTCATCATTGGATTAACAATTGCTTATCCCTGCAGGACAATCAAGTCATTCCTTCATGAATATTAACAACTTTCCACCGAGAATTCCAAAGGAGCTCTCTCATCCCAGATAATTCCCTCTTCGTCACCTCTTCGTCACCTCTTCGTCATCTAGATCAAGAATCTTTCCCATTAATTTTTCTCAATGACTACCTGATGAAAAATCCCAATTCGAGTAATAAAATGATTTTTCCAGAAATGATAATTCCCTAGAAACATCCGATCTTCCCCCATTGAACATTTTTTATTTATTTAAAATTGGAATCCAATGAACTTGAGGTGGAGTTCATCCCCTGAATCTGGATCCTCAACTTTCCTGAGGAATCGTCTGATGAAATCGCAGAACTGATGAATAATTCTCTGGTCAATCAACTCCTAAAATGACAATCGAGCAAAACGATCGATCACCAGTCTCCGATATATTTCCACGTTCTTCCATCACCAGGAGTCAATGCTCGGTAGCCGTTATCTTTGGTGAAAGCCCCACACTCGTGGATTCCCAGTGTGTTAGGTGATCGAACGGAATCGAAGTGAATTAATGCGCATTGCGCGTACCACAAACAACCCACATATACTTCGTGGGTCTTGTTCAAGTACATGATTTTCTCTCAAAGTGTACATACCTGTATTTGTACATACAGATCCAACAACTTGGTAACACGTCTTTAAGGCCGGATCAACTGGACATATAACACGTGCGTTACGCCAGTCGAGCGAGAGCAACGTTACACTAGTCGTCAGTGTAACAATGTTTCTCACTAGTTTGACAATTCTCTTATTCGTTATTTTATATATCGTCCAAAAAATACTCCAAACGTGCGCAAATTCAAGAGAAATATCTGAAGTAGTCCCAAAGGGAGTGGTACATTCACTATTTTTCCCAAATATCCATTAGGAAATACGAAATAAATCCATCGTCTTTCAATTTCGTTTTTTTCTTTTAATTTTGGAAAAATATTCTCTTTCCCAGGAATTTCATCGAAATATCGAGGGAATACTAGTACTATCAAATCACGTGGAGATATTCTTTCAGTAGCGATCCAGTGAATCGATTCAATTCAATTTTACTATTGACCAATTTACTGCGAAAATCTTACAATCTAAGAAAATATTGCGAGATTCTAAAATTTTTGTTATAAACTTTGTTGTAGAGCTGATTGAGAGTCACCAAAAAAGTTTCTACAAAAATTTCGCTACCTCTCCTAGCTTTGGAGATATTATGGAAAAATGTATCGAATAGCCAAATCGCCTTGACTCCTTTCAAAGAAATAAATTTTCGTATATAAATATTTTTTAATATCAAAAAAATTATTACTATAATTTATAAATATTTCTCTGAAGTGAATGTACATTGCAAAGATACAAATAAAAATATTTTTTCATCTCAATTTAATTGCTGTAAAAAAGACTAGAAAGAGAGGAGCAACCGATTGTGCGATTTTTTTTTGTTGCTGATTAACGACGAATTGTTAATGAAGGTGTTTGTTTGCAGGCCCGCACTGAGGAGCACTTGGCTCAGGAACAGGCGTGGTTGGCGTCAGAACGTGTCTGGCTACTTCACAGAGGTGGATTTACAGCGGGCAGAAGATGCGGTGCAGGCGATCCCGACACTGGAAAACTCCGGGTGCGGTTGATACCCGGTGGCGAGGAGCTCCTCGTCGACGAGGAAGACGTCGAGAAGGCAAATCCACCCCAATTCGATAAGGCCGAGGAACTCTCGCAGCTGAGATTTCTCAACGAATCATCTGTTCTGCACACACTTCGACAGAGATATGCGAGCAACCTCATCCACACCTACGCTGGCGACAGTATGATTGTCATTAATCCGGTCGCACCATTGGCAATCTACTCCGAGAAGGTATTAATTAATTGTCCCCATCTTTTTTTCAGGGACGGAGGGAATTAATTGTTGGAATAAAAAATGTTGGAATAAAAATCGTTAAAGAATTGTGAATGGAAAACGAAAAAAATTTCAGGTGGTGCACATGTTCAAGGGCTGCAAAAGCGAGGACATGCCACCTCACATATATGCAATGGCCCAATCAGCCTACAGGGGAATGCTGGCGACGCGACGTGATCATTCCCTAGTATTTTTAGGTCGCAGTGGCTCGGGCAAGACCACAAACTTCAAGCACGCCCTGCACTACCTCGTGCTGGCAGCTGGTACAGTAAACAAGGTATAATTTGCCAACTCTTCAGTCAATCATTTTATACTCCATCCCATAAATTCATGAATTACTTAATTTCAGATTCTCACGATCGAGAAATTAAACGCTTTATTCACGGTTCTGGAAGCCTTTGGTAATAGCAGAACCCATATGAACTCGAACGCAACGAGATTCACCCAGATTTTCAGTCTGGACTTCGATCAGTCAGGTCAAATAGCCTCAGCGTCTCTTCAGGTTCTGCTTCTCGAGAAATCGAGGATCGGTAGGAGACCAAATGGAGATCCCACATTCCACGCAGTTTATCGGCTGCTGGCTGGTGCTGAGGGGGCCCTCCGCAAGGAATTAAATCTGACGAATCTAGTGGCTGAAAATAATCCCTTCATAACTCCACTGCAGAAACACGAGGACAAACAGAGGGCCATGGTGGAATTCAATCGTATAATTGCGGCATTTAAAATTCTTGGGGTATCGGAAGCAGACGAGAAGGTTGTGTGGTTGGTTCTAGCTGGGATCTATCATCTCAGTTGTGCTGGTGCTGTCAAGGCTGGCAGTGGATCACAGACAAGATGGCAGTTTGCCAGAGTTGATTGTGCTGAGAGGGCAGCCAATCTCCTGGGGACAACAGTCGAGGAACTCAGCAGAATCGTATTCTCCTCGAGTACTGGTGGTGGTGGCAGTGGTGGAGGGACACCCAACGGAGGAAGGCCCACCCTGAGAACTCCCAGTCCCACAGACAGTGGAAAAGACACGTCTGGACTGGATTCACTCGAAGGACTCCTCATTGGATTGTACTCAGAAATTTTCCACTGCATTGCTGCACTCATTAACAAATCTATATCATCATCATCAGTCCACACTGTCTCATCGATGCTCCTCTGTGATGCTCCTGGCTTTCAGAATCCTGCCTCCTGTGGACGTCAGACTGGTGCTAATTTTGAGGATCTTTGTGACAATTATCTGCAGGAACGTCTGCAGGCCCTCTTTCATTACACTGCACTTGTGGCACCCAAGGATCGCTATGCCCAGGAGGGAATTGATGTCAATTACGAGGAGGATTATGATGAGAACTGCATTGGATCGCCAAGGGCTCTGGTTTCTCTTCTTGATAGGGGACAACAGAGTGCTATGCTCAGAACCAGTCAGAGTGATCTCAGGCAGACTGAGAGAAAGGGACTACTCTGGCTCCTCGATGAAGAGGCTATGTGCTCTGGGGGCAGCGATGAATCCTTCATGGATCGACTTTTTTCACTCTATGGAGACAGGGATCATCAGCTACTGCTCAGGAAAGCTCCTGGAAATAATGAGTTTGTCCTGCAGCATCTCCAGGGGACCAATCCAGTTTTATATACTGCCACTGGGTGGATCAGGGCCACCAGGGAGAATACTGTCACCAGGAGTGCCATCACTGTTCTCCAGGAAAGCACCAGGTGAGAATTTATTGTTTTTTTCCTCGGAGTTGTTAGTAGGGATTGGAATTATTTACTTTTTTGAGGGTCAATGGATAACTTAAGGCGTTTTCGGTGTTTCAGGGAAGATGTCAGCAGATTGTTTGTCCAGGCCCGTGGTGCTGGAGTTTGTGGGGCACTCAGTGGATCAGTGCCTGGGCTTGAGGGCTCCCAATCGCTCAGGAGAGCCTCCAGTATTAGAAGAACATTTACTGCTGTCAAAAGGAAGAATGCCTGTTTGCAAGTCAAGTTTACAGTGGTGAGTTTTTTTTTTATTAGGAGAGGAAACGAATCTCTTGAATAAGATATTGAGTCTTATTTCATTCTTCTGTACAGTTATTTACCGGTTCTTAAAAAATCACAAACACACATTCAATTCATAACATTTGCAGTGGCTTCTTTTTTTTTTCTCTACTACATTTATTAATATAATAATAAATAACTAGGCCTCAGACTCGCGCAGTTGCGCACGTTCATGGAGAATTAACGGTTTAGCACTGAAAATCAATCATAACATAATTTAATTGAAGAGGTATCTTATGTAATTAAACCTGACAAAATACAAAAAAAAAACGGGGTTACTCTCCACATCTTCTGTGATCCTGTTACAAAACTCTCATTTGATTGAAGCCAAATCGATCATTGGGCAAGAATCGAGCATTGAATGAAAATTGACTGATCGAAATTGAAGCAAATTAATAACCCATTGCTCTTTCAATACAAGTGGATAAATAACGATGGGAGTCCTGTAATTTAATAAGAAAAAAATACCTTCATTTACTTTATGATGTATTTTTTAAAAATATTCTTCACTGTAAAAGCAAAATGATGAATTGAAAATGATTTATTTTCCTTTTACTTCGTGTTCGTTTGTATTCCCTTAAAAGTACTAATTGAAAAATTCCTCTGGACTTTGCAGGATGGTCTCATCGAAACTCTCAGAAGGACTCGCGTGAAATTCGTTCATTGTCTGCTTCCTCAGCACAATGCGGGCTGCACCGACAATAAGAGCCTTCTGACAGTGAAATCGAATCAGAGTGAGGACAGTATAATGAACGTACCTCTCCTCCGTTCTCAGGTAAGACCTTGGCAATTTTTTTTCCAGTACGTGAGTGATTGAGTGCTCTGATACCCATTTTATACCCCTTTTTGTCATCAGATTCGGGGTAGTCAGATTATAGACGCTGTACGGCTTCATAAAGTTGGATATCCCAAGCACATACCTCTCAGTGAATTCAGGCGACGATTTGGATTGCTCTCTAATGATGCAAATGCACGCCCTGGAAGTCCTGTTGCCGATGAACGCAGAGCTGTTGAGGATATGCTCCTGTCCGTTGACGTTGATCCAGCATCATATCGCGTTGGGCAGAGTCAGGTGAGTGCTATTTTTTTCTCATCCAAGTTTTCAAATCAAGTGAACGAGGAGTTTAAAGAAAAGTCCCAATTTATCTCGGAGCCTATAGATTTTACGGGGAAATATCAGACGACTTTTCTTGTTGAAAATTTTATCAGTGTCCAACTTTTTCATTTCCTGAGATAATTCCAATCAATCGAATAATGCGATTTTTCAAAATCATTCAAATTGAATTCGCCATTTATTATTCGACGTTTTCAATATCACACCTCTAAAACGGCAATCTAAATTATTTCTTATGCAACCGAAAAGGCAAAAAAGAAATAATAATTCGTGAGATGACAATAAAATCGTGATTACATTTCCACCTGGAAAATGGATAATTACGCCTTGATATAAGGCCATTTATCACTCGAAAGCGATTCGATTTTTCCATTGAAAAATATTTTAGTGACCGAAAATTCAGTCTCAGAAGATATTCATGAATACCCCCTGATGGGTTTCCCTCATCAATCACCTCCATGAATGAATTTTGATTTCTGAGTACCAGGATGGTCTGGTCAAGTGGAAAAAAAAAATGGTATAAAAAGGTAAATAAATATTAAACGTCCCATCCCGAACTTTCACGTGGCCCACATGTGCGTCTACTGTTGCTGTACACGTTCGCCAAACCGTTCCTCGGCCTCGTTTGCTCCCGATCAAATTGATGAAATTTATCAAAGAGACATCAAAGGAGTGGAATGTCACTGGTTGATTTCGAGGTGCATTCTTGCCCTTCCAGCCGAGAGAAACGACCGATTCATGTTATATCATCATATATCACGGGCGGTCATGACCAATCAACCGTGCAATGTTGATTGATTAAATCGCAGACCGCGAATATGACATACTGGTGAATAATAATAATAATCTCACCAGTCGCATTTTTGCAACAATCGAAATGGCTGTTGATTATCTTCACAGATTTTTAATCAACCGCTAAAGTAGAAACTAAATGCTGGGGCTCGTAATGAATGAGTTAATGAATATTAAATATTATTATATAAAGCGTGACGAGGCCTTTTCGGTGATAATAATTTAGTTTTTGATTATGATCTTCGGATATAGGAGAGGTGGCGAAATTTTTATGAAATTCTTTTTTCTCGTTCTCATTACATTCCACAAAAAACTCGGTACAAAAATTTCGATATTTCTCTTCAGTTCGGAGATATCAGAAGTGGAAATTTTTGATAACGACAAAGTAACATGAAATTTATTGAATATTCGGATTTTTCATTTTGAAATTTATATTGCACGGGAAAAAAATGAAAACATTTTCTCATTAATTAATGAAAAAAAGTTATTCATAATTCTCGTGTTATTCATTCACAAAAATTCTACGCATATTTTATTATCGTAGGGATTTGAAAAGAATATTCAGAAAATTTTTGATCAACCTGAAAATTAAAGTTGTCATTGAAAAATCAATTTGTCCCGAATTTTCGAACTTCCCGAAGGGAAGTGATAAATTTCGGGAGTACTTTTAATTGGAATTGAATTCATCCTCGCATAATGAAAAATTGAAATGAATCGGTAACTGAAATTTCGAGAAAACTCCTGATTATTTTGAGCCCTCGACTTCTGACTGAAGAATTTTTTAGTTTTCACATCCAAAGTACATGTTTTTACACGCACTGTTTTCCATCAAGTCTGGAATTTTCTCGGACGACACCTGTGGTAACTTCACGCCTGAGACCCGAACGAATCGACTTGGATTCGCTCAATATCCAAGCTGTCGGCAATTTAATTTATCATTTCGCCGAGTCATAGAGGGAGCGATGAATTTATCACCTGTACATCCGTATCGATGAAATTGAACTGAAAGAAGTACGACGACCTGTGTGTACGGTATCGGCCAGGAGGAGAAAGGTGCATCCGACAGGCGGAAATACCAATGGCCAAGTCCAGCACACTGTCTTGACCTCTATTTCGAACTTTGTGAAATCCAGAGACAACCACGGGTTTTATTCACCATGGTGAATTCGCCCCTTGGCACTGCATCCTCGATTTCCCGGTTAACTTGTACTGCATACTCAATGATACTTTTTCTTTCGTTCCTCCTGTATCGGTTTACTTGGTAGAATTTGCGAAATTGGATCTCTGCGTTGTCAGTTGTATCGGAGAGGATGGAATTGTAAGTCTCATGGCTTTCAGACTAAACCCTCGATACCTTGTTAAGAAATTTCTCGTTTCAACAAACCTGTTGATTTTTTATTCATTCAAATGAGTCGCCGAGAGGTATTCATCATAACATGTATTCTTCTTCACCGCATCCTTGCTAAATTACTATTGGCATTTTATTCCAAATTCTGTTGAATTCTCCAACATTTTTTTCACTTCCTCCTCAAAAAATCAGTTAAGGTCTTCAATTCTCTCGTCATTCTCCATTTTCAATGACATCTGGCACTGAATTTTCTGTCTATTAGAAATTTATTCAATCTTTCAATTCAGTGAAATTTTAATTGCATTAAACAATCCGTTATAATCCATTATTATTCATGAATGAAAGATTTTTTGATTATATTTAATTAAAACTTAATCAAAACTCGTATAATTGAAAATTCGAATGACTAACTGAAAATTCAAGAAATTTTCAACCGTGTAATCGCATTATCGAGGAATATCTTTTGATGTACGAGAGATTGCTATTTTTTCTGGGAACCTTTTTCACAGAAAAAAATAAGAGCTACCAAAAGGGTCTTGTCGAAAATTTCCATATTTCTGGAAGATTCAGAAATATCAGACGAAATTCATGCTAGAAAAATCCGGAATTTCGCACCAACACTCTTGGGTCTTTGAATCACAGATTCCATTATTTTCTCTAAAACAAACACTCGATTCGGAATTATCTTGTCCTCCACCTTCATCAACGCAAGGCGGAGGAATGATTCTGAAGAAAGCATTCCTTTCCCTGTTACGCAACCATTCCTCTATTCTATTATTGTCAATTTATGAGCATGAGCTTGTCATTCTGTAATATGTGACGATGAAACTGTTGCTGAGTCGAACATTTCAGTGTCCAATTCACATGGAAGACGAGTCGAGAGAGATTTGTGCGCACAAGAAATTGCAAGGCGATACTCGAGGTTCTTATCCCTCGAGGGATAATATTTATCAGAAATTTAAATACATATTTTTTTCCAATCGTGATATTTCTTCATTACCAAATTATTAAGTTACCGGATTTTATTTTATATTTACACTCCCCCCAGACATTTCAGGAAAATTACAATAAAAATTAGGTAATAATAACTCCAGAAAATAAAAACCGGAGGTATCGGATCAGGATGTCAAAAAATTTTTGGATTTTGGGGGAAAATGTGATAATAATTTTTAGACGAGTTACACTCAATCGCGTTGAATTGAAAATAAATTGGGGGTGTTTGAAGATTCTTTGAAGATTCTTTGAAGATCCTTCAGCCATTCAGTTTTACAAGCGTTTGATCTCTTGGTTATGCCTTCAGACAAATACCGATGCGAAAGTTCTGCGTACAGAATGAATAATGAATGATTGAGGTGCACACGCCTCTGAAAGTTTTCGGAGAAAACGCGCGAGGGGCGGAATGATTTTTACGTGCAGAAAGATAAAAGCCGAGATGAATATCACCTATGAGATCATTGACTTGAAAGAAAATCCATTTTCTACATGTTTTCTCTAAAAAACGCGTCAAACTGTAGACAAGAGTTGAAGGCAAACAAGTTGACTCATTCTCATGTTCGATTTTCGGGGAATTTCTCGGATTCTAACGCAGATAGCTAAATTTTCATTAATATCTTTCCCGTAGGATATAATAAGCGCTACAAAAAAGGTGATTATAAAAAATTCGCTATCTCTCTTAGATCTGGAGATATTCCTCGAAAACTTGGTCATTTGCTGGGGTGACCTGTTACTCTTCACCTCTGGATCTGATTTTTTTTCCTTTTTACTAACAAAATTATCGAAAATTATGTTTTGTCTGTTGGAATCTTTGTGAATGCACTTCATGCCTCACGATTGCGTCTGAGAAGATATCTTTTACGCTCGTTTCATGGCTATTTGATTTGTTTTTTCTCTACGCATGACGTGGGTTCTATTCCAGGAGGAAAACAGTTCTCGCTGGTTTTTATCACCGGGGATATAAAACAAACGAGTTCATTCTCATCGCCTGTATGAGTGGCCATTGGGGAAACGGCAATGTGGGAATCATACTCCCCAGGATGATCATGTTCTTTCCTGCGGGAATGCCAAGAGAGATAATGAATGTTTAACAACTTATCGCAATTTGGAAATTGCATTTCTGTGGGGACAAAAAAAAATGATTACTCCCAAGAAAAATCCTGGGACTCAAATGTCAGGATTTTCTACTAAATTCTTTGAGTCTTCACTACCAAAAAATCTTGAGATTCAGCAAAAAAATTGGAGAAAAAAAATCTCCAAATTCCCAAATCAAAAGCAATAAAGTATTCAATTGAAGAGGAGAAATCCTCACTATTTTTAATAATCAATTTAATACGTGAGCTTGAATTCCCAACGAACTGAGACATCACAAAACTAATACCTGGAATTCCATTAATAAATTTGCAGAATAATTTTCTATTGCATATCTCATTGTTTATTCACCTCGAATGGAATAATCGACTGCAATAAACTCCTCGTAACTTTACGGGTACCTACGATTTGTTACAAAAACATTTAGCAATTGTCAACGAACAATGGAAAAATCCGGGGAAGTCAGCGATCGTAGTGGAAAATAAGAAAAATCAGAGGGAAACAAATAATGGCAGTGATAGTACCTGAGATTCTCATTTTGAAAACATTTGAAGAAGATACCAACGCATAAACTCAAAGACTGCGGGAAATAGCATAAGTACGGGGTATTTTACGCATCTCAGCACGTACTCGTGATGAGGCCCCATCAGGCCCATGTGGATCCTACCTTCTGGGTGTCGTATTAACCGTCCAACCGATTATGGTCTGACAGACGTACATGTATGCAGTTATCATCCGGTGTATATAATACTGGCTTTTCTTTTTTCCTCTCTCTGCTTGTGCTTTAAGCGGTTGTGAACGAACATCGCGGGAAACAGTCGTACATTCTGAAAAAAATTTATTCTACACAAGAATTGATATTATACCTTTTGGAAAATATTTCTCCAGGACAGCCATTTCTAACGTAATTCTACACGTAATTATACGTGTAATTACTCATTATTCTTTAGATGTGTCATTTCATTTTCTAGATTTTTTATTTCATTTTCTAGATTTTTTATTTCATTTTCTAAATTTTTTATTTCATTCTCTATATTTTTCATTTCATTTTCTATATTTTTCATTTTATTTTCTAAATTTTTTATTTCATTTTCCATATTTTTTATTTCATTTGCCAACTCAATTGTATTTTATTGCATTACTTTTTTTTTAATTTTCGTTTCTTGATAATGAAAATATTTATAATTCTGGAGGAATTTCAAAATTTATTGAAATTTCACTCCCAATCATCTCTGAATTTTCAATTCTCTCAGTTTGAATAAAATTCCACTTGAACGGTCACGAATTTTTTTATTCATTCGAAAAAATTCATCAAATCAAATATAAATAAAATACAAATTATCGATATCACGGTTTTTTCCGGGTCTTATGGAGCTGAAAATAGAGAATAACTAGAACAATTAAAAAATTTCACGTTCACTTTGTCGTTATAAAAAATTTCGACTCTTAATTTTCCAACAGTGTATCACCTTTTTCACCTGCGTATCATCCAAAAAATCTCGGAATAAAAAAACCTACTAAAGGTGAAAGTACAGAGTTATTGGGGTAACTCTCTGGCTCGCCACGAATTTTTGGACCCATTTCTTATAGCTGTTACGATGAGAAACGACCTTTCACTATTACATTTCCGAAGCGATATAATGATCATAACTTTTGGGCGTTACCAGTGTTCCCCCCAATGTCATTAACAATTCTCTCTAATTTTTTACGTATGCCCGGCTAATTAATTCAAAATACAGCTATCAACTAATTTCACCCTGAAATTTTCTGGTAAACAGATCAAACGCTTTAATATTCTCTAATAACTCTATAGACAATCGGAGAACTGATGGATCACTATATTCTTGATCCAGCCACACCATAAAATACTGTTAGAATTTTAACGAACCGTTTATAATTTCTTAATGTTTTAATTTATTCAGAAGATGATTAGAAGATCACTTCTGATGCTTGCGATCTCAAAAATATTCTCTGCTACTGCACGGGGAATATTTTTTGTTTATATTTTGAAAATTATATTGAAAAATATATGGAATCGGCAGTTCACATAGATCATAGATCATAACGGCATTAATTAATTAGATCGTGATCCCTTCTCGATTCTATCATATTTTTGGAACATAAAATTAATGCGACTAGCATATTCCATATAAATACCCGTATCATGACACTCGGATTAAATCCAAAAAAATTTTCTGTCACAAGACTGTCATATAACGGTCATAAATATGTCATAAAGGAAAAATAACGGTCATTTTCAATTAGAATTGATTTTTCAATAGAGAATTGATAATTTTGTTCCCCGGAGGTACAGATTGCCAAAATATATCTGCCAGTAAATAATCTATGAAGCCTTCCCGAATTTTCACACACGAGTAAAAATAATTAATCGTAAATAATTCAGGTACAGCGGCGAATCATTCGATTCAAAAATAGATTCCTCGAAATATAATATAAGTTTCTTCATGACATCTGCAACGAATTGACTGCCAGTTGCGCCCACCCATGACCCCAGGTCTCCCCTCGACAACACGAGCAATCATAGCCCTGAGATCTCTTGGAGAAAAAAAAAACGAGTAATGGCCCGAAGCTCAGGATTGAACTTCCGGCTGTGATCTCGTTCTAATACCTCCCCGAGTGCTCAATCTGTACCATCAAGATAAGGTATTCACTTGCAGCCCCCGATAATCGAACGGCCATCGTGTTATCATCATCTAAAAAACCTCAAACCTCTGGTATTGAGATAATCTGCAATCTGAGAGCGTTGAAAATGACCGTGAGGCAGTGAAGATGGTGAGGAATAATAGAAAGAAAAGAATGTCCATGGGTTTCTTGGTGGTAGCCGACCGGTTGTCCCGATCCAAGCCAACTTGTTATTTCTTCACAACATTTTCTTCATCCATTTCCTCCTTTTGTACTCTACCTGTTTATCCTCGGATCGAGCCTTGCCTCCAACTTTTAAAATAATTCAGAGACAATATTAGTATATGTCACTTGTTCCTCGGCTGCCGTTGGAGTTGGCTCAATACGTATGTTCTTGCTCCATCTCTTTCACATCTTTCACATCTTCCACTTGTCCCCCTTGTCCCTCTTATTCTTCTTATTCCTTATTCCTCTTATTCCTCTCCCTTCTGATTCGCTTGTTCTGATCAAACTTGTCCAGCGGAGAAATCACGAGAGAGAATACGATGGAGGGGGGCTTCAGCACCTGACCCCACACCATCATGAAGAAGAGGTTCCCCCTGAGTATCCCAACAGCGCTCCTGGGACTTCAGTAACCGCTCGTCTCGCTCGCGGTCAAGATCGTTCCAGAGCTCTGGTGAACGAGTCCAAAGAACCCAGTGTTTTCCGTGCCGATGTACATCGAGTGCAATAAAATCCAAATCACTGGTGGGGAACACCCAACATCTCCAGCCAACATCTCACATGCTTCGAGCATTATCTACTTAATCTAGTTCATCTGTTCCCATACTTCCAATTCTCCGCGCCAACTCCCATTTTCTCGTTTAATTAATCCCAATCACAATATATCCCGCAACAATTGCGAGTTAATGGGTCCCTCGTAGCTCGTGGTAATGCATGAGTGGTGTTTCACCATATTGATAACGGTAAACTCGTAGGAAAGTTGATGTGACGACAGGTGTTCTCATTGAAGCTAATACAGCCCATACCCCTGCACACAGACACTCAATAAACAAATAACAAAGACTATTGAGGGAAAAATTCTCTATAGAAAATATATATATATATTGAAGAGAAAATGAGTGATTGTAAACCGGTTTACTGATCGTTAAACGCCAAGTTACACTAAAAGTCTCAAGCTAATCTGAAACTTGTTGTTTTATCCTGATGAGAAGAAGTGTTTGATGATTGAGGAAGGATTCAGGAGTTCAGCCAACTGGCATCTCATTCATTTATTGTTTTCGATTTTCGATTTTATTATGGAGAAGGGACGAGTACCCCTGGGACACGGCAAACCAACAACCCGTTAATGGTCACCTTGCCTCTCGAGTAAACGCCTTCTCCCTGAGAATCCTTTTCCTTTTTCTTTTCCTTCTCCAATTAAAGAGATGAATCTTCACGCTTTTTACTCAGGCCATTCTCTTCTACCAGTGGGAATATCGTCTTGTACTTGCCAACAATATCATTGATCTTTCAGTTGGAACATTACTACGATTTTTATGGTGGGGTCAGTGTTGCTTGAGTGGATCAATGATTTTCATCGGTAAGATGAAATCTTGAGGGATTCAGTGAACAATCGAACAAACTTTATCATCAATTTGTTGATACTTGCTTGAGATGTCATCAACCAAGACCCTCAGGATGCCCCCTGGGCAGAAGCTTACACCAGTTCAACCTCAGTGGTCCAGCTACACCAGCATCTGCGTCAACCGGAAACTTTCCAAAGCCAAGAGCAGTCCAAATGTCTCCAAGCTAGCTCTCACGGTTGCTCATACCGAGTCTCCACCAGTCTCAAGAAAACCCATCGGATTGGGTTCAAAGAAATCATCGCCTCAGGGCAAACAAACACGCATAGCAACTCCACTTCGCTCGCAGAATAATGTCACTATTGTGGAGATCACTGGAGAGCCTTCTTCGGGGTATTCTCATCGTAATGCAAACAAGACTCCGCAGAGAGTCATCAAGAAAGCCATCAACACCACCCCCAGCATTCAGAGACGATCCAAGGATGGATCTTGCACGATTCTCGAGGACAGGGCGCTCTTGAAGAAGGGATTGACGTCCTCACCGGAAAAATTGCCGAATAAATCGGAAACCCTCCGCAAGAAGAGTCTCAACCGCTCCACCAGCCTGTGGAACGTACCTGCAGACCGCGAGCATGTGAAAATCACTCGTCACTCTGTTGGGGGAAAATTTGAGGGTAAGGATCGCACTCGTGATGGATTGAACAGAGCCACCAGCTTGTGGAGTGTCCCAACAGACAATTCGGGAAATCTTGCGAGAGCTAAATCCATAAATGCCCTCAGACCGAGTAAAATTCCCCTGTTTACTCATCACTTTGGGAGTCAGAGTCATATTGGTAACTCTATGGGCGATCTACTCATTGTAGATCGATTCCCTGATAAGTTCCCTGATAAGAGCTACACCAAGATTGAGGATTTCCGGGATGAGGTGGATCATGCCTCCTCCGAGCACATCTATCAGAATTGTCGTGAAGCTGTTGGTCATTGCAATAGTCAGAATGCTCCACCGATTTATGAGAATATTCAGAAGCAGGATAAATCGAGGAAGGAGTTGATGAGGACTGTGTCGGTGCATACTTTGGAGGGTCCTGTCAGCTTCTTGGAGGCGAGAGCTGCTGAACTAATGGCCCAGCTCGACAAGGACGACGACGACAACAACGACGAAACGATGATGTCGAGTCCTCAAGGGCAAAACAATGAAGATTTGCAGAAAATTAAAACAGAACAAACTGAGCCATCAGAGCAGGCAGAACAGACCGAACAGACAGCACAGACAGAACAGACCCGCAAGAAAGAGTTGGTCAAATCCAGGGAGAACTTGATTGGCAAAATGCCCACCTCCCCTAAAGGCCAGGACTGCTTCCTCGGGCGTCAACCGGAGGTGAATATCCAGGAGATTCGAAAAACTTGGGAGAATCAGATCAAGCAATCCCAGCACTCCGATGACGCAGACAAAAAAATATCTGACAAACAAGTGAATTGTCCAGGGAAGAGGACAAAAGACATCGAACAATTGGTGAATTTCTTCAACTGTAAGAACGAGAAAGCCTCGAAGGAGGCTGGTACTGATAACTGGAAGCTGAAAGAGCCTCCCATAGCGATTATTCCGAAGAAGGATGAGAAAGCCAATGGGTATTCCTCAGATGGCAATTGCTCCGAAGACAGTGGCCATATCAGCAATGAAAATTATGTCGAGTGGAAGGAAGATAACAGTGTTGATTCGAAGAATATCGAGAAGACCGAGAGCTTCCTCAAGGGCATTATTCACGACCTGGACAGCAGTCTCGAGAGAACGATCGAGGCCTTCGATGCTTTACCAATTGTTCAGAGATATGTTCCTGAAGAGCCTAAGGGCAAGAGAAATCTCAAAAGATCCGGGTCCAACTGGGAGGAATGCCAAAGTGTGACCACCACCAAGGCAGATTCTAAAATCACTGCCACTGGAAATACTGGAGATAAGGTCAAGATTATTGGCATTACGGGCTACCGCACTAAGGTAGTGGGACGCTTTGTGGTTTTCAGGGAAATAATAAACTGAGCGTGTAGGTCGGTCTATCCTAGATATCTTCAACTCGTTTTGCATGCTCGTCGCTGCTATTTCCCTTCTTACCTACGTATTGCTTATTACTATTACTATTTTCATTCCTCTTTGACGCGCGGGTAATTGCCATCATTATCGTTGTTTGAGATATCTTAAATGTCATCGCATCGTCGTGGAAATGAGTTTTCAGTTTATGATTGTCGTTACTAATTTTCTTAGCAACTCGATCTTCTCTTTGAATCGTCTCGATGAGTTTCGAAGCAGTTCAAAGATTGTATTGAAAGATATAGAATTAAAGGGACAAGTTGGGTAATGAGTTTTCGAGGAAGACGGGAACATTTTTGGAAGAACGTTTTTTGTAATTATTTATTATGTTTTACTTGTTTATCACTGAATTTTAGGAATTGATAATTGAATTAGGTTTAGAATTAGGGTTGTGAATTCTAAATGTGGAATAATGTCATTGGTAGATATCGAATGTTGTTTTGAATATCGGGGCCGATGGAGCGTAAATACTAGCTCAAATGTGCGACGGGATTCTAAAAAGAAAATTAATACCTGGATATGCTTAATTGGCAGGTTTTCTCATTACTCCATTGATTATAGCTGACGTTTTTCTTTATCTTTTTAATTCCAGATATTCTTCAGAGCTGGGGCACTGGAGAGACTGGAGTCTCAACGGGATGAAAAATTAACTGGTCACATAATACTGCTGCAAGCTAGATGCAGAGGGTACCTAGCACGCAGGAAACTCAATACTCTGAAGGTAAGAGTGATGTGATTGATGCTGTTGTGGATGTTGTTTTTTTAAACTGTCATTATCATGATTGAAACAACCTGCTCTGGAGGAAAGTGAGTGATGGGGCGGATAATCGATGCGTTTTAAATTTCAACTGCAACATTTGAAAACAATTTTAAAAGATAAAAAAATCCTGGAGTCTGCTTTATTTTTTCAAATCTTCCGCTTTCACTATTACTCCAATCAAATTAAAAATCTTCGCAAATTATCTTCGCAATATTGACATTTTTTTTCAAAAATCTCTAAACAATGAAACTAGTTGGCAAAATTAAATTACAATAGAAATTCAACGATTCCAGTTTAAAAATTATCTCTAAATCTAAGAGTGACAGAAAAGTATTCGTGAATACCTTTTTTTTAGATCTCATTCTGTCCTGCAAAAAAGGTCCTGAGAAAAATAAGTCAATTAAACAACATACTTTAGATTTAGAGATATTCCTCGAGAAGCTGAACTAATTCTTATCGTTTGCGGGTTGGCTACAGAGGTGATTAGTAAAACGAGAGAAGAGAGTTATAGTACGAATAATCGATGGGTTTGAAATTTCAGCTGCAGGATCTCGCAGTGAGGTGCATCCAGAGGAACGTGAGGAAGCTGATGTCTGTACGAGAGTGGCCTTGGTGGAGGCTGTACGTAAAAGTTGCGCCATTGCTCAACGTCCACAGAACCGAGGATCAGCTCAAAGCACGAACGGTTTGTTATTCAACGATTTTCAAATTCATAAAAGAGCGTGATCGAAAAAAAACCCGAGATATCGAAAGTATCACACCAATTTTTCACCTTGTCTCTCAACCAGTTTTGGTTTTTATCGCGTAAAAAGAAAATAAATGGCGTTAATACACTTGGATTTTGTATTTCATCGAAGAAAGTATGCAATTACTTTTGCCGTTAAAAAATACAAATAAATAAAGATTTTTTCCATTCAGGAGGAACTCGAAGTGTTGCGTGCTAAAGTCGAGAAACTGGAGCAAGAAAGAAATCACTTGAAGCATGACAACGACAAGCTCGAAGCCAAGGTAAGCAATATTTGCTTAACAAATATTTGTTTTTTTATTTCAAGGCAAGATAAATCGCGTCTATGATGCACCACTGATTCAATTACTATAATTATCAACTTGTTTTATCGATTCATCAACATCGAGTGATTGAGACTTGACGTGAGAAGAAAAAAATTATAAAGAAAAAAAAAATCGAGGAACGATAACTGCAGGAAAAATTTCTAGTAAATTGGCGTTAAAATTTCGAAAGTTTAAATAATAATTACTCGCTAAAAATGTCCAAAGACCTGCGGTCAAATGAACATCAACTGAATACTCTAATTTCACCAGATGAAAAATAGATATTTTGTTGTTGTCGTCACCTAGAAGTATGTAAGTGCAATTCCAAGATGAAAACTGCAATCACCTCATTACCATTAACTCGAGAAAGTGTCACCATCGCATACAAAAATTTTCCCATTACCACCGGAAGACCTCTCGTGACCTGCTGCGTCTCTTCCTCGAGTAGACGACGATCTCCATTTCGAAATAACAAAGTCCTCCGAAGAACACGTCTCATGATCGTTTAATCTCGTTCGAGATAGACACCGACGCGTGCGGATGCTCTGTTCCACTTAGCCTGATGCTCCCTCGATTAGCCTGAATTCGATCCTCAATACCGCATTAATCCATACTCCTCGATAGCCACAAGAGAGCATTACTTCGTAATTTAGTAATTCATCAAGAAATCCGGAAGAAAGAACGGAGACAATCCGACAAAAACCTGTGGTGAGCTTTGGAATTTCTCCAGCTATTCAAAACTTCTTCCTCATAACACTTTCAGTTCATCTCTGCCTCAAATTTCAGCGATCCTCAAAATAGTGGCATTGAAATACTAAATCGATACTATTCCATTATTTTCTGTTGAAATTATTTGGAAATCAATAAAATAGTCGATTTTTTAATTCAATCATTCTGACAGCGTCCGTCTCACACCTTTCGAAAAGAAATAAGAGAAGAAAAATCGGCGATTAACTGAATTGAACCGGTAAAAACGGTAGGAAAAATCATCACGTATTTTTTTTTGTAAAAAGGAAATAAATGAAGAAGTGCATAAATACTAAATCGAATGGATTCGTATAAATAAGAATAATAATCAGAGCGATTGGAAAGCTTCGATCGGAAAAAAACCGGTACTGGCCTCGATGAACTTAATCTTCTCCGATTTTTCACTTCGCCAATGTCTGTCCGACATTGGCACGTCGCCAGAATCGTCGCAAGCGATCTCTCTCTCAGAATAACCCGGAGGTGATCACCACCGTACACCAGGGTGGGCCTGAACACCCAGTCGTCTCTCTGCTCCTCGACATTTCGGATCGTTCGTTGATTATGCAATCCGATAGACTCGGCGATGAGCCTCCGAAGATGGTAAACGGGAGAGTGATGTATAAGTAATTGAGTACTTGATAAAAATTCAGGGGTGGGAAATGCCGCTGTGCCCGACGAATCTGGTGAGAACGATGCCATCAAATCTCTCGACTTCTGGACCAGATGTTGGCAATAACGTGATTAATGGTTATTCATCGGGTATGAAAAGTCCAGAGGGAAGTGTGCGAAGGCCTCCTCTGCCACCGACTCACATAAGACCTCGAGGGATCAGTAAAATAGCTGTTATTCGGCCAAATAATACCGCGAGGATCTTCAGCAGGAGTCCCTCACCCGCGTTGTCCACCAGCTCGAGGGCTCCTTCCAGCGTTTGCTACCCCAACAGCTCGAGGTCCTCCATCACATCTGGGAATTGCCTCTGCAAGTCTCCAACTCCCAGAAGAATATTTCCCCAGGAGTCTGGAGTCTGTCCGGACCTGGAGGAGCTGTCTTCCAAGGAGCAGGCACCTGTCGTTTTCGATGCGAGTCTGAATTTTGTGTTGGGGATTGATAAGCAGAGGGTCAGGCAGTCATTCCGTCCGATGGCCTCTCATCTCGAGCCGCAGACTGCTTCCAATTTATTGTCATCCAAGATATCTCAGTTCCTGCAGAGGACTGATCATATCATGGAGGAGTGGAAGAGACTTGGGAGGAAGGACAATGGAAATGACCTTGAAAATCTTTCCATGCCCTACGATAAGTTTAAGAGACTTGGTAGGAGCAAGAGTGTCACCAATATCATGATCAAGGGCTTCCAGTACTACAGTCGGGCTAGCAGTGCTGCCCGGAGCATTTCTGATTCAAATGCCAAGTTGTCGAGACTGTCGGAGGACAGAACTTTGTCTGAGTTTGATGATAATGAGGTATTCAATCACTGTGTGGCGGAATCTTTTTAAAAATTTTCTTTTTCTAGTGAAAGTTTTAGAAAATTGAAGAATCAAAGTCCCGAACTGATTCCAAAAAATTCACAATTATTCTGAGTTCAAAGTTTTAATTAGATCCAACTCTGTGACAAATTCAGTCGATTTGGTAAAATTATCATATATTTACCGCAATTTAATTGACAAATTTCACTAGCTAAGGGAAACCGAAAATTTTCTAAATTCATTTATTACAATTTGTTTATAAAAATATCGAGTTTCTATCTAGACATCGTTATCTAGAGATTTCTAGGCGATTAAATGTCCGCCAGAAGATCGTAAGGAAAAATCAGAAAATCAGAATTTATTAAAGGCTGAAATAATAAAGTACTATGATATTCTCAACATGATTTCATAATGGCAGAGACGTGAGAGACGAACTAGACTCTTTAACGGTTTCTCCTGTTGATTACCGATTAATCTCCCTCAGTGCAATAACTCAAAATGTTTTTACACCATTTTCTCATTAATTGTTGTCATGTTTGAAGTCATCAGCGCCTATTGCTCTTCTCTAATTACAGTTAAGCGTCATGACAGCTGATTACGCCGAGGAGCATTCGACTTCGACTCTAGCAGCTGAACGAATAGACGCCGAGACGTCAGAAAGATTGCGCCTGGAGCGAGAGCTCCAGGATGTCACCGAGGCCCACAAGAATCTCCAGCAAACAACGGAGCGACTCGAGATGGAATTGCTGTACGCCAGGGCAGCCGATTTGAATGGAATTGTTTCGGACGGAGAGGACGGGGAGGACGGCGGTGTCTATAAACAGAGATACGAGCACGCGATACGTGAATTAGAGTTCATCAAGCGTAAAATGGCACAACAACACGAGGACGATTTAGAACAGCTCGTGGGACTCAAGAAGCAGCTCGAGAAGAAGGTGAGTTTTTCCATCAACTTCTTCCCACAAGAGAGATTATCCGCTTTATTTTAATTATTATTAAAATTAAACCCAAAGAACAACTAAAGCACGAATTATTATTACATACTACTAATTAATATTTATAATCTACTTGTCATTCCTGCCCTCATTTTTAGAAAATAATTCTCGGTTTGATATCATAAAAACAGATAACACAATGTTATCACGAGAGTAGTTGCAATGTATTATTCATGAGAAATTGAATTGATCACTGAATTTAATTAGACCACTGATTGATTGATGGATGTTATTATTGATTTTTGTGTTTTTCTGACATTCATCAGCTTGGTGACGCGTACGAGGAAGTTGAAGAACAGCGACAAGTTGTTGGTCAATGGAAACGCCGTGTTCAGAAATTGAATGGAGAAATGCACGATTTGAGACTTCTCCTGGAGGAACAGACCGCGAGGAACAATCTGCTGGAGAAAAAACAACGGAAGTGAGTGGATAAATAAGACAGAGATATTTGGATGATCCGATTTCTGTAGACTTGTAAATAGGGTATCAACTTAGTCTGCCGGATGCCGGTAGATCTTGCGTTCTATTCCCATTTCTCAAATGTCCTCAACAAGTGTTTTGGCCTCATGCCAAACTACTGTGTATACACACGATACCTGCAATTCAGAGATTTAGAGCCTGCGACGGGATTTAAATAGACTCTAATATTAGGGGATATAATATATATCTTCGTGAATCCGAGTTGTCAATACACCGGTGAAAATACGTTCTTTGGTTTATGAGATTTCAATGTTTCAGGTTCGATTCGGAGACACAGAATCTTATAGATGATTTGAGGCAGGAGAAAGCGCAGAGGGAGAGATTGGCACGGGAAAAGGAAATTGCTATTGCTGAGAAATTCACAATTGAACAAAATTTGAGTGTAAGCTGCTATTTCCGACTGTCATTTCCTATTCATCTACTTTAACATTGAATTTACACGTAGAGAAAACTTCATTCATTCATTTCTCCTTTCTCTACTATACAAAAATCGTATTCATTCATTCAATTAATTATAATGATTTGAAACCGACTATTGAAAAAATAACACCTTGAAATCTTGAAAATCAGGATGCTAAATTGGAAATCGAGCTGCAGGAGGAGCGCCTGCATACTCTTTCCCAAGAGCTAGAGGAGTTGACCTTCGGTGGAAAAACTGAGGAAGAAGTGGCCCAATTGAAAAAAGCAAAACACGAACTCGAGAAAAAATGCAAGGATCAGGAAGAGGAGCTGGACGATCTTGCAGGTCAAGTCCAACTGCTGGAGCAGGCGAAGCTGCGATTGGAGATGAGTATCGAGCAGCAGAGGAAGGAAATGAGAAAAGAAATGCAGCAGCGTGACGAGGAGTTGGAAGACGTTCGTGGTAATGCCCACAAGAAGGTGAAAGCCCTGGAGGCACAGCTGGAGAATGAACACGAGGAGAGGACAATTTTGCTCCGTGAGAAGCACGAGTTGGAGAGGCGACTGGTGGCCTTTGAGGATCAGGATCGATCGGATAGAGCGGCCGAGGCTGAGACGACCCAGAGACTCAAGAGAGATTTGAAGAGGACACGAGCACTTCTGAGGGATGCCCAAACGATGCTGGAGAGGTCTAAAGGGGATTCAACGGGTAAAGCAGCACTGAGACAGCTGAAAAATCAGCTGGAGGATGCTGAGTGCGCTCGAGCTGTTGCTGTCAAGGCGAAACAGGCACTGGAACAGGAACTCAATGAGACTCAGGCTGTGTTGGATGAGGCCTCCAAAGCGAGATCAGAGGCTGAGGAAAGGGCCAATGTTGCCAATCGTGAGAGAACAGAATTGATATCACAATTGGAGGAGAATGAGGAGGAGCTTGCGGAGGTACTGAAAAAATATAGAGCAGCTGTCCAGCAAGTGTCCAGTGAGCAGTCCCAGTTGCAAGAAGCTCAGGTGCAGATGTCGGCTCTCGAGGCTGAGAAATCAGCTCTCAAGGATCAGCTGATGGAGCTGAGCCAACGACTGGAGTCTGTGGAACAACTGGGCGATCCAACTGCTAATAGTCTAGCCACGAGACGTCTTGAGTTCAGGGCTAAAGAGCTGGAGAGTAAACTCGAGCTTGAACAGACCACTCGGGCTAGGGTTGAGACACAGATCGCCAGGATGAAGGAGACTGTCGATAAATTACAGACCGAAACTGCTTTGTTGAGGACCAAGGAGCAAACTGCTCAGGACGCTGTCCGGAGGCTTCAGAGATCTCTCAGGGAGTTGAAGGATGAGGCCAGCTCTGCCACTGCCAGGGAACAGGAGGCGACGAGGGCCCGGAGAGATTTGGAAAAGGCTCTCGATGCCGCTGAGGCTGAGACTAAAATCGCTAGAGATGACTTGAGACTCGCTCTGCAGAGGATCGATGATTTACAGAGTGCCATTCAGGGGGAACTCGATCTCGATTGCAGCGAGGAGGGGACCAGTGAAAATAGCGATAGGTGAGCAATTTTTTTCAGTCGGCAATATATATTTATTATAATTATAAATAATAATTATTGTTCTCTAAATCAAGTGAATAATTTGATTTGTTTTATTAATTCCAGTGATTGATCAACTGCTTCAGCGGATTGTGAACCAAATTCACATTTGGAATTCACGAGGAACAACTGAAAATAAGGCTGACCACCTTGAACAAATGAAAAACTTTTGCAACAATTTCATCGAACTGAAGAGTCAATCACAAGGGATCATCATCATGGGATTAGTATTAACCCACCCATTTTTTTTTCTTAAAACATGCTAATCACGATGTTAGGAAGTCTTTAATATTTTTTTCAATTAATTTGCCTGACGGTGTCAGGTCAAATGAGGAGTATATAAAAAGTACGTGAAATGAGCGATTAAGAATCTAAACGCCTTGAGTGAGTGCCGAAGTGATTTTATTTCAATCTAATTACTCATTTGCTATTTATTTTTCTGGTGCTAATATGTGTTCGAAAGATCTTACGCTCATGTCTTCCAAGAGCACAAGCCATTCGATCAAAAGTAGTTGATGTCGTTTGAAAAATGTTCACGATGCGTTCACGATTCACCGCCTGAACAATGTTTGACTGAAATTTAAAAAAAAAATACTCGCGTATCAGTTGAGTTCAAGTCACACATTCACATGGCACTTTTATACGTGTATACGAGAGACACTTGATGCAAGAAAAATGAATTGAGGCGGTCAATGTTGAAGTATCTGTATAAGTCGACTGCGAACAATTGATTGATGTTCTAGTTTCATGTGCGGAACATTATGTAACTTATTTGCTTTGTAAAATGCAGATCTTATTTAATTAAAAATATTTACATTCATTCTATCTCCCTTTTTATCCTACATGATAATCTGTATTGTTTATAAAAATATAAAATTAAAAATTGAGTTCTTTTCGATAATTGTACAAATCTCTCTCCAAAAGGAAAATTTTTATTTTTTACTTTTACATTGGTTTCTTACAGTTAAAATTGGGGACATAATTGCAAATTTTGTTTTTTATTAATTTGGTTTTCATAAATGAATAACTGACATTGTTATCTCATTTGAAATGATTTCATGAATCATTCGCAATGTTTTCTAAATCGTTTTTTATATTTTCATAACGCGAGAAATTGAATTGGTCTCTTCAAAGCCCAAAAATATTATCAAATAAAACCTAGACAAAGGCTTTACTTATCGACGAAAATTTGTAAAGCATTTGGATTTTCTTCCACTCTTTCCCCACCACATTATCGATTTTTGTTGAAAGGTGTAAAAATAGTATTGCATTAGTCATGTCAACACAAAAATATTACTTTCACGTAACATGACGTAAACTACTTGTCCCATGAACAGTTTCGACAAAATAACGTTGAAATATTGAAATTGAAAATTATTAACAAGACCTTTGTTACAATAAAATGAGAGTCATGAAAAATGTCACAAAAATTTCGCTAGCTTCTCAAATTATTCTTCGGAAATTTATCTATCGAAAAAAATCGACAATTATACTTCACCCCTGAATTATTTCTTCCTCTGCGATGATCGCTATTTTTTTTTTCATTTTACATCAGATAATCACAATTCTTCGTTCAAGGATCTCAGCATTTCTTGCAAATCGTCATTCAACAAGTGTAATTCTCCAGGTTTCCGAATCGGACTCTCAGTCATGGGCTTTTTCTTCTTGGGTGACTCCTTTTTAGGTGCCTCTTTCTTCGGGCGTTTCCAGCCAGATGGTTTACCATCCAAGGGGCTCATGTTGCCCTGTAGTTCCTCAGTATCTACCACCAGGATTACGGTCCACAGCAGCAAAAGGAGTACCACAAAATTCATGTTCATTTTTCTGGCTTGAAACGTACGTTCTCTAGGTACACTGTGTAATCAATATTATTCTCTTCTTCGGCATTCCATATTATCTATTTTTGCATGCGTGGCACTGAAAATTATGTGACTGGTACGAGGGGCTACTGTATTTTACGGTGGATAATAAAACTGATAATGAAAATGGATGGTTTTTCTAGCCGATGAATGAACACCGCAAAAAACAATTCTGCGATTCAATTCGAAGGCCAATAAATTGATAAAATACATGTGTATTCTTACATCAATCGGAGGTTTTCGATTATAGTTAATTCAATTGGGGATTTTTTTTTCTATTTCAATTCTATTTATCTTTTATGAGAACAAAAAATTTTTCATCATAAAAAAAAATCCGCACTTATTATTACTTCAAACTCAGCAATTCCCTGATACTTTGTGAAAATCAATTTGAAATTCCAGTTTTTTAACAGATGCTTAGAAAATTTTCTGTGAAATTTTGAGCAAAACCCAATCGAAAAACGAAAAATAATTTCTAACAATGAAAAATCCCAGTAAAAAAGTAAATAGACAAAACCTCTAATCTGAACAAATAAATACTCACTCCAGGTGCCCTAAAAGTTACTAGACAACCCTCAGAAAAAATCCTCAAAAAAACCATGCCTTCGCTTCGAACAAGCTAAAAAATCCACCCCTCACCCCTAAACTAACGCTGAAGCTCTCGAATCCCCCGCACATTTCCACTCGGAATCCTTCAATTTCCCCTGACACCCCTCCACAAACACACACAGACACAAATCCCACACAAATCCATTTGTTGTGTGTAGCACCCGCCATCTTGCTGCCTTTCGACAACTGACATGTCTTTCTAATGTTATTATCACTCAACTATTTACGCCAAACGTGATCCAAGGTGTTGCAAATCCCCAAAACCCTCCGCCTAGTAAATAATAAAACTCACCCCAGTGGATTTTCAAGGCCTTCCACCCCTGTTCGTACCCAAATAATCTTCAATAGTCCAGAAGAAGCCCCTGGTGCTCCAAGTGAGATAATCTGAATGTGACCACTGATCGGTGAGTTTTCCTCTCCAAAAGTCCCAATAACTCAATAAAAAATCACCACAAACCTAAGAAAACCATTAATTCCTTGTTGTCAGACACTATCACGTGGAGGACTCGAGTCGTCATCATGTTTTATTGGTATTCATTGAGGTTGGACGTTTGTCAAACATAACCAACAAATCTAAAAAGCTCATCAACTTATTTTAATCCCTGTCAATGGCAATGACGTTTGACGTTCAATGGAAATAAACGTCACACTGATCAACTGATCGACCCCGGAGGATCATCGAGCTTAATTAGGAGGATGATAAACGGCTGCATGAGGCAAGGATATTTTTTCCACCATCTCCACACAGACTCGATTCCCCCCAGGTCACTCCAAAGTGCACATTGTCATCATTAATGCTAATACCTACCATACTTTTCCCTGGAAAAGATAGCAGGGATTGACGTATTAAATTCCTACTGACAATTGTTGAGTAATAATTCATTATAATTGATAAGTTGAAAGCCTGTTGGAGTGATGTGGTGGAATCAAGGCTGTTCAAATAGGTGGGGATTATTACATGGAGCCTTTGAGAATGCAGGTGGAACAGTCTGGAGCCAATGGATTCGATGAAAATACAGATCAATCAGACGATGGACAGTAAACTAAAGTTCTCGGATCGTTTGAAAGCCCTCTTGAAAACTGAGTCACGACAGGATGTCGATCCGTACGTATTCAGTGAGCCTGAGCCAATGCTCTCCACAAGGGCATCAGAGGTGAAGAGAAATCACCAGGCAACGATAAAGTCCACGGGGAGGGGCAAATGCGTCAAGAGAAAAACCAAGGATGCCACTGTGGGGACGAGTGAGCCACAGGATGACTTGGATCCAAGTGACAGGACTTTGGAGTTGTTGACCAATCCTCTGAGATCCAAACGAGATGATCAGGCTTCGCAGAGGCGACAGGGACGTGATCACACGTTGCTTTATTATCCGAGGGCTGGTGACGAAATATCAGACAGTGAGTCCAGTGGTGACGAGCTGAGTATTTATCAGAGACACTGGTTCACTGGAGAGATTACGGGGTCTAGATCTGCCAGACTGTCCCAGGTGAGGTCACAGCTCAGGAGACGTCTCGTTCAGCTGCATAAGGGTGGACAGGAGTCTGAACGATTGCTCAGGATGAGAACTCAGAGACTTCTCGAGACGGCTGCAAGGAGTCAGCTGACGAATCGCCTCAGATCAGCTGTCATAAGCAGATCGGCTGTTCCTCTTCTTGCTGGTGGAGCCTGCGGTGTCGATGGCTGCAGGCAATCGTCATTACCATCCACTCGTCATTGTTCCCAACATATTATGCTTAACAGTGATCAATTGTTATTCGAGCACTGCACTGCCAAATTCAGTGACAATACACAGTGTTGTGTACCTGTTTTTGATGTTACGCATGAATTACCGTTGTGCCCCGAGCACGCACGTAAACGTGACAATTATAATCGTAAAGCTCAGGAAACAAAGCCAAAGAAAACGAGAAAAAAGTCGACGTCGCCAAGCATTCCAAGGCCCAAGAGTAATAAGTCGAGGCCCAAGAAGAGAAAACGACCACCAACGATAAAGCCTATTGAGGAGAAACTTGTTGACTGTTTTGAGGAGCATTATGGAGGGGAGATTATTCAGGACAACTTGGGGAACAAGACTTTGAATAATATTAATATTGTCGCACAGGGCACCTCCAATACCAATCTCAATACACTTGGATTGGGTCTAGGATCACTTGGCCTTGGAGGAGGGCTCAAGGTGGAACTCGGCGATCATGAGGTCTTTGCTGCCCTTGATCCCACTGAACATGACTTTGGCAATGTTTTGAATAATCTACCCGCTGATGCTTTCAATGATTTGTTTATTGGTAAGTGTTTGACATTTTATTATTATATAATCTCTTTGATAAACGAAAACTATCCTGAGATATAGAAAAAAAAAGCGATTGTGAACGTAAGAAAAAAAAGGAAGCAGAAAATTTTCCCCGAGTTTCGTGGAAATGTGAAAATAATCATCAATAAATTATATAGATCCATGAAAATCCCAATGATCTGATGAATATTATTATGACCCCCTCAGAGAGTCGAAATGGCGAGTACGAACCCTCGAGGGAGGAGGAGGAAGAGCTCGAAAGGGCTCTAGAAGCTGTAGACAAGGACGTGAGAAACCTCGAGCGAATGGGCCAGACCCATGGACTCCTAGAACCCGCGTTACTCGCCCAACTCATGTCAGACATTGCCTCGTAGCCAACAACCTAATCCCAATGATCAATCAAGATAAATTCGTTAAGTGGTTCAACTCAAGTGTGTTTGATTTTGAAATAACGAGTGAAAACAATGCGTCTGTGTATGTGGGATGGCTTTTACGTAAACAATTGTATCAATTTATATTGTTGTATAGTCTGGCTCAGTGTTAACAGAACGATCAACAGTTTCAGCTGACACACGAGGAAAAATGGAAAGAATATTATCTTTCCCGTGCACTGTAGAACATTTAGACCTAGTGCGAGTCACGAGGAAGAGGAAAATTCATGATTATGTTTTTCTTATGAGGAATATTAAATCCTGAGCAGGTACCTTCATCGGTAGACGTACGGCTAGATTCCTATTTTTATCCAATATTTTCTATTCGCTGTCTTTTCCTCCTCGCGATGTGAGTAATTCAGTAACAAAAAAATGAGCACTGTGATTACCATTTTTTTTTTTACCATAGGGTAACAACACAAATGTGAATACTATTGGAGGATGTTCCGTTTTATCTAGTTTAGGTGTTTGGTCACATTGACCGAGTAATGGCAACAAATGTAGGTAAAAATTTGGTGAGAGTAAATCAATTTTTGAATCTCTTGAGTCTCATTGACTCTCCACTGACGGATCGCTTTTTTTTTCTCGAACATGTCTTGTTTCGAGGAAATTCGTTCTGTAATCGTGTGGCAAAGGGAAGAATTTCTTTCCGAAATATCTCCGAAATCGAGAGAGATAATAAAATTTTTATTGGAATCTTTTTCGACAACTTTTACCACATTATTACTGAATTGCAACTTACAAATTACCAAAAGTCCGACTACTTGTGATAAACGTAGGGTGTAATGAGAATTAATTTTCTCTTCTACGAGGTGTCACAAATTATTGTTTTACTCAGCAATATTTGTAGTAAAGGACTTTTGATAATTTGAATTTTAATTTGATTCAAGCAAAACTGATTGGAGAAGAAAAATCTTCCTCTAGTGTGTGGAACATTTTGACGATAAATTTTTCCATTCCTCATCGTCAAACAATTTATCTAAATGTGGATGCTCCTGACATACCAATTCTAGTTTTTTTTTTTTTTTTTTCATTTTTTTCCTAGATTAAACAAGGCAAAAGGCCTCGGGAGCAAAAAAAAACTGGTGAAACACGACGAAAACTTGACATCTTTTCTGCATGATAGAGGAACAGACATTTCTGGATGATGGCTTGTAGATATATTATTTTTGTAGGAACTAGGAGAGGATGAATAATTCAGTAGTGAGAGGCATAAGATAACAAGTCAACTTGTTATGAGGGTGACAACACCCTCTACCTCTTCGCCACTGAATTCCAATAAATATTGTAAAATACGAGACAGTTAACATTTTTAAACAATCATTAAGAATTGACCCGAAATTTCCCGGAATTCGTTTGATCCTGTTCCTGTGAAATGAACGATTGGTTAGTCATTTGACAGATATTTCCTTTCTCCTTGACTGAGATTTCACCGAGAAAATGACAGTTTTTTTTTACTCAGGAGACCTCTTAAAAGATGTCAATGTCATTTGAAAAAAAGAAAAAAAGAAAATCTTTACTTTCTCTTAATTTCAAACTCTGATTGTTTGAATGTCGCTTTGTAAATACTTGCAAATGAAAAAAAAAACAATTTAATATGTGTAAATTATACGAAGAATATAATGGATAAAATATACGACCGCAATGGACGTTCGTGTAGTGTTTTCAGAGATTCGAGTGTTCATTGTTGACATAATTTCATCGGTAAAAATGTAATTCTCGTGACATCCGACAATTATCGATAATTAGATGTCGAGGATTATGAGATATTTATTTCTATGAATAGTGTGGAGAATTTGTGAAAGACAAATTAAAAGAATTTACACTCGAGTCTGCGTGTGGATTGAATCACGCGCGTAGGAGCCCTCAGGTTTTTTAATATTTCACATGCGTTTTTTGCAATAGCCAAATACCGACTGAAAATTATGATGAAAAGATATCGTTTATAACTATTGAATGAACAAAATCGGTTAAGAACAATTGAAAATGCTCCTCTCTAATCGTATAATGCCCAATTCTGTGTACGCCCTTGTAACATATTATCATGATTTTTTTATTAGTCAGTATAATAATTATAATAAGCATATTTTTTACATGGCCTAGTAGTGCTCTCTTATATTCATCCCGTCCAAGCTGAATATCACACGATGCTCTAGCCTGCCGATTCCTACCGATCATCTCGTTCAACATTAACTCCTAATTGTTCGATTTTTGTATGACAATTAGATAAATAATAACTAGATTCCTCAATTGAAGACAGGATTAATTTTCAATAGTCGTGGCTATAGATACTGCGTCTGAGTATGTACGATTTTGTCTCTCGTTTTCTCTTAAAATCCACATCTTCCTGGCGTTATTTCGTATTTCACGCCTTTTGCCACTTGTTCCACTGATTTTTGAAGCTGGATAAGTCTCCAGAATCTCTGGATGTGGACCAAAGTCCGGCATGCTCAGACCTTTTTTATCTAGAGTCTTAAAAGACAGCGGAATTTTTGCGTTCATTTGAAATGAAAAATTTCATTCGAAATTTAAAGTAGATTTTTTTTTATCAAAAAGTACTCACTCTGCTTTTTCTCATACGCTCTGACATACCACTTCTCCTCCTTTCCCACTTGTCCTCCTCTTCCTCCTCAACAATTTTCTCATCCTCCAGAGGCACTAGCATTATATCGTAATCCTCCCTGGAGTGCCCCAGGATTCCCATTTTAATCCCAAGATCCAGGAAATCTTCTTCATCCGCGAGTAGAGCGTTCTCCAGATAATTCACTCTAGGATCTCTCGACTGGAAAGCAATCAACCCTGCGAAGGGATTGACAGAATTCCAATTTATACAATTACACCAGATTTTTCATAAATAACGGTTGTAAAAAATCCTTTCATTAATTTAACCCCAGTAATAATTCACATAAAATTAACTAATCCATCCCCAATCACTCGTTAGTTGAAAAAATTAACAAAAACAATAAATAGTCTTCCAATTAGCGAAAGTAAAAAGAAAATTTCCAATACTGAAGGATTAAAAATGGTTACAATTGTATTATTGACTAGCTAAATTCAATTTGTTCATTAATATTTGCATTATAGTATCAATATAAAAAAATCGTTGGTAATCTTTGATTTCTTGGTGCGGAGGGGTAGAAACCGAATGGAGTGGAATATTTCTTGGAGAGATTCAGAATAAAGTAATTCACCCAATGATATGACGCGAAAATCACACACTTCACTGATCAGCTGTCGAGGAAGTGGAGAATTGACCAATAATTTCCTTTTGGGTGGCATTTTGGGGCCGTGGAGGATCCGAAACTCATCCTCTAGCATTCCTTTATTAATTATTCCCCCTGTCCTGCGATCCGCTGTGTTGTAGGCGTCCGTTCTGAATAATCGATGAAGTTCTACCTCTATAATTAATTTAAAATCCTCTCTAAACAAATAATCAACCTCTCCCCTTGTCGATATTTTTTAAATATTACATACAATTATAAAAAGCGAATATCTCCACAAAAATATAATATTTCCTTATTCACCTAAAATATCTTCATACCATTTCATGTGATTTTTAAATATTGAAAAAATTCACATAATACAAAGTAACTTATTAATAACTGTAATAATAATTGATGGATTATTATTATCATGTTATTAATGTGTAAAAGTATTCCCCAAATATCACATCGAAATGATATAAAAATATGAGAAGCGATTGCATTAACAAACAAATAAATAAATCCATAATTTTTTCAGTATAATAATTAATTTGGTAGTGCAGAAGTGATATTTATGTTTATTCATTAAAAAATAATGGTATCCCACTGGTTTTATGGGTTGATTCGGATGATAAGTAATTATGGAAATCTATTAGTCATGGGATCGATGAGAAAATACGGGAAAATAATGCAGAATTACCGATCAATGTAAAATGTTTTCTTTTCAAAGCGATCCAAATAATTCGATGAGCAATTCCGATGAGGACCTCGAAGATCCTCAAGTCTTTTTCACCTTGAGACTGCATTCCAGGGATTGATGTGCCTGCCAGCATGTGATGGTACTTAGCACTTGCACCAGATCCAACGACCAGTTCGCAGTACTCCCTGGCAAGTACACATCGCAGAATGTTCATTTCTTCGGCGCGTTTTATTCTGCCCCCTCCGGCCATTGGATTGGGTGCTTTCTTCATCGTCGCTGCGCGTTTCTTTATGATCTCCTCGTCCCAAATCGTAGTGTAGAATTGAAAGTAAATGATAAGCGCCCGGAGGAAACGATCCACCACCTCCAGGTGAAAAAAATTTATGAACTGAAGACTCACGGGAGTTGTCAACAAAAAAAGGGCGAGATTCTTTATGTCCTGGAGGATAATCACGTCTGGCTCGGGAGGAGTCACCCTCCGGAGATAGCATTTCCGGTATTTTATCTAGAAATTCATTGTTCCATTCTTTTTCAGTACAGAAATCGTGAGAGATATTAATTGATGGTTTATCTCGAAAACTGATCATCTCGAGAAATCATTGCCGATATATTCTCATTTCTTAAATTTTGTATACAAATATCATTTTTTTCTTTTACAAAATCGACAGTAACTTCTTAAATGCTGATTAAATTCCCAAAAAAGATATTTTAGATAATATATTTCAGTCTTTGCTTCCAAAATTTGTAATTATTGAAATCAATGGAACCGATTGTTCACAAGAAACTAGTAGAAAAAAAAATAGTTTTGTACACAAGCAAGAAAAGATAAAAAAAATGTTTTCTAATTCAATCGAATAACTAATCTTTGATTAGGCTTATCAAGAAATTATGAAGTTATTAATTAGATTAATAAAAATAATCTTCTCATATACTTTTTCCCCAGGATTCAGTATATCCAAAAAATTCAGGAATAAATACGCGTGGGGACAGTAGCTTTGGGACTGATGCACCGACTGTTTTTTCCGTTTTCTGCTCTTGATCTCCTCATCTCGTTGCTCAGTAACCCTTAAAAAATGGTACCATTTACAATTCTACGATTTTCAGTATTCCAAATAGAAAACATTTCCCTATTGTCGGTTCAAATTTACGGTTCAGAACCCAAATATATCATTTTTCCAACGCCATCCAGAATTCCTTGAACTTCCTCTCATCTCAACTTTCATTTTTCACAAAAACAGATTATTTTTATTTAATTATTATTTTATTACTTTTCCGTTTATTGCTTATTTTCCATTATTCATTTCCATTTTTTTTTATCGAATCTAGTTGGTAATTTTTTTTTCTATTACACATTCATATCTTATGAGGACACTGTGATGACAATTGACAATTTCGAAAAATCATAGGCTAAGAAATGATAAAATAAAAGAGCTAGGAAAATTGGAATTGGAAAAATGACTCAACTAGGTCGTAAAATCGACATAATGCAAGAAAATCTGTTCCCATGGATAATAATTACCCAAGAATTGTGAGTCCATCGTAAAAATCATCCCAGACGTATATTTTTTCTGCGAGTTCCATGAATCACAACTCGAGAATTTAGAAATGTGTCGAGGCCCATGAATGAACGGTACGTTGAAAGGAAATGCCTGAAGTTGTTGACATGTACGATATTGATTGTATCAGGCAGCACAGAGAGGTA
Organism: Fopius arisanus; assembly: GCF_000806365.1. NCBI lineage: Eukaryota > Metazoa > Arthropoda > Insecta > Hymenoptera > Braconidae > Fopius > Fopius arisanus. Next base: position 1,444,329 of record NW_011887742.1, on the reverse strand, counting down.
CTTTTAATAGACTCTGTCAGTTCCCTTAATTAATTTCAGTATTGCGGGGCCCACACCTCCGCAATCATATTTATTTATGACGAAATAAACTTCCAAATACAAAAAAAAATCGACTTCCCACGATTTCACTACGAATTCCAGCAGAATTAGTCTTCTAATTATCATTTACAATTGCAATCGTCTTTTTGAAGATTCCTCGGAGAATTTTGTACTTGTATTTCGTATTTTGAAGCGTATTTCTATTTTTAAAAAGATCCCGATGTTCCAGAGCAACAGGAATTATAAATTCTTGAATTATGACTTGAACGGAAAAAGAAACGAGTGACAATAAATTATTTAACGAGTTTATTACAAATCACGAAAGAATACAATTCAAAGAGGTTCGTCATAATCAACAGTTTGGTTTTGCCTTTCCCTCTGTACCAAAAAGGGAATCGGTAACGAATCAAGAACAGGCTTGTCTTCTGGAAACAAAGGCTCTGACATTTCTTTCCAGAAATTGACCACCACGGGAATCAACTTCCGATCGTGGACATCATTGCTGTGATGATGGATCCTACACCTAACAGGTGTCTTTTCTTTTCCATTAACTGTGATAATGACGTAGAACTCTCTATTCTCAATATCGTGATTGGGACCGGTGATTGTGTGATTTGGCATAGTGATGCAGTCCTCGTTGAGGTGAACGAGGGCCTTCCTGAAGGCTGACCTCACATGCCACGGCTCGAGGGTCCACGGTGTGTCGTTGGACATTATGATGCTGAGGATCATGTGCTTCAACACGTTTATTGTCCTTGGAACGAAGGGAGAGGTGTTTTCTGTTGGATTGTTTTTTTCGAGAACTGTATATTTCTGAGAGTTCTCCGGGGTGTCATAGACGGCAAGACCTGGTAGGAGCAGTTTGTTGTAAGCCTTGAAAGGCGCCACCGAGACCTTTTCCCCACGATTACCCAGACCATCGACGTATGTCGTCAGGATTAGACTCAATGCAGGTCGTTTGCTGTTGTCTGTATTCTTCACCAGGTCGTAGATGTAGTGACGACGTTTCAGGCTCGGGGGTTTACTCCCTTTTCGATAGAGAGGAGGTGGGTGTCTTCGTTTTAAGATGAATGTATTCTGAAATTTATCAAAAAGGAAATCATTGGTATTATCGCGAGAAGAACACTCGAAAAACGCTTGGCTTTCTTGGCTTATTTTTAAAAAATCATTAATCTTATGACAGATAAAAAACATTTTTCGAAATTCTTCACCTACTCTAGTCTGTTGTGCTACAACTCCATGATTAACCTGCAACAACTGACCGACATACTTTCTGAGTATATTTCCCGAAAACCCGGCACAATTCATTTTTTTTATAAAAACAATTACTCCAGAAAGATAATCTCTCAGAATTGCAGGTTACGTTCAGTTGAATTGAATAATGTTTGGTTATGTCATGCGATCGTCTCCTCCGGCCCCGAAAGTCCCCCGCAGAGGCGCGGGAAATCCCCTATGCCCAGAAAAAAAAAACCCCAGAATCTCTCTCCTCCGATTGGTCGAGCTTCGACCGATCGATACAACTGCGACATCCCTATAAGCCCACGCTCGCAGAATAAGTCGATAACCCAAACCATCCAGTCGCTTCTATTTCATAAACCGACTTAAGTAACCATTCGATATCCTCGGAAAATTAATTTCCATCCCGAGAAATCGATATCTCACCGGTGCAGCGGCAAAATCGTTTGAAAATCATCGAAAACCGCGGGCAATTGCCTGCAATCACCAAGTGCATCACACCTGTAAGAAAAAGACAACAATTTCCAAAGACCCATGATAAAGACCCTCTGATGTCTATGAATCCTGCCCCCAGGTAATACTCAGGTGACAAAATAAGTATAAATCGAGAATGGAAGAGACGAAGCCGTCAGTCTCGAGATCTCAGACAGAAATTCCAGATTCCAAAGTCCCAATACAAATGGTCTTGACAAAAATGATTGAGGAAAAGCACACGTTTTCCTACAAAAAATTGGTGGTACCAATGTCGATGAGGAGCGTCTACTGGAAGTTCTTCGGCTTCCCAGCGACCGAGGACGGTGATATCCTGACAAAAGTGAAAATTGTCTGTATCCTGTGCAAAACTCAGATCGCCTATAACCGGAACACGAGTAATTTGCGAATGCACCTGCAGAATAAACACAGTCAAGAGCTGATGGAGCTGGAAGCTGCGACACCCCCGAAGAAGCCAGGGGGTCAGTCAGCGAAGGACAAGAAGGTCCAGAAGAAGTTGTTGAAGGCGATGAACAATCATCACATCTACACGACGAATATCGATGGGACTGTCCAGATAGATGGGGACATTCAGTTCGTAACTGATCCAAATGTTGCCCTCTCGAACATGGAGGAGGATATCGGAGAGGAGTCACCAGTCAGGGTGATGATGAAAGAGCCCACGACCCCCTCGGGTACTAATGTCACCTACCTGATGCCTGAAGAGCATCAGCACAGCATCGACGAGAAGACAGTCTCTGATGCAATATCAGAATTTATTGTTATGGACCTGCAGCTGCCTGAGATCGTCGAGGGGAGAGGCTTTCAGAGGCTAATTGCCACCCTGAGATCACCTTGTGAAATACCCAGCAAGACTAAACTCGAGGAGGAGATAATTCCAAAGGTTTACGACAGCTTCAGAGACTCTGTCAACTCGACTATTGCCTGTCACACTGGGGAAATGGGTCTCGCCATCGAGGAGTGGAGATCCAACTCTGGCGAGAGCTTCGTCACTGTCTCTATGTTTTATGAGAACTCCATGGATAACATATTAGAGATGAAGGTGTTGAATACTCTTCATGTACCTCATGATTGGGGGGAGAACCAGTGGGGCTGTATGTTGGATTCTCTAGTAGCTGACTGGGAGCTCAGGGTCGACAGAATTACTGCGGTTGTCGTTGGGACCATGAGGAATGATCTTGTTGCTGCTTTGAATAGCAGAGGCCTCACTGTCATTCCTTGTCTCTTGAATACTCTTCAGGTGTGTGCTCAAGCATGTTTTGAAACACCGGAGGTCGCTGCCATTCTCAACAGGTGTAGGGCCATCATTGGGAGTATTGCGAGCAACAGTGCTGCGTCCGCTACGATGAACATGCAGGAACAGTTGTTGGAGGTTTGTTTCCTTCAGGAATTCCTGGGAGGGGGGGGGGGGGGGGGGCATCAAGGATGAAGGATTGTCAGAACCACGAATTGTTTCTCATTATTTTGATATTGCCATTTTTTTGTCGACAATATCTAGATTTCATTCTGCTTTAATAATCATTGGCAATATTTAGAATAAAAACGAAAATATTATTGCAATTCATTGTTGAATTGAAAACAATAGAATTTTATTCGTTTATCTGAGAAAACTGAGAATCGGTTGGAAAAGTGGTTTGTTAGAAATTCTTTTGTACATGAGAAAATTTTAATTTTTATGTTCGTTTACATTCCAGTTGGAAGAGAATTTGATGGCCATGGACTACCCCCAGGTATGGACGTCAACGTACACTATGTTGGAACAGATGATTGTTCGGAGTAACGTAATTACTTCAATATTTGAAACAGTCGATGGATTTGAACAAGAGGCGGCGGAGCTTACCAACGACCAGTGGAAAATCATGCAGGACTTGGTGGCAGTTCTCGAGCCCTTCAAGGTCACCATAATGACCCTGAGTGAGGAAAAAATGCCCCTGATATCACTGCTTAAACCATTGCTCTGGCAATTGGTGTCGTCTCATCTGAAGACCCAACCCACTGACAGTGAAATCGCCAGATCCTTCAAGGAATCACTCTCCGAGATGCTCGTGGAACGTTATGCCGACTCTGGAGTTGCTCTCGTGTTGCAGATAGCTACAACTCTCGACCCAAGGTATTTATTCTAAAGTGAATGCGAATATTCTCATAATTTTCTACTCCAACCTCTGTTCTTCAGCGAACAATTGAGCATTTTTATGAATTCAATTCCAAATGTTATTTTCCAGATTCAAACAACTTCCTTACGCAACCGAGGAAGACAAGACAATGGCTGCAGAACCCATTCGAGAGATGTTAACAAAACTAATTCAACAGGGAAAATCGGAGGAGTCAGACATAAAGGTTTCGTCTCCTCCTAATAAGAAACCCCGTCTATCTGGGATGGAGTTGCTCTTGGGTAACTTGTGTTCGGCGAAAATTGGAATGCCAGCGAAGGAGAAGGCTAATCTGGAATTAGTTCAATATCAGTCAGAGCCCACTGCAGCCCTGGACAGCTGCCCTCTCCAGTGGTGGTCGAAGATGTCAGCGAAGTGTCCAAACCTGTCAACATTAGCGAAGAGATACCACTGCGTACCCGCCTGCTGTGCGCCCTCCTCGAGAATTCCAGCTGAAGCTCAAGTTCTTCACGACAGCAGGCGATCTGCACTACCTCCTCATCTGGTTGACAAATTATTATTTCTTCATGGTAATCACATACCTTGAAATTTATTCCAAGGATTTTCCACAATTTGACAATGTATAAATGAAGTTTTATAATTTTTAGTGTCCGCTATTGTTTTATATTGTATATTCTAAGTATTAAAGTGATTAGTACAAATATTTACGCGAAATTTAATTGCTTTTCCACCCATTTTGATCCTTCGTAAAATCTTGGATCTCCAATTTTGAAGGCAGCTCTTTTGTAGAAATAATAATACAGCACTGCAACTGTAAATATTAATTCCAGAAATTCCGCATTAATTCGATTTATTACGAGAGGAGTAAACATTTTTTACAGGTATTACTTCTCGCTTACCTATTCTGTGAACGGCGTACAGTGAGTGGAATCCCTTTGTCCAGTAATGGATCAGTGGTTGTTGCCAGTGAATAGTCATATGCCAGATATGAAGACTGATATTTAATACTATGTAGATGACGCATAAAATGAGGGTTGTTCGAAAACGAAAATACAGCAGCTGTATCAGCCCTGCCTGTAAGTGATAAAAGACATTGTAAAATATAATCCACTTCAATCAATGAGTTCTAGAATACATTCTCAAAAAATCAGCTCACCTGGAAAATATAAGTTCCAAAGAAATTAACGAGGAGAATCGTGAGAGACACGATTAAACAAAAATCCTGAATTCTGCAAAGTGAAAATAATTTACAGCATATCTATGTAGAATTTTTTCAACTGAATAATAATAATTATTATTATATCAGCATAATCACTACAATATTATTCCCCAGGAAAGTTTTCGAGGAATATTTCGGATTCTAAAACAGATAACGAAATTTTTGATAAAATATTTTTTATAGAGTGAATTGGCAGTGTCAAAAAATGTAACAAAAATTTTTTTATATCTCTTGGATTCACAGATATTCCACGAAAAGTTATTAAGTTTGTTAAATGGACTAATTAGGCTTTACTTCTTGGTTACTAAATTATCTGAGGACTTCACTGGGTTTTATAATCATTTTTTTGCGTGGATGGAATGAATCACATACACGTAAAGTGAGAGGAGTTCCACAGGACGACTCCTGGTGAATCCTGCAAACGAGTTGACACAAACATCGAAGAAGAGTAATAAATTCTGCAACAGGACGATAGCAGTGTACTGTCTGCAGCCTGTGACATTCATTTACTCGTCTATTTTAGCACTAAATTACTTTTTTACACTTTTTTGACATGTCAGTTGTGCGTTTCATTTGTTGTGATGACAGCGGTTCGAATGTTCCCCTGGTTACCATTTGTTTTTATTAAACCGGAAACGAACATCACTTCATCGCCTGATAGCTTCAAACAACTTATTTCCGGTGACTAAAGTAGAAGCTCAGTCAAATAGGATTTCTGCGGTATGAATGCGTTTTGTTTTTTATTTGTTTAACTGAAATTTAGCCGACTGTAGCACGTACGGAAGGGGGAAACCACATCTTGTGGAATTTCAATGGAAAAAATTATTCAATATGTTGAAGATATACCACTAATGAATTTATATTTTTAAATGAGCCCGTTGGCCTAGCGGTAACGTGCTCGACTGGCAAGCCGGCGGCCCGGGTTCAATCCCGGCATCATTAATTTTTTTTTTTTTAAATAATTCCAATTTTTTTTTTGTTAATGGCAAATCAATCGAAATATTGTTTAAAAACTGAATATTTGATAATCGAGGAGATATGCAATGAAATTGAACAATTTGACATTTTTTAAAACGAAAGTTTTTCAATATATATACTCCTA
>NW_011887742.1:1372096-1437870 GCF_000806365.1 Fopius arisanus | reverse complement strand
TAAAAACTGAATATTTGATAATCGAGGAGATATGCAATGAAATTGAACAATTTGACATTTTTTAAAACGAAAGTTTTTCAATATATATACTCCTAATGAAATTTTATTATTGTAATGGCGTGTTGTCCTAGTGGTAACGTGCTTGCCTACCACGCCAACGGCCCGGGTTCGATCCCGCCGTCATTCATTTTTTTTTTTAAATAATTGAAATTTTTTCGTTAGGTAGGTATTCACTGCAATTGAAAAATTCGAAATTTTTGAAAAAGTATCAGGGTAACATGAACATCGAGGAGCTATTCACTGAAATTTTCACTGAAAGTGAAAACTTCGAAATTTTTGAAAAAGTATCAGGGGAACATGACCATCGAGGAGCTATTCACGGAAATTTTCACTGAAAGTGAAAAATTCGAAATTTTTGTAAAAGTATCAGGGGAACATGACAATCGAGGAGCTCTTCACTGAAATTTTCACTGAAAGTGAAAAATTCGAAATTTTTGTAAAAGTATCAGGAGAACATGACAATCGAGGAGCTATTCACTGAAATTTTCACTGAAAGTGAAAAATTCGAATTTTTTGAAAAAGTATCAGGGGAACATGACAATCGAGGAGTTATTCACTGAAATTTTCACTGAAAGTGAAAAATTCGAAATTTTTGAAAAAGTATCAGGGGAACATGACAATCGAGTAGGTATTCAGTTTTTAAACAATAATTCGATTGATTTGCCATTAACAAAAAAAAATTGGAATTAATATGAAAAAAAAAAAAATTGATTGATGCCGGAATCGAACCCGGGCCGTTGGCGTGGTAGGCAAGCACGTTACCGCTAGGACAACACGCCATTACAATAATAAAATTTCATTAGGAGTATATATATTGAAAAACTTTCGTTTTAAAAAATGTCAAATTGTTCAATTTCATTGCATATCTCCTCGATTATCAAATATTCAGTTTTTACACAATATTTCGATTGATTTGCCATTAACAAAAAAAAAAAAATTGGAATTATTTAAAAAAAAAAAATTAATGATGCCGGGATTGATCCCGGGTCGCCGGCGTGCCAGTCGAGCACGTTACCACTAGGATAACTCGCTCATTAAAAAATATAAACTCATTAGTGGTATATCTTCAACATATTGAATAATTTTTTCCATTGAAATTTTACAAGATGTGGTTTCCCCCTTCCGTACGTACTACAGTCGGTTAAATTTCAGTTAAACAAATGAAAAACAAAAAGCATTCGTACAGCAGAAAATAAAATTCACCCCGTCGACTTGATGGACACCCCAGCACTGCAATAAAAACTTGGTTAATAAAAAAAAACACCCCAGCATTGCGTGTTGCGCCCTCCCTCTCTTGGGGTGCAGTACTACGATGCCGCTGGGGTTACTCAAACCCCCAGAACTGAGCCTCTACTTTAGTCAATCTTCTTTGGATTGTCCGTTTGAAAGCTGTAGGTCGCCAATTCTTTCAATAAACACAAGTAAACGAATAATTTATTTTCTATTAACTTTCAATGTTTCCTTCTGAAAATACTGATGAAAAATTGTTAAATTTAATCTCTTCCCTGTGCTTGCGTGGATTTCACTGTTAAATAATTGGGGATAATTGTACTTACGTTAATAATCGTTTTACGAACGATGCAGGTTAACTACTGGACATAAACATTGTTTATATTCATTATTTTAACGATTCATAAAATGAAATCGTAATAATTCAGGATGAAACGACGGTGTTTCAGTCATTATTAGTTTTATTGGGATTTTGTTTATTTGATCAAGTTCAATTTCCTCCTTTCCCTTATCCGACCGAAAAGTAATATTGTTGACGAATCGTGTTTCAGGAATCCCCCGGGGAATTTCGTTGAAAATGGTAATGGAAGATCAAGAAGATGTCTCAGGCCTGGAGTCAGAATCGATTCCAGTGCCCCGAGTGCACGATCCAGCTCCAGTGGCCCCTGGAGAGGTTCCACGAGTGGAAAAAACCCGATCGAAACCTCGTCTCCGAAAGAAAGCCTTACACGCAATGATTCTCAAGCAAATGGAGTTCTATTTCGGGGATGCGAACCTGAGTAAAGACAGATTTCTGAGTAATTTGATTCAAACAGATCCGTGGGTCGATCTCAAGGTATTCCTCCAGTTTAACAAGATCCGGGCGCACACTCAGGACGCCACGAGGATCTCGAAGGCCCTGAGAAGTTCCAGTATGTTGGAACTCTCTGAGGATGGCGAGAAGGTGCGTCGAGTGACTCCAATTGTTCCCAGGACTGACTGCGACGCCTGTTCTGTGTATGTTCAGGGCCTGCCCCCTGATGCGAACCACGATTGGCTGATAAATATTTTCTCTCGATATGGAGCTATAGCTTATGTATCTGTCCCCAAGTACAAAACCAATAAGAAGATCAAGGGGTTCGCCTTCGTTGAATTTGAGGCTATTGAGGGTGCACAGGAGTGCCTCAAGGCCTTCGAGGACAAACACTGCACTCTACCTTCTCACACGTCTCCACAAGAACTCCTGAGCATCACAACTTTCTCAGAGGACGATCCACCCAGTGGAATTGACAATGCCACCCTCGGGTCCAAGCCTATTCCCCAGGACGTCCAGTCTTCCAAGAGGAAGGTTGATTACCCTGAAGGCGACTCTCCTTCAAAAGCGAAACGTGTGAAGATTGAAAAGGAGGAAAAAGAAGAGAAGGAGGAGAAGGAAAAAAATGAAAAGAAGGCAAAGAAAGAAAAGAAAGAGAGTAATGAAGATGCTGAGGAGAAAAATGGAGAGGATGTTGAAGAGATGGAGGAGGAAGGGGATGACGTTGATGAGGGGACTAAGAAGAAGAAGAGAAAAAGGAAGTATAGGCCCAGGGTTGAGCAGCCTGATGTGGTGGATTTTGGATTGAGGATAATGGCCAAGAAAGATTGGAAGAAGCTGAGGAATAAGTATCTTGAGCTCCAAAGGGAAAAGATGAAGCAGTTGAAGCAGCACCTCAGGAAGACCCGATGGACCCACCCGTCGTCTTATGATAGAAAGGACAGGATGGAAGTCGAAGAGAATAATGATGAGAGGGAAAAACCGAATCCTGCTCCGAGATTCGTCTTCTCTGAGGGGCTCATCGTCAAGATCGAGCTCGATGAGCCCTGCAACAACCCCAAGGGCTTCAAACATGAATTTAGGAATGAACCCAGTGTCAAGTACATTGACGTCAAGGAAAGCTCCAATGTCGCTTATATCAGGTGAGAATCCTGTGAGATTTAATTTACGGATTTAATTTTTTTTATGAGAAGAAAGCATTTGATTTAAAATGATATTCCAATGATAATTATTTAAACTTTCAACATTCGGAATTTAGTTCGTAATTTGGAGTTGAAACATTTTTTAAAAGATTGAAAAAAAATTAAAGCCATTTGCCGAATTAAATTAATAAAAAGTATTTATTTATTTATAGAATGACTAAGAAATAATCATTTTTTATGAAATTAATTATTCACTGGTCACCCCTAATTTCATTGGTCTGCGATATCAGGTGCAATGATCAAGAGGGAGCTAAAAATTTCGTCGAGAAATACACTGAGGACAAGGCCCTGAGCATTCTGAGTGGTGAGGAGGAGAAGATGTATTGGAAGAAAATAGCGAGCGATAGGGAAGAGAAATTGGGAAGGAAAGATCGTCCCAAGCAACGGGGCAGAGACAAGCTACTGAAAAAGGCGGAAAAAGAACTAGGAAAACACATTAAATTCGATGAGGTTTAAATTCACCTAATAATGTGCATCTTGTTATTTGTAATTTTTTTCATTTAGTTTCAAAGAGATAATTACACAAAATATATTTTCTAGATTATTCCAAGTTTCTCTTTCTGTTGAGTAGGGCAAAATGAACACTTACATGTTTTTAAAGAAATATATTCAGAATAAAAAAATTAATTCATTACTCAAATTCGTCATTGAATAATTAGAAAGTGAAAAGGATTAAGCATTTTTATCAAGAAAAACAATGCATTCATTTAATATTAATTAATTAAAAAAATTAAGTATCCATTTCACTCTACTCATTCATGCCTCCAATATTCCTTCATGATGCCTCGAAAATTATTTCCATTTATATAATAAATCAGCAGTAAAGAGATGAAAGAATCTAGGCTGGTTTCTGCTCATCTTTAGAGATGGGAAAATTCTTGTAAGATTTTATAAATGGAGTAGAAAACAAATCTACGGAAAATTGTCTGTGAAAATTTTCCTATCTCTCGTGGACTTCTATATATTTTACAAAAATTCGTTACACTGAAATTGAATTAAATTATTTCACCTCGTAGCCACTGGTATAACAATTCAAAGGTGAAATTGACGTGGCATTCAGTGCAACACTCGACGCAACAACATTTACTTCTCTTCTTTGACGGTACAATATGTTTAATATATTTAGGGAGCCCGTTTAATCAAGTCTTTCAGTAATAAAAAAGAGAATATTTATTTTACGATTTTTGCTGTACTCTGTGGAATATAATCTTCACCATCGACCTCGCCCTCTTCCTCCACCTCCTCCACTGTTGCGATTATTAAATCCACCACCGCCACCACCTCGACCACGGAATCCACCACCAGAGCCTCCCCTGCCACCGCCGCGACCACCAAATCCACCCCTGGATCCACCTCCTCGGCCAAAACCACCTCTGCCTCCTGGAGCTCCTCTGGAGCCACCTTTACCACGTGCTGGACGTTTTTCTATTGAACCAGGAGGCTTTGGAAGAAACCTCTGGAGTGGAAGCAGCTTTCCAGGGTCGATGAACAACTAGAATTCACAAAAAAACGTATGAAATTTTTAATTGTATCATAACATTTCAGTGTATAGAAAATTTATTCATTATTCTCTGTCTAAAAAAAACACAAGAGTTTGCATACCGTGATATTCTTCTCAAAACTCGAGGCTTTAACATTATCACTCAGTTTGATAGATACGTAGTAATCACGGATGTTGCCAAATATCTCATCAATCTTCCCTATTTGTTGTTTATTCTCTGTATAAATGGGAGCGTTGAAGTAAGGCACTTGCTCAATATCCACTTTCGCAACGAGATCATCCTGCACCGTCCATTCGAAGTGTCCGAGAGGGGTCACATGCTCAGGGGGTCCCTGATCGAATCTGAAAGTCCACAATCAGCAATTCAAACTGAAAAATATCATAATAGAATGACTTACCCTCTTCCTCTGTCGCCACCACCACCCCGACCTCCTCGGAAGCCACCCCCACGTCCTCCTCTGCCCCCGCCCCTGCCAAAACCTCCACCACCTCCACGACCACGAAAGGACATCGTTATCTTCAAGAAACAAATCATTAACTCAATGAAAATACTGACCTTTATCAGAATAACATTCAGTTACGAAATGGTAACAGGAAATAAATTCGCTGCAGTCTTCGCCGAGTTTTTCGAAAATATCCCCGAAACTACTGAAGATAGCGAAAGTTTTGTAATAACCTTTTTGATACAGCTGATTCAGAGCCGAAAAAAAGGTCCATAGGAAAATTTTTCAATCTCTTTAAATTTCGGAGATATTCCCGAAAAACTCGCTGAAGAGTTCAACTTCCTATAGCCATGAATAACTCGAGAAGGGAAAATTAAAATTTCTCCATTTAGCGTGATACTTAAGACATTTTTTCCCTCTTCAAAATAAGACCAGATTTGACAAAATTGATCTGTAGAGTGGGAAGATATTGCCAATTGAACGACAGCATGTTTAGGCAATTGAGGTTAGAACCTTCCCTAAATGAAATTGATAAATGAAACCTGTTTCTCCTGATTAAATAAAGTGCACAGAATCCACTGACATGACGAATCTGAATATCGCGAAGATTTACCCGATAATAAAGTGTCAACCCTCCGAATGGTCCGTCAATAGAATATCGAAGCACCGCGTGTATAACCTCAACACCTCAATCACCAGATTTCAAAAAAATATTCCTCCAACATCTCTCTTGTGCTAAATCCTCAGGAAATACTTCGGGAGGGCTCATTAGTAATGACGAAATAATTGCCATACCTCTTTGAATTTTTTTTGTTTATAAGGAAATAATATCCACGACGAGTCCTCACAACATGCACCACGCCGTGTCGCACTCTACAGTCGATGCTATATACGAAACTTGACGAAACTGTAGCCTGAAAGATCAAACCGGAGCAGACAAAAAGGAAATGATAAATATTGCACGAGATGCCATTTAACGTGATCTGCATCAAGGTCACGTGATTATAAATAACGAATGCCCAAAGTTGTTTGTTTCGCCTGATTTTTTTCTCGATGCAAACGAGTCCAGAAGTTAACTCCATGAATAGCATTATTTTTTCATTTTTTACCGGTGGGATTTGTGATAAAAGTCGCAGTCGCCTGTGAATTCCTTCATATTTGTAAGAGATTCACCGTGACGTTGTCACAGGTCTTCGTGGGTATATAAGCTCCGGAAATCAATTTTTCCAGTGTTGTATTTATCTTTGTCTCTTGTCTGCCACTTGAAGAATACCGGCTCTCATTCTTGTGCACAATGTTGGGTGAGTACAGATATTGTTATTGAAGAATATTCATGAAATCTTGATAAAACATTCATGAAATATTCCAAATATTCACAATACGGGGATTTTATTTATTGAGACGTGAAGCTTTTTAGTCTATTTTTCTGTTGATGAAAAAGTCAATCGACAAAGACGCGGCTCCGAAATAATTCTGTGACTGTCATACTCGGAATTTTCATGGTTTTCATCGTCAAAAACAAGTTGAAATTTTCTGAGTATCAGGACATCATTTTTAATGTTTAAAATATTTCATATAAATCAAAGCTTTTGCGCTTCGAATGTATTCTCCATCAGAGTACAACCCACAATTATTTATCAATTACTTGTATTTATTTATTTTTTATTATCTATTTAGCCGGATAAATCCGAGAATTACTCATTCGCGAGAAAGAAAAGTCAAGATTATCGAAATGAATAATTTTTCGTTTAAAAAAAAAGGTCTAGCTGTGACGCTGTTGTCCGTGTGTCTCCTGGTGTCAGCAGAATCATGCGAAAATCAAAATGACGATCACTGCATGAGCCAGGACGAGAGCTTCAACCAGGACAAAAACTGGGAGAACGCCAGTTCGATTTACCAGTTCCGTGCCCGTAGCCTCGCCGGCAGCGACGTATCCTTGGACAAATACCGTGGACACGTCCTCCTCATCGTCAACGTCGCCAGCGCATGTGGTCTGACCAGCGTCAACTACGAGCAGCTTGTCGACCTCCATAAAAAATACGCTGACTCAAAAGGCTTGAGAATCCTGGCGTTTCCCTCCAATCAATTCGCCAACCAGGAACCAGGAACATCCGAGGATATCGCAAAATTCGTGAAGAAGTACGACGTCCAATTCGACATGTTCGAAAAAATCAAGGTAAACGGCGACACCGCTCATCCTCTCTACAAATGGCTCAAGTCCAAACAAAGCGGACCGACCGACAACAGTGATATCGCGTGGAATTTCACAAAATTCCTCATCGATAAGAAAGGACAAGTCGCTAAACGTTATACACCCACCACCCAACCCTTGAGCATCGAGAAAGATTTTGACGAATATTTCTAATCAAGTTGCACGTGACAATGTACTCCCATCGGAAGATATCCGTAAAATACATACAATATGGGTGAATTCTATCAATTTTAGCATTTTCTGAAAACGTCACAAATGTTTCGACAGCTTTCAGTGCTTTAAGCTTCTGAAAAAAATTATACCCAATCAGCATTATTTGAAATTCCATTTTCTCCTTCAATTGCAATTGAAATGTGAATTTTCCCTGAAGACATTGCAGTAAAATGATGTCCATAAAAAAAACTACCATTTAATGTATCTAATGTACATTCTGGTGGGCAGTATGTTTTAATAATTACTATTCTCTCTAGAACATAGAAATTCCTTTTCATAATATCTACGACAAGATTATGGAATAAATTGTTAGATTCCCAAACAAAATATCAATTTTATATCCCAAACGCACCAATAAACCCGAGAATATCTTAGTGAAGAAAGTTTTTCTTTATTTTCCTCAATCATTTGCAAATATATACCATTTCACTTTGTTAATACAAATATATACTGTACATTCTTTCGTCATTCCACCAGGACGACATTATATAAACCTTACTTTATTTAAATACATGATAATGATGATTATAATTAATGATAAAACTCTTACTGATTAGATTCAATTCGATATCAAGTGCCAGGGCGTCAGTTCAAAATATTCTATAAAGTAAAATGATCATTTCGTTGTCTCAGTCACTTTAGTGTGAGATTATCAGGTATTCTTATTGCACAGGAATTCTATATACATGCTCTCATGCAGAACTGCGATCATTCAATAACGAAGAAAAAAATCTCGGTACGATAATTGTAGTTCATACGCCGTAGTTCCACGTCGGTGTCTGTGGGGCAAATAACTACCAAACAAAAGGAAGTGGAGGTAATTTAGACCTACAGGAAAGATCATTGACGTAATGTCGAAGTTCCGAGAAAGTGCACCCACTGCCCACAAAAATCTCAAGCAACCAAAATTCAAATATCTCTGTAACTCCCATAGCTACAAAAAAACTTCCAGACAAAAATTTACGTATTACCGAAGCGAGAATAACTTTTGTCCGAAACTTTTTCCGGTATCTCCCACTCTTTCGCGATGAAACTGAAATAAACAGAAAACCGACCAACAAATAAGTTCAGCGTCAGGACTACCTGAGGTTTTAAAACTTGTGAGAAAAAGGCCGCGGTAAAACGGTCTTCAATTAAAAAACCAAAGTTAAAAAGTTCACCGTCCTCCGCCTTCTTCCAGCGGCATCAATCTACAGTCAACAGTGAAAAAAAAAAAAAAAAAAACGCTATCGCATAATTTATCGATGTCTAGTCGAAACGATTCATCAGGTTAAATAATGGCAGTGGTGTATGCGTTTTACTAAAATTGATGCATAACGACGGCTTATAAGATTGACGCATGGACGGAAATTTAATGTCTCAACCGATGTAATACTTGTAATACCGTGATGAACAACAACTTGCAAGAATAGTCTCCATCAAACGGTCTCTTTAGTGTTGGTATTGTTGGTATTGTTGGAATTGATAGTTGACATTTCGTGCTCAGTGGCTTTGTTATGGCCATTGGTGATCGTGACAGCGTCCTCACAAGTCTGAAAAATCACAGAATTTACATAACTCACAGATAATCCAGAATTTTGTTGGAAATAGAGGAAGAAAAGAGCAAATAAATTACCCATAGTTTCTTGTTGTATTTCTACCTTATAGGAAGGATTGTCGTAGGCTGATGTTGTTTTTCTCGGGGATATATCGGCTTTGCTGCTGGATCTCCTCTTCATTAGCATCATGAGGAGAATAAGGGTCGATAGGATTGACAATGAGGCGAGGATGGCGACGATAACGAGGGGACCGTAGTAGTCGCCCTCGTGGAGGGGAATCGAGGCTAATTTTCCCTGATGGGACACACCAGCTTGCAGGACAACTCCTGGTTTTGTTACAAAGTCCTGGACGTTGCTCTTCTTTATACGTCCATTTGTCAGGTAGACCTCCAGCCACAGGCGATATCTCGTCCCTGGCTTCAGGTCGCTTATCAGAGTTTTAGCTGGCGAGTCTCGTTTTGCTATTTTGAAGGTACTCGTGTCCTCTTTTCCAGAGTCACTCTGGTAAATTGCTCGGTAGATGTTTACGTATTTGTCCTCTGGGTAGGGGACACCACTCCAGGTGACTTCCACGTCTTGGGATTTAACCGTTTTTATCTCCACTTTGACCTCGAATGAGTAGGGATCCGGTTCCACTGCGGTTATTATCTCCACCTGCAATTGAGAATTGATTGATTGGGACTAATGACAATGGCGGCTCGATCGCCTGAGGCTTTTACTGGGAATTAATGTCAGAGTTGAGTTGAGTTATTTTTATCTTCCTTTGAAGACAATACCGGGAAAACGAATGAATTCTCAAATAATGTCTGTTAACAAATTTCTTAAAAACAATCCTGATTTCTCTTGCGAACCATTCTACACAATTTAAAAAAAAACATTTTTTTTTCTTCTTATTGTCAATTTTAGTATGTAGCGTCACGATGGGCATTTTTCAAAGATAGACGTTTGCAGAAAAATACGTATACTTGTTGATTATTATTTATGACTTATTCTCTCGGAATTCATGTCGTAGAAGCGCATGATTTCTCCATGTTTTCTTCAACAAATTTGTGATGAAACACGACGGAAAGATAAAAAGTGACAAAGTTACATTCTTTGTAATTGTGATATTAAAAAGAAGAGTATAAGAGATAAACCACATGTAAAACTTGTAATAGACGATATCGAAAATTGTAATTTCGAGAACAGAAATCTCGTAAGAGTATCCTGTAGGAATATTACTGAAATTTCCTGCCTGGCCTGAATGAAACGAATGAAACACCTGAAACATTGCATTGATACTCACCGTCTTATCACTGATGAGTTCTGTAGTTTGACCTGGAAAAGGAATAATGGAGATGCCAATTTCGTAAACAGTCGCTGGTTTAAGATTCTCAATTATGTAACTGGTAACTGCACGATGAATGAGTGGAGTTGCAGCGTAGACCTTTCCATCGTGCTCTTTGTACCTTAATTGGACTCCATCTACGAATTGCATCTCATACTCGGTGAACTTTTTCCACATGACATTGACCCAACTGGAGTTGGTCTCGATGACCTGGAGCTCCGCATCAATTGGTATCTGAGGAGGAAGGGTTGTCTGTTGATCGTGTTTCTCCAGTGTTGTCACTGTGTAGATTCTGCTGCTAGGGCTGTTGGCGATGTCCTTGAGGTTGACAGTGACCCGGACCTTGTACTCGGTAGCAGGTTCAAGGGTGTCCAGATCAAACTCCATCTGGGGTGTTTCGATCAAATCGTGAGGTGGAATAAATATCTGGGACTTCCAGGTTGACGGATCGTGGTTGGATTTTTCACTGGTGTAACGCAGCTCCACGCGACCGTGAAGTCCCACCAGGACTGGGGGAACTGTGAAAACTACCCGGACTGTTCTGTCGTCCAGGGGTTCCACCGCTTTAATCACTATCTCGTCGGAGGAGGACTGACTCATTTTGTCGGGATATCCGCCGATTCCGTGGATCGGAAAACCTCCTGGGAATCTGTTTGCTCCACCTACAATTTTTTGCACTATTAAAAAATTTGGAGTTAAAGGATTTCGAGTTGATTTCTGTGAATTTCTTCGAAATAACTGCTGAACTAAAGCCACTTATTTTTGTGGGAACATTTTTCGTCGGACTAATTGAGAGCTGCATTATAGTATTATAGGCAATTATAATAATTTTCTTGTCACCTTTAGCTTCGAGATATTTGAAAAAAAATCACAGATATAATTTCATGATAATTGTGCACCTCAAGGTATCACGGGGTTATTTAAATTTTATCAAGGTGCAATTGAAAGACAAAGATATCTGAAATATTGATGAATTTAGCAGAAATGATAAATATTTGATTTTCTCTTCGCATTACTGGGGATTTTCCATTAAATTCCTGTAAATACACGGCAAACTTTTAAAAATAAATAGTTCTTATGAAGATTTAAACTCGGAAGGCTAATTAATAAGGAAATAAAATGGGTATAATTGGCTGGTGCGAAAAACATCCCCGTGATATCAGAGGTGTTTTGGAATTCTAAGAACTACCCAGAAAAAATGACCCATGAATGAAACCAAAACTGCACTGTTGAAAAGAATTACTGAATTTTCCGATAATTACAGTGATCTCCCTAAAAATTCGAGGACATCCCACTGATTATTATTTTTAATTAGTATATTTTACTGATTTCCTAATCATTTGAACGAAAGGACAATAAAATACGTAACTCTTCAACAACAAGATTTCCTGGAATTCCACAAAAATTTGAGTCGTCAATTTTATTCCATTTGTAATTGAATTTTTACTTTCAATTAAGACTTATCATTTGGATTATTCCTTCCCGATATAATACCCCCGAAATCTAGCGTTATCGTAATAACTATAATAAAAATTTTTCATACTCAGGTACTCATTTACCCAAAACCTGATTTCAGTAAAAATATTTTCAACAGTGCCTCCTGACGATGACAATTCAGGAACGAACCTGACTGACTGAACGGATGATTCAAGTGTGTGACAACTCCTGAATTCGTTAATTGTGGGCCTATCCTAGGTGGTGGCGGTGGGCCATTGTGATAATTATGTACAATAGCCGGTGCATTGGGATACTGTTGAAAGGGGCCAAGATTGGAGTCATGCTGGCTGATGTGAGCAAGTAGTTCCTCGATCTGATGAGGTGAATTGGGTACTTCGGACGTATGAATATGATAAGTCGTCTCCCCATTTTCATTCTTATGAGCAACGATCTGAGGTCTAGGTTTCTTGTTATCTCCAGGTGGATTGAAGTAGTTCGGCTGTATCTGATTGCCAGGTGATTCTCCCTGGTTGGAGATCTGCTGGTGAAATTCGTAGAGGCCAGGATGGCCTTGGGCTGGTGGATGATCGAGCTGTGTCAATCCGGGATGATGGAGATTGATGAGATGGAGTAAATCGTCAGGGAGAATCTCTTGCTCTGGCTTGCGCTGTCCTGATTTGCCTTTTCCTGGGGATTTACCCTTGAAATCATCCACAAAGCTGTCGATCCCCTGGGGAATTTTCTTCTTGCTACCGTTGGTGGAGATGTACGGGGGTCCAACCTCAGAATTATCGAAGTGATTGGGATCGAAATGCGTTGGAGGAATGTTTTCTCCGTTGCTCGGGGAGAAAGAGTATTCCGGTGGATTATTGTGGTCCAGGGGAACAAACTGGGGTTCCGTGTTCTTCTCTGGTTTGTTGGGGTTCTTCTGGGAAAGGCTCGAGGGGTCTTTAGTTGTTGGAAATTTACCCGGAACTAGTGGCCCTGGGAAATTATGCACTTGTTGCTCTGGGACCTCTTTGTGGGGCTTCAATGGCTCCACTGGTTTCTTCGTATCGGATTTTGATTTCGACTTGTCTTTGACGTGATTCGATCTCTCCGGGGCATGGGTTGACAGCCCGAATATCTCCTCGATACTCGACTCGGTTGGCTTGAAGTCTGGATTGTATGGCCCGTTGTAGTACGGGATCAGAGGGTGGGAATCCGGGTGATAGTGGGTTGTCGTTGGGGATATGATTGTCGTGGTTTTTTCTGTGTCTTGGGGGGATGGAAATGAGGGGCTGTTCGAGGGTTTTAGAATCGGAACTCCTGGAACCGATGGTGTCGAGGCCACTCCTGCAAACGGGGAAAGTCCAGTGTCAGGAGGTTTGTCTTCGGGAAGAAAAGAAATCAATCGAAAAATCTATTTTACCAAATTCCAATGAATTTCTCTTGGAATTCTCCTGCAATTCTAATGCAATCAGAAAATTATGGGAAAAAGTTGATATTTTTCATTTTTTTTGTTTCAATTTTTCTCGGGAAATTATTTCTTTTAGATTTACTCGGAAATAAAAATATCGAATTTTTATTTTGTATTGTGTTACAGGATCTGACAGAAAAAATTTTACCGGAAAATTTAACGAGAATTCGAATTTTCGAATGTCGATGGCATTTCCAACGAGTTTTCAAAGAAATCCAAGAGAATTCAGAAAAAAAAAGTGGAAGATTTTTCTATTGAATTTTTTCCTACGTCTTGGGTTGTGGGGTTTCTCCAGTCTTCCTTCTGGATTCTCCATGCATATTTACACCTGCCCTCGGATATATACAGGGGAGACGACAGGGCTCGAGAGACATGCATCTGGATTTAAAAAGTACTTGGGGCTTTGAGGCATGTCTTCAGAAGGGACTTGTTGACAGGATATTTAATTCTGAAGAAGTGATTCATACTGGATACATACACTTGGAACAGGAGAAGATTGGGAGAGACCGTGGGGAAATTAAATTCAATCCACTGCTATTTCTTTGAAGGATATAAAATTGAACCTATGAAATTCTCTAGAAAATATTCTCCATTGACGATTAAACACTGCCATAATAGAAAGTAAAGTAGAAATCAAATAGAATTGTCTAGCGAATTCGCTGGTTTTTCTATGAAATGTTTTCATACGTGAATGGAGGCGTTCCGCTGGGAATCTAGAGCAGAATATCGATGAGAAAAGAATAGGTAAAAGTTGTTGATATTAAGTCAATTCCTCCTCACTACTGCAGCTAAATTGTTCTGCCATGATAATTAATACAATGGGGACAAAGAAGAGATTTTTTTGATAGATTTAAAAAATTTCCCTGACGAACTCAAACCGTTTGCACAAGAAAAAACATTCATATTCTTTTTGTTTCTAGATTCGGAAGATAGGACAATATCGAAATCAACTTTTATCCCAGTCTTGAATGCAGAAGACCCTTCACCCAGGCCAATACAACTCCAACTAGTTAATTCCACGGCTGGGACATGGAGGAACAATCAATGAGGCGACGTGAGTATGAAGACTAGTATTTTATCTAGTTTAGTACGGATTGAGGAATTTACCTGAAGTGATGTGAGTAGTGTCGCAGACCCAGTGAGAGCAGCAATCATCACCAGGGAGTTTCATCAGGATTGCTTGATTTGTTGGGCACTGCAATGTCGGTGGTGGCAGAGCTGTCACTGGAGGACAGGCAGCTTGACATGCCACTTTTCCCATTTCGCAGTAACACCTTTTCTCACATCCAGTTACATTACTCGGAATTTCACTCCAGTTGTCGTATGTTCTGCCCTCGTAATCGCAGGAGCCATTGTTCCTGCAGCGAACTTGCTGTTGAGGAGATTGGGAAATTAATTTTGATGAAAAAAAAATAAATTTTCTTCAGGATCTTTTACATAATGTACACAATTGTACACAATTGTACATTATTTGTCAGAGTTTTCAGTGACTTGACTTTAGCAGTTGAGATTTTTTATTTGGAAAATAAAATTATTATTTAAGGCGTTCACTCATGTTGAGGACTCAATGGAATTTCGTTCTCCAGGATTCTATTCTCGTTGGAAATATCAGAGTGAAAATCTATTACACTTCGTTATTAAAATTTTCAATTCCTCGATATTTTAGGGTAATTTTGTGAGAGTGTAACCTGGGGACAGCACTGGGGCTCCTTGGGGACGAAATCGGGTGGCACAGTCTCCCAGTCGAGGCAGTGGGGGTCCAGGACATCCAAACCGAAGTCCGTAGGGCATTCTATCGTGACGCACTCGGTTTTTGGGCCCTCGCTGCACATGCAGAAGGAGATGCACTCGTCGTACCATTCAGCACCAATTTTGTGGTACTTTCCACGGTGGAAGCAAGAGGTCTTGTCCATTTTCTCGGTGATGTTAGTTTTTATCACTTCGGCTGGAAGGATCACTCGGATTGCGGGGCCTGTTCGAGGCCCTTCGGCTATTCTTACGTAGTAGCTGTGGGCTGGTTCCAGATTTGACAGCACTCCATCTAGATAATTACATTCAAGATATATAAAACATGAATAATTTATAAAAGTCCGGATTGATTCCATCCAATGGATTATTGCCTCAATAATCAACGATTGTTATTCCGAAAATATTGTTACATTATTCGATATTTTAAATCACCCAGTTGAAGGAAATGGTAATCGTAATTTAAAATTGATAATTTAATTTAATCAATCGATTAATACATCGATGAAATTAATTTCCATCGGTTTTATTGGGAGTGAAGGGAAAATAATTACCCTTGTCAGGTTTTTGCTGTCTCCAGACATGACTGTTTTCCGAAATTTCAACGGCAGCTCCATTCGACAATTCAGATAACAACTTGAGTTTAATCGCTGTAGAATTCAATACTTTCACGTCAGCAATATTAACCGTGAGATCGGCGGCATTCTCGGATTTGATCTCGTGCTCACCCAGGCTAACATCGCACAACGTAATTGTGCAGCAAGAGTCCCTGAAAAAATGAGTAACTATTGTAGTAGAAATTGAAAAAAAAAAACAATTACAGTATTATGAATATTGCTTGATTAGAATCTCGTAATTAAGTAGACTGATGAAAATATGCGGAAGGAATGAGAGTTTTCAGGTGAAAATAAATGAGTAATTACATGAAAAACGTGAATGGCAAGTACATAATTAGAAAGCAGGCGGGAAATTACAATTGGCGGTGATATTATACGCGTTCGTCTCTGGAAATTAATTATGCTTCATTAGTCTACAGTAAGTGATATTTTTTCTCTGCGAAAATCTGAGTTCAGGGATAATTCTGGATCATTACAAAAATCGTAGATCGAATGCAGTAGATTCCTCAGGACGTCGATGACTCGAAGCTTTAGCTTTTTCAGGGATTTAAAGAAAAAAATAAACGATGGATTATTATTCACCGTGGGTCTGGAAGTGCAACACAACGATCGTGCTGTTTGATCCCTGAGCTGGTGTCATTGGGTGGACATCTGGGTTGACATTTGAGAATTCCCCCGGCCTCGCAAAGGCAGACCTGCGAGCAGCCATCCTCAACCTTCTGGCCTCTCGCTAGACTTTTATTCCCAAAAATACAGGATTCCTCGGGTTCTGGTGCTGAATCAGCGCATACCAGGGTAGCACAGCATCCATCGGTGTCCAGATGGTGCTCCTCGCACAGTGGATCCTGATTACCTCGACCTGCCCTGAACGATGGACTCACGCATCGTGGCTTGCAATCCTGGACAACTCCACCCTCACCGCAAACACACATCTCCTCACATCCTCTAGGCACTTTATCACCAATTCCGTACGTCTTGGTTCCATCTCGACATGATGATTTCGGGGGGACAAATGTCGGATGGTTGGGAGAATCTGTTGCATTCTCACTACCAGGGAGTTCATCTGCTGGAGGAAAAATTTATGAATAAACACTAGTCTGTTGATTGATCGATGGAATCGATTTTAAAGGAATAAATCGTTGGCTTAGGCTTCCTCCCGATTTTTACAGTATCGTGAATCTACAAACCTTCCATTTCTTTATCCTCGTCATCCATGCTGACGTCCGACAAATCCGTCAGATTAGCGTGCAGGGAATTTGTTGGCTCTGGAGCTGTGATATTGAGGGCTCGAGCTCTTGAAGCATTTTCAGTAATGGGTTCTCCACGGAGTAGAAACGGTGAGATACTTCCGTTACCGGAGATGTTCTCCTTCTGGGAAGGTCTAACAGTAGGAAGAAAGATTGAGGGCTCATTGGTCGTTGTTAACATAAAACTCTTCAATTTCTCCTCGCTCTTAATATCCTTTGGCTTCTGATATTTCGTTTCGTCCTTGGGTTTGAAATCGGTAGCTGCCGTCGATTTCTTCTTCATCTCCGCCCCCTCCTTCAACGGTTTCTGCACCTGCAGAGCGGAATTGTCGTCGGCACCGAGGGAGAGAACTCCTGGTATTGCTTCATCTAGAAAAATAAAACCAGAACTATTATTAGAATATTATTGCTTCAGTGATATTATTTACTGGGGGTGTTGGAAAAAATATATAAAATATAAAATCACCGAATGAAGAAAGACTGGAGAATAAAACAGGAAAAGACACAAATAATTATGAAATTAGAAATAAATCTAATATTCCAATTATTAAATCCCGGAAATTCTTTTTTCCTTTTCACATGATAATATAATACATGATATATGAATGAATATATTATTTAAATATTTTTGTTTCAGTGATTTTATTATTCTGAGATTAAGCAGAAATGATAAATGTTGAAATGTATACGAACGGTTTTATCCCTTCATTATGTAGGACATCTTGTATTTTTATTTTTTTTTATAATATAATTATCTTTTGGAGACACTCGGTCAACCGGATATCGCACAAGGCCACCTGACCATTAATTATCCCTCATATAATGCAGTGATGCCCCAAAAATTAGTATCTGTGACACAGCAGATAACCGAATGGATAGCGTCGATGCATGCGCTAAATTGTTAATGTTTTTGCATTACTCCGGTGTTTCTCAATGTCATGATTAACGGTACCCCATGATTCAGTGACGCGTAATAGCCAATCATTTGCCCCCTAGTTTTACACTTGCCGACAATACACCCATTGACGATAATTTTCCCTCTTTTATGTTTGTTTTTCTTTTATTTCCCTCATGCACTTCACGGTAGCTAACACCGTGGTCACGGTTTTACACTTGCGGTAATGTAATTGGGAAATTGAGGGGAACACCAACCGGAAGTGCCAGTTCCGGTGCGGGGAAATTCCATCTTTGAAATTTTTGGGATTCCCGAAGTTGTCACGACAATTGCACCACTTTCTCCGGATTTTCCGGGTGTTTCAGCAGCTGGTACTTCATTATTTAACAAAGCAGTTCAATTGTTACTGTACGCTGAAATTATTACCGCTGAAAAGTTTAACAAGGCAATTGCTAATATCTAAAAAAAATGGTTCTTTTATAATTGATGAGAGATGATTTGAATTTCTCATCATCAGGTATTTAATTATTCAAAAATAAATGAATAAATAGAATAAATTTAATAGATAATAGATTAATTTAATAGATAAATTTTCAGTAGTAATATCCCAAGAGCATTAAAATTGTCGGGTCTTTCTTGATAATTCTAATATTTCTTAATTGCAAATAAATGCGGGTGTCAAGGTATTCGCAATGAAAGAGAAGGTGCGTTGATCTTTCGTAACACCAAGAGATTCTCGTACCCTCGTGTCATATGATTCGGTATTAAATCACCCGAAGATCATCATCCTTGCTCCATTAATCCAAATCAATCGAACATCATAATTCGTTCAGTCAAATGAACTTTAACCAAAATGATTCAATATAACAATAGCAATAAGAATAATTAATAATAATTATTTCAATTCATTTATTTTGGATTGATAAAATACAGTTCAATTGCTTTCACGTAAAAGTATCATTTATTTATCAGTCTCGGTTGCAAAAACTTATAGAACTGATTTAAAAAATTCGACTTCCAATATTTTCTATTTTACTTAATATTTAATATCAAATTAATACGTCAATAAAAAATTCCACAGAAATTCGTGGCCACTTCGTTGTAAAAATGTCAAACATGAAACTTTGAGTTGATTAAAATATAATTTAATGAATTAACATTTAATTTATTGCATTTTAATTATTGAACTTTTCCACTTGAAATTCCAAGTGCAATTTTCTAACTCAAATCCATAATTAGAGCTCTGGAGTCTAGCAGGTGTTTCGCAAGGACAGGTCGAAGTCTTGGTGGAAAACTTTCGAGAAGTAGACGTATCCCCCTGTCTCAGGAGAACCGGAACGAGCTATAGGTCGGGACCAGATGTCTATGTAATACTTTGGTCTATGATAGCTCGTTTCAAAATCTTCACTGGATTTCTCGAGAAACTGAAAATGGGAACCGGAAGTCTCAGGATTTCAGTTGTGACGTCATCGTTTAAGGATTTACTGAGGTAATTGGTGATTTGCATGGGATTTTCTCAGGACTGAGAAGAATTTCTCAGTGCCTTCTTTTGCCTTCTCAATTAAAAAATAATAAAAAATGGAGGGACCACGTTTGCAGACAATCTTGATTAGAAGCTGAGGAGCCAAATGGACTTCCTAGAGTCCGTAATAATCCATTTCCTTTGGTATGTGATCATTATTTTTACATTAATAAATCACCGAAAAAACTTTTACATAATAATTGCTATTTCATTTACGAATTCATTCGATTTCTTAGAACACATTTTTTTAAATCATTTTGACGCGTTTCCTTACTGTTTTATGATTCTTATTAAAATTTCAGGAAAAGGGAAAAACTTGATATTTTCCCCTGTCAATCCCACGCTGGGACACTAAGTTTGCCAGAGAAAGGAAGAGACACATGAATTCTGATGGAAAGGGAACGATCCTATTTATTTTTGCCCTTCGTATAATCATGAATTCATTACGCATTTATTCACGGAGAATCGAGTGACTTGTTCTGAAAATAAATACAATTTCTAAAAAAAAAAAAAAATACAATTTCTAAAATCTGTACACTCTCTCTCCATGAAGTCCCTTCACGTGTCATTCCACATCATCTCTTCATGTCCCTCATTTCTAAATAATTATTACTACTTAAGTACACGCTTCACAACTGCCCCTTGAAGCATGCATTTCTCTAAGTGAACGAAGTTTTTCTCGACTCGTTGAAAGCGACGTACCAGAAGAATAAACTCAGTACGAGGCATTATACGAAATCGTGTCCTCAGGGGTACAAGAATATCCCCAAGGCGACATATATACTCATGTAACACATGCATGAACCTCGAGGATCGTGCACGAAGATCATACTCGATTGGATTTTTTATTTGAATTGATAAAATCATTGGCCCTTTGGTCTCTGTACACAATGCCTTGCTCGGCTTCCCTGGAAATCTGATTGATTTTTGTGGTCAATGGTATGAGTTGATATTCTTGAGGCGTGTCTTTCTCGGAGTTCTTGGAATTCAATCATCGAAAATCACCAACGGTTTTTAAATTATTCGTATATTATACCGGAGGACGGCAAGTAGGGTAGGATACCGTAAAACTAGCTGCTGTAACTCAGAATATTTCATTATTTTCCTCTCATTTTCCTCTCATTTTCTTCTTATTTTCCTCTTATTTGATGATAACAGTCGATGGTAATTTTTGTGGTCAAGTTTTTCGCGAATATCTCCAAAACCGAGGGAAATAGTGAAATTTTCATTAAGATGTGTTTTATAGAATTAATTGAGAACTATTAAAAAGGTTATTACGAGAATTTTGGTACCTCTTCCGGTTTCGGAGATATCGGCAGTAAAATTGTTGAAGGGGTTTGTCTCTGTTTCTGTTTTTTTTATCTTTTCGCTACTGATTTTTATTTTCGATTCGAGGTAATTTTTAGGATAAATTTTACTCCGTGAATTTTTCTGAAGAATTTCTCTCCGCGTACGAGTGATTGTCCATAAAAAAATAATCATTAATTCCGTCGAATCGGCGGTAATTCCGGTGATGAAGATCTCTCGGTGATTACCCACAATTCTTTCCTCATTACTCCATCCACTGCCTTTCCCCAATTTCGAGGGTAATGAGGCCACTTGTCATCCACTAAATTGCCAGATGAAGATGTACCAGGTGAACCAAATAAATGTGCTCTACCCAGTGTTAGAGCCATTGTATAATCATTGATAATCATCGAAGGGGGAAACAATTCGAGAGATGGGATTTTAATCGCGTGATCACTCCACGAGTTGTGAAAAATTTCTCACGGGGTAATGAATTACTCCGAGGCTCATTTCCTTCAGCATCAATGACCCAATCTCACGTGTTTTTGTATCCATATGTTAGTGAATATCACACGTTAATGATTTCGTCCGTTATTCGTGCGAGTTCTGGAGACGCGTTAAAGAATTAACTCCATCGACTGAAAAAAATCTCGCTATTTTCCTGGATAATTCTAGTACGAAATTGAAAATTTACGGAAAATAATCACGTATTCACGTATTTACGTATTTTAGCGTATTTTCAATGGAATTATTTAATTTAATTTTGTTGATAGAAAAGAATGATTTAAAAAGACATTGAAATGAGGAAAAAATTAAATTGGAATTTTAATTATTAAAATACCGGGTATTTTATTCATTTTCAGTGATGATTGAAATTTTAAATTTTCTCAAGATGACGAGGAATTAATTTTTTTTTCAGCAGTCAACATAAGCACGTTCAGCATTTCTCAAAAGTAAATTATCCGTGACGGATGGCATTGCAGGGACTGCCCATCGCGAATTGTTCTCACAGATAATTTTCGCCGACTAGTCGAGTGAAAGGAACTCACCGAAACAAGATGAATAGCTGTTTTTTGAACTCCTTTCGAGTCATCATCGCCCCAGGTAAAACCTGACAGGCACCCCAGCCAGAAACCAACGAAAACTCTTCGCCCATTGACCAACAGGTAAAAAATTCCTCAAAAATGCTCCTCCCCAAAAAATTAAAAAAAGTGTAAGTTAAGAATGCATTGGCTCCACACTCTCCCAAAATTTGAAGGTCACGGATCATTCGATGACGAATCCTCACGTCATGTCCGTTTGATAATCGATTCTCAGCTGGTGGCCTACTTATTTTATTTCCATCCAAAATTTCCACCCAAAAAATAGTTATAACTCCCACAATTTTTCGTGACCCTCAAATTTTTACTATTTCTTTTTCATCTTCGATTCCATATCGGATTGATTTTATAGAAAAAAATTGTAGAAGCTGTCAAGTGGTTTCTATAATTTTCTCGGATTTCTTTTTCAACGTTTGGAATTTCCCGGCATTCCATGTCCGATGCTCTTGTGGATGCTGGAATCATGTGAGTTTTTATTAATAAAGATGTTATCATTCCCCGATTTTGCATTATTTTAACTGAATAATGAGAAAAATTTATAACAATCCGTCGTATGTTATGATTCATATCAAAAAGTTTCTCGATCGTTTCGATCTACTATTCTAATTTTTCCGTTTTATTTTGCTGAAGAACTATAATTATAACTATAATTAATAATTTGAATTAATTAAAAAAAAATAATATTTTTCAAATTCCTAGAGCAGATAAATGTTTAACAGAATTCAAAGAATTGTATGGAATTTTAATTTCTCCTCAATGTTACCCAATTTTCCGCCAATTTTTTGTAATCAATTCCTTAATTACTATTTTGCTAACGCATTACAAAACGTCTCAATCAATTTTATAAAAAATTTATCCCCATGTACTTGAATAAATTCCTATAAATAGCCGAGTATATATAATAAAAAATTTCAATAATTTTCTGTGACCTCAGAAGGCCCGAGTGGAATTCCCATGACGACGAAGTGGGCGACAAACCCGCCCCGAATTCCCCTGAATAATAATTCCCCTGTAACACCACTCAATCCAACATTCATGAGTCATTGGAAAAAGCCGAGAGGTTTGCGCATTGAATGGAAATCGATCGTTACGCAAATGTCCGAGGAAGCAGAAACATCTCCTGGAAGTTTTGTTTGTCGACGCCCATCGTCTACGTACAGTCCAGGAGTGATTACCCTATTACATCCGCCCTATTACACCTCCACCATCAAAACATATCATCCGAGCAAAATGAAGAAGACAATGAAAAAAAATAATAATAATAAAAAATGGAGAAGTCAGTTCCACAGAGGTGGATCGGTGAGACTCGATTTCCCCTGTGGAATCCATCGCACGTCGCACACTTTCCACACACCCGGACCCCATGGGTATCAATACTCAAATCCAATTTATCTGAACTCATCGATAAACTCGTAGAAATTCATTGCAATTTTATTTTTTTTTTATTTACACTTGTAACAAGCACGCGTCGATAATTGACTCAAAAAAAAAAAAACTGCATCAGATTGAAGAATAATTAAAAAGATTATTTATTTATTTATATAGATTATATATAATTATTCCAGGATAATCTACTTGCGATTAAAAAATAATTTATCAAATCAAGCTGAAGGGATTCATTCAATTGTCTTTAAGTTTCAAATTTAATCTATTGTTTTATTTTTTTATTAAATCTCCGTTTGTTTTGATAAAAATTTGAATTTGCAATCTGAAGACGATTGAATGAATCCACTCAATTTAATTTGATTAATGATTTTTTAATTGTAAGGAGGTTATCCTGGAATAAATAAATAATTAAATAATTAATTATCTCTGGAGTAAGCGCACGATTTCTGGAATGTTTTCGTTCTTCAGTCTCTGATTTTTTTGTAATCCATTTTCGACTGGTGTCGACTGCAAAATGTCGTTATTCTAAATTTATTGTTACTAAAAATTCCAAGTTTTTTTTCCCACTGATAATTCAGAAATATTGCAAAATTCCAAGAGAACTGAAAATAAGTGATCCTCAATTTATTTACATCTTCATTATAATAACATAATATTAAAATGAACTGTAAAATTGCATTGAATTCTTAGTAAAAATTATTCTACCCGAGCTCGACTACATCATCGATTTTCCAATAGATCGAACAGAAAAACAAAGGAATATTCAATTTTCCGTTTCAATACTCCTGAGATTCCCGTGAAAGTTCAACTGAGATTTGAAAAAATCCTGGGAATTCAGCGAAAAGAACTTGATGCAAAAACTATTTAACAGTCCATTAAGACTGGATCCATTGAACTTACCATTGCCATCAGATCTTCCAAATCTGTTAGCCCCCGCATCCCCGAGGAGGCAAAAAGCCCCGAGGACGAGGAGGATGATGCATATCCCCTGAATCCTCATTCTACCGCATTCTTTCCACTGTTCCAATTAATATCCCAACAATCACGAATAATCCTCCACAATTCAGCACTCACATTCACTTAAAATCCAAATTCACAGTTTGAATTATATCCCAATAATCCCGAATCCCCTGCACCGATGACAGCCAACAGATTGCACTTGACCAGTTTTTTATAAATAATTACAAAACGGGTGGGGGCGGATGGTGTAATTGATGTGGAATTATCGGTGAAATACTGATTGACTGAGGTATAATAATGTGAGAGAAGCGGGACTTTACCTCCTTGAGGTACAGAGACTGAAACGAGTGTAGCAACGAGAGAGGCGTTATTCCTCCTAGCCCGTTCCTTCGCCTTCCTTTCGTTTCTACCTCCAGTTCAAGACTTTTCCACTACAGGTTCACCTGGAATAGGTGTGGACAACACTCAGAAACATTTACTGTCTTCCTCTGGCTTTTAGCTTGTCCTATTTCCACTCACTCCAACAGGTTCATTGCTTTTTCGTATTCCCCTCGACGAGTTCTGTACCGATCAACAGTTGGACGTCTAAGAAAGCTGCCCAGTCGATGGACGCCCATTTTTATAAATATAAAAAAAACATTTTTAACATTTTAACATTTGAAATTGTCATTAGGGGGCGAGTACGTGTAATTATGGACAGCTCGGGATTATTGGGGATAGTGTGGATTTTTTTCTCGTCATTTTCTGGAGATGAGTGGACTGTTCGGCTCTTGGATGGTGTTCATTGTATGGATGGGCTGTTCTACTATTTTCTACCTCCTTTCCTCTTTTCAGACTATCTTCGTCTTTCTTTGGTATTTTTACACGACCAGCTACTCTTTTCAGGAGGTTACAACAGGTAGATACAGTTGGTCGGTGGAATACCGATAGATGCTGTGAGGATTACGGGTCGTCTGTGTGACCTGATCTTTTTTTTTGAGTCCTGGGATTATGGAGTTTTTCTGGGATGCGGTTACGGAACTCCAGGGGGATTTCTGGAGTTTTGGGATCAATGAGTGATTTAGATTTAGATCGGGATTTTCGGAATTTTTATTCAGGAATTTTAAAACGATAACTCGCTTTTAGATTATTCTACGTTTTTTTTTGTTTCTGGCGAATTCTTATTTGATTAATTAATCGATTTTATTCGAAATCACGATTTTTTATCTAATCCCCGTAAAACGGAATTTTTAATGTAAAATTATAAATAAAATTTTAGACTAAAGAGCGTGAAGCCATGGATTAGAAGAATAAATTATTTTATTCTATAAAGTTTGAGGCGAAGAAAATAATCAAAACTCGAGGCCTTAATGATCATGTAAAAAGTTAATTACAAGTCTTATTAATAGGTTTAATAATAATGACAGTCTAATAATAAATTGAATAATTATTCTTCGGTCAAACTGGTGTGACAGGCAGTCCACAGATGTCATCACTGCTCGACAGGTTTTTTTTTCCTCGAAAAATGTTCCACGTACAGTAATCCGAGTCAATTGTTTATCCGCTGCTTACGTGTAATTAACATCAGAACAACCTCTTGGTCCAGTCACTATGGCAACTAAAGTAACTCATTATCATCATTAGTTATCCTCGTAATTCTCCTTACAATTGTTTGTTTATTATTTTATCACCACCAGATTCACGAGTTCAATGTGGAAATGACCTGTGAAGGCTGTTCAGGGGCGGTCAAACGAGTCTTGGGAAATAAATCTGGTGAGTTTCACAATAAAGTCTATAAAAATAGACAAATCATTCCATTCACTCAGGAAGAAACTATACATCTCCCAAGAATTATCTCCATATATAAACTAATTGTAAGTAATATCTTCCCTTCACTGAAATTTCAATGAAATGTTAATTATATCATTTACAAATTACTTGTTTAATTCTACTGATAAATTGAGTCTTTACTCCACTGATAAAAATTTCAGTAAACGAATTTGCATTGTTTATGGAATTATTCGGGAATAAATTGGGACGATGCAGGAATTTTTATCTTCGCAGGTATCGAAGACGTGAAAATTGACTTAGAAGGAAAAAAAGTCTTTGTCACATCGGCTCTCCCCTCAGATGAAATCCTGGAGTGCATAAAGAAAACTGGGAAATCCACTTCCTTCATTGGAGCCAAGAGCTAACTCAAACTACTCCTAGCAAGCTGAATCCCTTCTTATGTGTTCCAAAAAAAAACATTGCAATATCAAAAATGCATTAAACAATACAAAGTTAAAGCATTTGAAACAAGTGATGCTGAGAAAATATGACAACATTCGTAAACCTCATATTTCTTTAATTATTTATTTTCTATAAACTGGGAAATTCCTTGAATAATCGAGGACAATGCATGACTATCAAACAGTGAATGGCACTGCAACGGATTGAATAAATACATTCTCCAAATACAGAATATGATAATGTGGCCAAAAATTCCACATCATCAATGAATTGAGCCTTTCGACATTAATTAACTCCATGAGCAATAAATTAATCATATACATACACATTATATCGATTGTTATGATAAAAAATACTTTAGTTTTTGAGTCTCTCCTCAACATTCGTGACTCTCTGCTCCAGGAGAACAATTGTGTGCCTTACAGCCTCTAATTGGCTGCTGAGGAGTTCTTCGAGAGGTAGAGTCACATGCTGCGTGAGTTGTTCTCCTCCTTTCTGCTGTGACCACGAATCCTTCAGATTTATCACTTCAACTGGACACATCTCCCCTGGAATTTCTGCAATTGGACCAAAACAGCTTCTGCCTCTCTCCA
The DNA here is from genome assembly GCF_000806365.1 of Fopius arisanus. Lineage (NCBI taxonomy): Eukaryota > Metazoa > Arthropoda > Insecta > Hymenoptera > Braconidae > Fopius > Fopius arisanus. The sequence continues at coordinate 1,410,891 of NW_011887742.1, read as the reverse complement.
TTTCCACACTTAAATCCTGCATTTCTGTTACATACTGGGATGAAAGCAATGTGATTCCTAAATTTATATCTACTATTTTAAAAAATGCATGAAAAGATTAAACTATTAAAGACTAATAAAGACTATTAAAGTCAAGGGTTTTTTCTATAAATTCAGCTGAATCCCTTTTGGATTTTTCTCAAAATTCTCTCAGACACTCGATAGAAAAACGTTGATGAAGAAATAAAAAATCTGTCTGCATAATTTAATTTCATTCTGTCTAAGATCTTGACGAATTTACCTCCAGTTCTTCTTTCTCTCCATCTTCTTCACTATCCTCGATATTTTCTCTAGCATCCATAAAAGATCCTGAGGAGTCCTGCCCATCTTCAAGACGCAAGGCGTCAAGCTGTGATTCCAAATCCAACCTGGCGTCGTCTGGATAGAGGGTTTTCTTGCCCCTCCTGCCAGCCTCCTGGCTATCAAAATTTGACTTCCAGATTAACAGCTGTTGGTCAGCACCACCAGAGGCGAAGAATTCACCGGATGGAGAAAAACCAATGGCTCGAACTCCTCCACAGTGAGCTTTCAGTGTGTAAATTGGTCGACCCTCCAATAAATCTAGAACCTAATGATAATCTCGATGAAAACTCGACGCGAAAAAAATCTGCTCAACTCAATAATGAACTAAAAAATTAAATTTGCAAGTTAAAAAAGCACTTCTTATCTAAAAACACTTGAATCCATTGGCACGAATTAATGTGTTTCATTGACAAAATAACATGCGAGTTATTCAACAAAATAGCATAATTTAAAATATTTCTATTGCAATAGACTCAGTTGAGGAGGGGAAAGGAAGAAAGATAAAATATGTAGAAAAGAAATCAGCACATACTTTCATAGACGCGTCCTCCGAGGCTGTCAGCATAAAATTTCCATTCGGATGAAATTTAACTTTATTGACAGCCCCAGTATGAGCAGTATAATGTTGCAACAGCTGGCCAGTTCTCAAATCATAAAACTTGACGCATCCCACTGCGTTTCCAACACCAATGCCTATCCCACTGGGATGGAATTCTGCATCGAGGGCTGGATCTTTGAGTTCTGTGATTGTTCTTACACATTTCCCACTGGCAATGTCCCAGAGCTTGACGGTTTTGTCGTCTCCACAGGATACAATCAGTCTGTCATCTGGAGAGAATCTGGCGCAGTGGACCCAGTTGGTGTGTCCTACGAAGGACTTGAGGAATCTCCTCCTGCAGACGACCCACATTTTGATAATTTTGTCCTCAGAGGCTGTCACTAAATTTTGACCGTCTCGACAGAAACGAACGGATTTAACAGCTCCTGTGTGTGCTTTGAAGTCCAGGGACTCTCCTCTGACGGTTGGTACCCAGATCCTCACTGTTCTGTCTTTTGATACTGAAGCTATTACTTCACCAGAAGGCGCGTAATCGACGTCAAGCACTGCATCTTTGTGAGAGATGAAACGATTTGCTCTCATGGAGTCCGCAAAGGTGTACACCATAAATGTGTTATCCAGGCTTGAGGTTGCCACTTGGGACTCGTTGGGGTGGAATATTAGATTGGTGATGGCTTTCTTGTGACCTCTGAAGTGACGTTCCACCGTTGGGTCACAGGGGCTGTGCATTAGAGTCGAGTAATCCTGGTGGACGCAGACGTCGATGTGAGCATTAATTGCAAAGTTCTTGGAGTTTTCATAGACAATAAGAAATATATCAAACCCGTAAAGAATACCAGAACAATTTTTTTTTTTCACCTCGATCCCAGATACCGGCCAATAATTTTTGACGAGCGAGTAATGACTTTTTTTTAAGCGAATTCATTCGTTGATTAACGGTTGATTCGATATAGATTGACCGATTGATTTTTTCGGTGTAGCCCCTATATAATTATTATACAATAATTTTTCTTCTTTTTCCCGCGAAAAAAATTCTAACCTCCAAAATCGCTCGTTAATTTATGAAAATAAACAAGAATGCCATTTTGGGCTCACAAAATCGTTTAATTTATTAATCAGAAAAAGATCAAATATAGGACTGATCAATGCATACAAATACGAACCATTTTTTTTTTAGATATCTCGATCCTTGAGATGATGGAAAAACAGCATTCACTTTTCTCCAACCATTTTTTATTATTTTTCAATCCAGTGCTTCAAATTATTGAAAACCTGAATAATTTATGTTCTGAACTTGAAATTAACACTTTAATTGGAGATCTATTGAATAATTTATTATAATTCTACGGGGAATGTGTTGAATACTTTGGAAGCACCGTTGACAGTTGCTTTTAAAAACAAAATCATAAAAACTACGTGAGTTAGAAAAGCATCAGTAAGCGCGCGCTTTGCATTCGTTTTCGAATTTTTATAAGTCAACTCCGATTTTTAATGAATTGTCAATTTTTTTAATAATTTTTATCATTTATTATAAAATTATTGATTTCTTTGCAGGTTGAAGTAAGATGGCGTGAAATGGTTTAATAAATGTTTCTGTGAATAGAGATTGGTAAAGAAGTTCTGATTAACGCTACAATTACTGAATATTGCTGAGTAATGCGGGTAAAGTCCACTACGTGCGGTCTCGAATTCTATAAAAAACATCTTGATACTAGATTTGGATATCGTAATGGACAGATTACCCAATCAATCCAAATCGTTCAGAATTTTTTTTCACATCATAAAACGTGATATTCTAGCGAAAAAAAAATGCAAATCAATTTCGTACTCATTAAATTTTATCTTTGCACGTAAAAAAAATATAAGAGACGGGAGAGATATTGATGATTACATCAGCAATGCTCAGCGACTCCAAATCGTCATCTATTCAACGGATATGATACGTCTATTATTTTCTATAAAATTGAAAAGATTAAATTTCCCTATTCTCAATTCTTTTATTTTATCGAAATGGAACTTCAAAGCCAACACACAAATCAATTCATTAATTTCCTAACAGGAAATATGATTATTTTTTTACTTGATAAAGATTTAATACTCATCATCAACGACTTTTCAGATTACTCTTATCTAACAGTTTGAACTTTATTTATTATTTGATCAGTTTAAGCAGAAGTTTATCGAACTGAACAAAAATCGAACTATTCAACTTCGGTTAATCAAAACAATTACAACATTTACTGATATTTTATATCTTGTGCAGTTCCGTACAATTAATAAATTTGCTGCAGTGTAATCTGTGAGAATCAAAGGCTCCCAATAATGATAATAAATAAATAATTAACGTATAAAAGATATAATAAATTTCACACGGAGAAGTGTCCATATATTCATTTTTCGAGAGATCCCCGAATTTTAATCGTAACCACAAATTCGAAAGTTCAAATGAAAAACTTCATTTTGAACGGTAATTAATTAATTCCTTCACAAATGGGATGCAATCAGTGTCCATAATTTCCGGACATTGTTTCACGTCATTGCAGCCGTGTAAGCTGCCATTGGAATCCAATAAACCTTGAGACAAAGGTTGATCATTCATCAATTCTCAATGAAGCTTTCAGATTACAATCTCGATGAATTTCGCTACTCACCTTCAATCCATCTCTCCAAGGAATACTATCTGTATTAATTAATTTCATCAGAAAAATTTCATCCCTTTATAACACAGCCCATAATTATTGATAACTTTGTATATATTATTATTATATATTATAACTTCTTAAGTATATAATTATAATTTACCTGCATTTTTCTAGACTTCCCAAGAATTCATAAAATCAAACTAGAAAAAAAACTGAAAAATTGAATAATAATGAAATGGAAAAACGGAATATTTTTTCGGATTAATCGGATCAAAAATTTGTCAGAAAACTTTAAAAAATGGATTTTGGTTAAAAGGGGGAAGAAGGTTCTTACGAAATTTTTCAATAGCAATTTCAATGTGATTCTTCCCGAGCAGCTGATGACGATAGGACGACACGGACGACACGTGGTGGGACAGTGACACCACTCGGAAGTGAGACAGCCAGCTTTTCGCCAACATTGACAGAAAAAGAAGGAGAGATCCCCACCATCGGTTCGCCAGTGCAGCCCCGACCGCCCCAACACTTGACTCATGTAGTGGTAGTTGAAGTTGGTGGATTAACACAACTGCAGGAACATCCAAGTCCCACAACACAGTGGAGATAACACGCGTTGTCACTGGGCTAACGTGGGAAAGTGTGAACCTCTGTACCATAAAATACCAAGTACCTTTTTTTATTGTCATTAATGTCTTGTATTTATTAAAAAAAATCATTGAAAATTATGGCACCAGTTTTGAGTAAATACGTAACGAGGAGAACTGCTGCTGGAGCATTTGCATTGAGTGCACTGATCTGGTTGCTGAAGAGGAAACGAAATAAAAGAACTGCCAAAGCCAGGTATAAGTCTAGTTGATAATCGAGGAGAAATTCACAGTTCGTGGCGCAATTCATGGGGTTTTTCTCTTTTTTTACTCTTTCGTAGGGTTCTGTGGCCGGCGAATGATGTGCAGTACGTCATTAATGAGGTATTTGGAGACTGGGAAGTGGAGTGTTTTGAACAGTGGATTGATTTATTTTTTTTGTTTTTTAATAATCTTCTTTTGTTATTGCAGCAGGGGAAACCCAAGGGTCCCAGGGCACACGTCGATGCCGCTTTCTTCCGACAACTCTATCGACTGCTGGCAATCGGAATACCTGGGGCATTGTCTCCTGAAGCTGGATTTGTCCTGCTCATTGCTGGATCACTTGTTGGAAGGTCACTCTGCGATTTGTGGATGATCAGGATTACTACACTTATTGAAGGGTAAATTGAAAAATTCTGAGAGGTTTGGGCACTGGTTAGCACCTGTTGGTGGTACATTCACATTTAATTTAATTGATGTTCATTCTGATCTACAAAAGTTTTCATAATTATTTTGCTACCTTTTATAATTGTTAAATGAAAATGTTAAACATGAAAATTTATCCCAGGAAATTATTTTAATATTTTCATATCCATTTTACTATCGACAAATAGAGGAGTATAATTAAAATATAATTAGCAATGAAATGAATAATTTAATGGAGGGGTAAACCTAATTAAACTATACTTTTATAATTTTCGGAAAATTTAACGACTTCACTATAGACTTCATTCATGAAACGTCGAAAAAATTGGGTTTCCTAAAACATCCGTGACAATGAGGAAATTCCACGATTCTATGGCATGAGTTATTGATATTGAAATCAGTATGCATAATTTAAGAATCGGTTTTGGAGAGATAAAGGCTAATGAAGCGGACCGAATCGATTTTCCTGATATTAAATATTGAATTACCGTTATTGTGAGAGATTTTACGATGGCTTACATAAATAAATAATTCAAATACCCAGAGAATTGTGAACATTTAACTATAGAAATTCTACAGAAAGATTTTTTTTACATTTATAAATATATTATCTCTAAACCATTCATGAACATATGAGATTTCTTACGAAAAATAACGAATTTTCTGCCTTTCTCAGAACTTAATTTAAGTGAACGAATCTTTATGTTAATTCCTCTCAAGGATGCAAAGAACTTTTGTAACGATTACATATATTTTTACGTCGATTATCACTTAATAATTATTCAGAAACTCTATTTCTAGAATATGAAAATTCGTTCAAATTTTTTAGTTGTTAATTCTTGAAACCTGAAGTTTAATTTTTATTGTTTTATATACAAAGTCGTAGATCTTTTCAACATTCAATTCCTAATCGATTCTTTATGTTTTTTTTTTGAAAATTCATCACTCTTTATGACTAAATTGCTTCCAGTGGGAAAATCTGTTTTCCTCCTATTCCCAGAATTTGAAAATGGTCTTAATTTAATTTTCAGTGCAATTGTTAATATGGATGGAAAAGGTTTCAAGAAGCTCTTGCTGACATTCTTAGCAGCACTACCAGCGGTGAGTAAAAAATTCACTAAAACTTTCTGCATCAAATTACAGTTCGTAAAAAAAAATATTGACCAGAACAGAAGAGATTACCAAGTCGATTAAATTGAGAGGTGAGTTTCCACGGAATATCTCTGAACCTAACAAATAAATCTTTATTTGCGCTTTACGAAAAAGTTGCTGACAAATATTTAGCTTCTTCGATTAAATTCAGAGAACAATTCAACTCGTTACCCCCTGCCTCTCCACTAATTTATTAAAAATTCTGCTAACGCTCTGTAAAAATGATAAAACTTCACTATCCATGATATTTTAATTATAATTATAATCACAAATTTCACCTGCTGTTTTTACAGATATCAGTGGTAAATAATTTACTTAAATATGGAATTGGGGAGATGAAGTTGAGGATGAGAACGAACATAACTCGATATCTACTGGAGCAGTATCTAAAGTAAGTTGTTGCAGCGCTTCATTTTTTCAACACTTAAATCGTTAAATTATGTAGTGAAGGGTCAAGACGACAGACAGCAAATGTTTTATGCATTCACGTCCGACCATTAGCATCGCTCAATATTGAATTGCATTGAACAGCATTGTACTAGTGGATTGAAAATGACTTATTCTCCAGGGGATTCACCTACTACAAGATGACGAATTTGGATACACGCATTGCCAATCCCGATCAGCTGCTCACTACCGATATTGATAAATTCTGCGACAGCTGCACTGATCTCTACAGCAACATTGCCAAACCAATTCTCGATATTGGAATTTATGTTTACAGATTGACGTCTTCTTTAGGTGGACAGGTAAAAAAGTTTATGACACTGCCGTGTCTTTATGACTGGACGTTATTAAATTTTCCTTTTATCACTCAGCAATCAATTCAGAAACGAAACGGAAAATTGTTTGAGGATATCCATGTGATTTACCATTTTTTTCATACAAATCCTCCTGCATATTTATCGTCGAACGTCAAACTCGTGGAGTTGTAAAATTGATTTATTTATAATTATTTTTCATTTTTTTTTTTTGTTAATTCTCTCGCTCATTAAATTTATTCACCGCCAAAATTATTTTACTGAGGCGCGGATGTGCGAGAGATGTTTTTCCTTCATTTATTTTGGTTGATTCATGTTGTTTTTTTTATTTTTCTAGACACCTGCAATGATGTTAGCGTACCTAGTGGTGGCGGGTACTTTCCTCACTCATCTCCGAAAGCCCATAGCTTCCATGACAGCGAAGGAGCAGAGGCTGGAGGGTGAATATCGTCACATAAACTCGCGATTGATAACGAATTCAGAAGAGATCGCTTTCTACCGAGGAAATAATCGAGAAAAGCTGACGCTCTTCACTAGCTTCCACAAATTAGTAAGAATTAGCTTGAAACATTAATGAAATTTCTAATAACAATAAAAATTATAATGTTGACATTTCATCACAAACAGATCAAACACCTGCGTGGACTCCTAGAGTTTAAAGTGGCAATGGGTGTTGTCGACAATTTCGTTGGAAAATGTGAGTGTAATTTTCTGGTAGATGAGATTCAATTGGATGAAAATAGAATAGTCAAATACTTTGACTTTCAGATGTGGCAACTGTTGTTGGCTTCTACGCTGTAAGCATTCCATTCTTCCAAAAGGATCACCCAATGCTCAGAGGCACTTCTCAACATCGTTTCAAGCACTACTACGAGAATGGCAGAATGTTGGTGAAGTTGGCTGAAGCTATTGGTCGTCTTGTTCTTGCTGGTAGAGAAATGACACGACTGGCTGGCTTCACTGCACGTGTCACTGAAATAAGGGGTGTTCTGCAGGACCTCAATGAGGGAAAATACCAAAGGACAATGGTGGCCGAGGGAAAGAATGAATCGATTGGCAAGCCTGGATCCGGCAGAATAGTTGCCAAGGACAATATCATAAGATTTGAGCATGTACCACTGATAACACCCAACGGGGATGTTCTCATCAAAGATTTGAGCTTCGAAGTCAAGTCTGGAATAAATGTATTGGTCTGTGGGCCTAATGGTTGTGGAAAGAGCTCCCTATTCCGTGTTTTAGGCGAGGTGAGTTGAGATGGAAAAATTTGCTCTGAAATTTTTGTGAATTATTGAGACAACTGTAAAAACTGATTCACTGATTTTCGTGAAAATTTGAAGCTCTGGCCTGTGTGGGGTGGTACTGTGACGAAACCACCAAGTGGTAAACTCTTTTACATACCACAAAGACCCTACATGACCCTCGGAACCCTCCGAGACCAAGTTATCTACCCCCACACTCAAGCAGAGATGCTGAGGCGTGGAAATGCGAAGGACGAAGATCTTCAGAAATATCTCGACCTTGTGCAGCTTGGGCATCTGCTGGAACGCGAGGGTGGATGGAATACGGTGGCTGATTGGATGGATGTTCTTTCTGGAGGCGAGAAGCAACGAATAGCTGTGAGTAGAGGGGGGAAAAAAAAATTTTACGAGGGTGAAATCAGATTAGTCAACACCCACGTCAAGAAAAATTTCCCAGTCGGCCAGAACACCTCGCAAGAATACTAATTTTACCCCACTTCTTACAATATTCAGATGGCAAGATTATTCTACCACAAACCCCAATTTGCAATTCTCGACGAGTGCACCAGTGCTGTGAGCATGGACGTCGAGGACTCCATGTACTCCTATTGTCGACAGGCAAATATTACACTCTTCACGGTCTCCCACAGGCGATCCTTGTGGAAACATCATGAGGTAATGCTAATTCTCATCAAAATATCCACAATATCCTGAAAATATTCGCATTATTGACAATTCCTTAATTTACCTTTAAAATTTATTACGATTATCAGAATTCTTCATTATAATTTCAGTACTACCTCCTGATGGACGGCAGGGGATCTTTCGAATTCAAACCAATTGATCCGGACACCGAAGAATTCGGATCATGAATTATCGTGTCGCTCGCGCCCGATGGCTAGTAGCAAATGTGTACAGGTGCGGTTGAAACTCAGATTGAGAAAAACAAAGTAGCTTCAATATCGAGTAGATAATATTGATGAAATTGATGGGACACCCGCCTTGCACTGTCCATCGACTAGATAAGAACAAATACCGAACAAGGGGCGCTTGTTGACAATTGTGTAGAGTGAAACTTTAGCCACTAAATTAATCGATTCATACCATCATTTCATTATTCATGAATTTACGCTTTTAATACTGATAATAGCAAACATATTGGCTGCCAGAGAAGATTTTAAGCCGATCTTTATTTGAAAGTTGAGGAATGAATAAAAATTTATTTTTTATTATAATTTTCATTCAGATAGATTCTTAACAAATCGAATTTTATTATTAGAATGAGAGAAGCAGCGGTATGCATAGTGGTAATTTCATGAAAGCAGTAACGTTACTCATAGTTTGAAATAGATAATTAATTTATTTTCACTCTACACAATGAGAAATTAACCCTGAGACCAACCAATTACGAATGTCGATTTTAGACATGAAAATCTAGACATTGACAAATTTCTACAATCAAATTTTTTTATTCTCCTTCTCACCTTTCTCCTCATTCTAAACTAAAATTCATAAAATTCGCACATTATCTAGGGTTGATAGATTTTAAAAATCTGTTGAACATTCGAGACAACAATTAAACTAAAAACCAAGTATTGTAAATTTAGAGTTTTTACTTAATACAAATAATATGTTTCCTCCAATAGTTTTTACGTTATGATTTTGGGATGAATGTATTAAAACATTCATTCACATTCCGAAATCAGCTGCAGGGTAGGGTAGACGATTAAAATATACCAGTCATGGAGCCGAATAATCGATACGTTTTTCGAACGTATCGAAGCAATTAATGAAAGTGCCACAAAATATGGAAACGAAAATTATCATGAGCGTAATAAGAGTTATTATATTTCTTGCGACAAATTGTCGAAGGGTCTGAGGACTGAATAAGCACGTGATAATTATTGTAATTTAGTTTATAAATTGGGTGAGAAAGTTTATGGGAATATTAAGGTTATATCAGATTGCTGGACAATAGTAAATAAAGAAATTATACGAAAAAAAAATAAACTTGTATTACCTCCCACACAATTCCAAGAAATGATCCCGAATTTCTTCAAAGATCCTATTCAAAGAATGACGTCCCGTTTCAAAACAATAACAATACCATTCAACCATCACAACCTATTTCTGTTTATTTTTTTTTATGGCTCCAGCAACATTGGCTATACGGCCGCTATCCTATCATATTTTTCGCCAATATCTCGGAATTGAAGGAACATTGTCAATTTTTGTGCTACACAAAAGATATCCACATAAAAAAAAAATGATATCTTCCTTCAGTTTGGAGATATTGGTTACTCTATAAAAAACTGGCCTCTATAAAAATTAATTTATCCTAGTTTACCACATGGTTACAGAATTGATGATGAGGAATGCATTAGACTTGGAAAAATGAATTTTGTACGACCTTTAGGTTGTTGCTACATATTTGAATAGCCCGCCAGATAGTCGGCGCATTAAAGGCTGTCCACTGGCCCGAGTCTACACGAGATGGTGGAGTGGGGGACGTGTGGGAATCGCGTCTGGCATCAGTGGCGCAGGGCAGAGACCAGTCGTGCAAGGGTTTTCCACGAGTTGAGGGGTTAACGGGTGATGAAAAAAAAAGGGTAATGTGGGCGGAATATAAACGTTATCAATCACCCATATCCCCATAATCTCTGAAGACCCCTAAGGCCCACCTCGACTGCTAAAAAACTCCGTGAAAACGACAAGTGTAACCAATAACGTTGGTCTCTTCACCCAAAGCACCTCCAAAATGCTGATCCCAGTGTTTTAACAACCGACTCCCAAAGACTGATAACGCAGTGAGTGACTAGTGAATTTTCAGACAATTCAACGTTTGTCGTTTAGATAATTTTTGATAAATAAGAGAGAAAATAAGTGAATACGTAGCTGACAGTGCGGTGGGGTTTGGGGGGAGGGTGGCGGTTTTTAAAGAGGGGGATAGAGAGCGCGTGCAAAGGTGAGAGTCGTGAAGCGTTTACATTATCAACAACAATGGACGGTAGCTCAAAACAGCCATCGTCCGACGTAACGGCAATGGATAATACAAGTGGCAATAAAAGTGATAACAATACCCACTGTGCATCACCAAACAATGCAACAACAGGCGATCACGACACTGAATCAACCAAAGTATCAGCGCCAATGTCTGTGACATCATTCAATGACGGCACATTCTGCACCACCAAGCCACGTCCAAGCAGTCGAAAATTATCGAGTGTCGAAGCTATTGACATACACGAGAATAGAAATATCCACTATCCACCCAGTGGTGTATTAACAACACCAACATCACCAGCATCACCACCGGGGTGTGGCTGTATGCCTGTTGGTATACCCATTATTGATAATGACCAAATAACCTTAAGTATAACACCTACTACCGGGGGATTGTTCGATATCACTGTCGAGAGAAACGAGACCATCGAGAACCTCAAGAAAATCATATCCAAGAGGCTCAAAGTTGCTAAGGAGAGAATTTGCCTTCTTCATCGCGAGAGGTAAGACATTATTCGACTGAATTATCATTTCAAGGTTATCGAAATTGCTCTCACAGTAAGCTCTATTATTCCCTGAAAATCACGAGGTTTTTCTTCATCACGTATTTACAAACCCAGTGAATCACTGGGATTTCTCCGTTAGTCCGTTTTTAACTCCTCAGATGCTCTGAATTTTCTGAATTTTCCATTAAAAAAAAAACATCTCTGTGGGAGTAGAGTAATGAGCCTCGGCTCTGAAAAATTGATATGTGAGACCAATCAATTGCGTCTGTCAAAGCTGTAAGTTATTCCCTTGAAAAATACTTCTCTCGTCATCGGAAACCGAGAGAAAACGTGAGACACGGGGTGAGGGGAGAATAAAAGATGAAAGAAGACGAGTGAGAAATCAGCGTAGCCTGCACTTTTGGCTGTCCGAGGCCTGGACGATGTCGTCGCGACGAGGTACAGCGTTGGCGAGGCGTTGCGGGGCGTGAAGGGGGGAAGGGGGGAAAGGGGGTGAGGTGAAGAGGGGCTTGTGGGCGTAGCGGGGGCCGGCAATCCTCCTCCTCTGCTAGGCCACATTTGAAAAGTGAGAGAAAAAAAAAAATTGGAGAGAAAAAGGGAAGAGACACCGAGGTAGAGACGTTGCTCGGTTTTTGTACAATTGCCTGAGCACCAGTAGGTGGCGAACCAAGGAAATTGACTATTGGACAAGACGACGAATACGTTGGAACACGCGTCGGGTGAAACGGAGGTCGACATATTAGCGACACATGTAGAAGTACGGAAATCGATTTAAATAAAATGATGAATAATCGTTTTTTGTTGGGGGAGGTCGCACTCTATTCTGGGATGTTGAGGGATTTTTTTTTTTTGAGTTTTTTTTTCTCTTTTTTTCTTCGGTGGGCTTGGCTTGAGAGCTCAATTGCTCGGTTATAATTCTGCCGATGGTGTATGCTGGAGAGTCGCCTCGTTTCCTTTGTGACGCCCCGAAGTGCCCAAAGGCCTCAAGACACACTCAGGTACGGGTTGGGTCACACCGATGACTGTACACTGTATTGAACAGCATCGAGAGACACGTTTATTCGGTTTATTTTTTACTATCTGCAGGTCGGTGACGAATGCCCGTGGAATTCTCGATTTGCTTGGGGAATGCTCGAGTTTCCGGATATTTCTTCGTACTTTTTTCGATCGTTTTTGAATGGAATTTCAATCTTGAGGTGAAAAAGTCGAGATGTGAGTGTCGGTGTCGGGATAAATCGAATAATATCTGTTGAGAAGTTATGAACTGGGAGGTGATTTTTTTCGTCGTCAGGTCGATGTTAGGATAATAGGATATCTTGGAATCCAACGAAGATACGGATTTTTTGGGGGATATACTTATTGTAGATTTCATTTTTCTCCGCAATAAAGGTTCAGGATAAGATATTGATATCTTTCGTCGGTTCTGAGATATTGGAGAAAAACTGGCCTCGAAAAAATGTTGATTTAGTTTTACTGCTTTAATCCGGATTTATTATTATGAGAATAATAAACCTTTTTGTAAGAGTTTAATTATTTCAACAATGCGACATTCGTCAATCCTCAAAATCTATTGAATTGCTTGACTTTCATTTTGTTTTATAATTTTACTGGATCTACGTAAAGGAAATAGGAAAATTGGAGCTGGAAAACGCAGGAACTGAATAGTAATTGGAGTTCTTACATATTAGTGGTATGAAATTATCTAGGTGACGAAGGACTGGAGAACTAAATGTCAGGTTTTTTCGTATCTGATATTTCACTCATAATTGACTTACTCTGGTAGTAATTACACAATTCAATGGGGAAAAGCCGATTTCTATCTTTTGGGTCAAAAGGAAAGTATCAGGAACATTTTTCAAGGGATATTCTCAACCACTCGGCGATGAATACGTCATTAATGATAAAAAATGGAATTGGATTTGAAAGGAGGTGGAGTCCAACGGTTCTGATAATGTTTTCGGTTTCTCCGGGACAATAGGATTTTTATAATTTCCGTGGTCCTTTCAACTCTGAAGAAATATCCCGAGAATGGAATCAAATTTGGCCTATGAATAATTTATTTTCGTTAAATAATTGTTTTTTCTATTGCCAAATTTCATGAGGGATGTAGCTGAAATTAAAAATTTATTTCAAGTTAATTTTGAGTTGACAAATCTAAAATTCGATTGAATCCACTCTCAACTTGAGTAGAAATCCCGGTGAATGCGGATAAATATGAAAAAAACTAAATTCTCTCCCCTAGAACCCAGAAAGTAATTTTCAAATGCAATTTTCCTCTTCACAATAAGTTCAGATCAAGTCAGTAGCTTGTCACCTGAGACCGAGCATTCACCCCATATTCCCCGGAACGATCAATTCATCTCGAAAATCATCGATTTAAGGTGAAAACCTCAAAGGGATTTTTTTCGAGAGGATTAAATTACCTCCAAATGATCTCTCCTGGTACTTGCCCTCAAATCAATATTAATCAATCAAAAATGACAATAAAAAACTCACCCACGGCATTCATCTTCGTTCATCCCTCAACAAATAACAAATAAAATAACAAATTGAGGATTCTTCTCTTTTAAAAATATTTTTCATGATAATTTTCATTGAAGGGACTTCCATTTTCAGAAATGATTCTCAGGGAAAAAAGAACTTTTTATCCAGCGTGTACATGATCCCAGGGGCCTTGGAGTAAGAGAGAAAGCGATAAAAATAAAAAATGAAAAAAAAAAGGGAGATAAATACAGATACATTGGGTAGAATACATGGGGCTGTGGAATAGGGGTCTGGGAGACTGCTCTCGTGGTCGGGTAAGGTATTTCGAGACAGACTCACCACGAGACAGGATCTCCTCGTCTCTCTTTCACCATTTTAAATCCATCTCTCTCATTTCTGCACCCTCATGCTACTCCATTTGTGTGCGTCACACTGGGCATCAGTCGGGCAAAATTTTCTATATGTACGTCCAAGCCACTCTTTTCATCTTTTACCCTTTTACAACCTGATGGTGTCTGGACTTTAAATAAATTCCAATAATTTTATCGCATGGAAGATATTTCAAATCACCCGGTTGAACAGATTAAAGAGATAATCTCATTCATTTCACGGAGGATTTCGTGTTGCGTTGACGCTTGTTTTTTCATCTTCACGTTAGGTCGACCGGAAATGAGTTATTCTGCGGTACAATTCTAACAGGGATTATCACGCTCTTATTCCATGTCACAATCTCAAATATTTACATTTTTACAGTAAATCTGGGGTGACTCATTTGAATTATTTCTTCTATTCAATTCGGAAAATCACTTTTTCCTCCTTTTTGACCAAAACTCGTCATAAATTTCATGAAATTATTATTAACAATAATAATATTCACAATGATTTCCACTCCACTGCTAAAAACATTAGAATCCATCCAGAAATATTTCTCGTATTAATAAAAAATCGTAAAAAAATCCGACGAAATGGAAAATAGGAATAGAATAATATTTGCAGGGAAATTATTTCTGAGTAAAGTTGAATCCGGTTGAATTGGTGGAAAATATGGAAATTGACTTGTTCTGTGGTAGAATTGGAGGAGAGAAATTCTCGACAGTGGTGAAAAGGTTCTGAAAAGAGTGGCCGAATAAAGGTCCTAAAAAGAGAGAGGGTCCTTCGGAGGGGAATGGATCGAAGATGAGAGACTAAAGCCGATTGGGGTTGTAGTGGTGATGGTTAATGCTACTTTATTCACATCTCTCTCTTTCACCTCTGGTTTGCTCAAGCTATCTCTCCTCTCCTCCCTCCATTGGGTGTTTCGTCCTTCGACCCCTCGCAAGCTACTTGAATGCGTACATATAGTCATCCTTATGTATAAATGGTGTGGAATATACAGTGTATGCTGTGACATTGTGTGTACAGAATGGGCCAGGCCTCGTTGCCACTTCTTGGCATCTTACTCACCTCGATACACCTTTTTTGGAGTGGCTCTGCACATGGCCAAAATGGTATATCGTGAGGTAAGGTCAGTGGGACGTCCACTCTAGTCTCGTTTTGTATCACCATTCCACCATTTGTCCACCATTTTTTCTCCATTTTTTATATTATTCAAAGTCTACAAATCCTAGGTTCGGGTCAATTCACTCTCATAAAATTTGTGGAAAATTTCAGCGACTGTTTATTCATCTAATCATTAAGTTCATTCAATCGTTAATTACGTCGATTTACGTTACAAGTATTCGTTTTTATTTGTCCCCGGATTTCGCAGAAAATTAATTCGTTGGGCTATTAATTTCATTTATTTTTATTAATTCAATTTAATCCGTCATATTAATTTGTATTTATAAAATTGGAAAGGCGACTCGAAGCAGGGAATTATTTAATCGAATCTTTTTAAATATTGAATAAGAAAAAATTGAGAAAAAATTGAGAAAAAATTGAGAAAACCCTTTTTGGTAGTTGAAAAGAACAAGATAAAGTTCATGACTTCAGAGGACACATTCTTTCTGTAAAATTTGTTTAAAAAAGTATTTGTTTAGGATTAAAACCCTCTCCCGTTCAGAGCACAACGGATCGTAAATTAGGTCTTTTTCCTGGACTCTTTACCCAGTATATCGTAAATCTTCGTCGAGTGATTTTTGAACAAAGCATGAAAGAGCTGTGCGTGAATATTCCAACATTTATGAAAAGGAAATGGAAAAAAAATTGTTTTACAAAATGTAATTTGCTTGACGCTGATTATCCATGAATTTTTCTTCCAACATTCAACTGACAAATTTTATGATTGGAAATGAGCAGGAAATTTCAGCTAGAAATTGAAACGCATACGTCTGTCTTGAATATTTTTTTTTCATCAGCTGCAAGTCCGATTGCTCTACTCTCTCATAAAATCCGAATTATTCGAATATTTGACTCTTTCCTATTCATGAATGATGAAATTATTTTTTCCTCGAGGTGCTGTTCAATATTCCCCGTCGAATAAATTAATTTCTTGCCGGAAAAAGCGATTCTCTGGAATATTAGACAGTTTCCATAATTCATTTTTGAGAAGACAGTGTAGAAATACTACCTTGAAAGAAATTTATTGAATAATTTTCTTTTATTCCCATTCTTACGCAATTTATATGAAAATATTTATTAATTGAAAAATTAACAGAAAAATCCTTTCGGAAGATCGACTGTTAATGTTTCAAAGTTGTTTCGGTATTAAATATTTGTCATTGATTTGAAGAGGATTTTACGAGTCGATTCGCTGTAAGCAAAAATAAAACACGTTTCGTGTGTTCGATTGAATTTTGATGATCGAATGACGCAAGAGAAAAATATACAAAATGTCATTCGGTAGAAGTGAAAACGTTCCTTTATTTAAATTTGAATGATTTCGATTGCAGTTATGAAGAAGGGAAAGTAAGGTTTTTTAAATATTTATCGAGAGATATCCAATTACATTCCCTCCGTCTCTCCATCGGCTTTCCCCCATTGAAAAATGCATTCGTAATTAATTAATAATAACCTGTAAATGTTGAATTCTGGTTAGCACGACCGGTGAATATACAGTTGGCCGTTTGTCCGGACCCTGGGATTTACGGTTATGTTACCGTTATTACCATGACGATGTCCGTGGTACCTGGGACCTAAGGAAATTCTCCATTTTCCAGAATTCTTATTTCGGTTTTTACAAAATCTCGCCACCTCTCAAATCCCAACGACACGCGAGAAACATCCGATAAATTCAACTAAAAATACAGAAACGTACAAACGGAATTAATTAGATCATTAATTACTGCGTGAATTGTCCGTGGAAATGTTTCCAAAATTGGAAGTGTTTCATTAAACAATTCTATAACAAACGAATAACAAACAAGTACCGAATAATACTGATTTCATTCCGTCAAATTATATTGACGTTCAATAACTCTTTCGACAATATCTTCCAAAATAACGGAAATCATGAAATCTTTGTGAAAATCTTTTTTCGAGAACTAATTGACAGCTGCAAAAATGGTCCTTACAAAAATTTCGATATGTCCATTAGTTTTGGATTTATCGCTGAATTTCCAAGTTTTTAAAATTAATCATCTGTTTAGGGCTTCCACGTGATTTACTATAAATAACCAGAAATTTTTCCTCAATGGCACTAGGATTATTCGGTAAATTGCGAGTTGTCAAGTTGCACCAGAATTTTTGTAGAGAATTTCTCTTCGTCATGTTCCTATAGATGTCCTGAGAGACTTGAAGTAGAATGCATTTCCGAAATGTGTCATCTCGCTGCAATGTTCTCAGTGAAGTCCTTTCAACTTCAACTGCTCATTGAGTTCCACTTGAAAGCCATTTCCATCTGCATTTTTGACTCATACGCTGATTTCAAAAGCCAAAGGACCAACTTCTGGACCACTTGTCTCATGGTCTTTTACTTTTTCATTTCATTTTTGTTGATTTCAATGGAAGTCCCCATCCGCTCACGAAATATCAAAATAAAAAGTAAACAAACATCAGTTTTAATTGTTTTACAATTGTTTAACTTCACTATTGCACAATTTCACGTGAAATCAGCGATCGAAAGGGATTGATGTCTCGCAGACAAAATCGGAGACCGATTTTTCTTCGGTTGCTGGCTTCACATGAAATTGCATTATTACGAAATATTTTCATTCCGACATTTTTACGAAATATTTATTTCAGTTGCGATGGAAATTTTATTGAAAATTTCGGATGGTTCCTTTCGGTAGTCATTTGTTTTCCATGATGTGGGATTCTACAAGAGTATTCTTGCTTCTGTAGTAATTGTGAGGGTCGGAGGCATCAAGGACGTCTAGGGTCGGTCAGGAGCCGGTGTACGAGTGCGAGGTTCTGGGGTCCAATTCACTCGGTGAATGCAAGTGTTGAGGCACAGATATATATATATATTATATATTACATATACACTTTAACCCCAGCTATAATAAATAACACATCAATTTCGAAGAGATGTTAAGTTGAAATATTAAGATATTAAACCAATCACAGTAAATACATTTTCTACATTTTATAAATATTATAAATATTAATTCTTCAATAACAAGTGGATAAAATTTAAAAAACCACTTGCACTCAAATTAATCTATTTAGAATTCTTGGTATTATCAGTCTTTAACCATCTGGGAATTTATTTTTAAAAATTATTTTGCATGTCAGAGAAATGGCTTCTCCAATGGAGAACTCAACTGGTAAAACCCCTTGAGTTTTTCGACGATATATTCCGGATGGGTTAAAGGAGATAGTGAAATTTTAGATAAGATGTTTTATGTAGAGCTAATTGAGAACTACGAAAAAGCTAATTACTGAAATGACGCGATTGCTTTCAGTTTCGGAGATATTTTCGGAAAACTCGCTGAAGGGTTGAGTCGAGTTATTCGATTTCGCTGTTTGGGCATCTGCTGTTTTTATTTGTTTAAATAATTCTCGGGGAATTTTCAATTGCGTTGGGGGCGGTGTCTGGTGGGTAAATGGCTTCGTGTTGAACCGGGGGATGTGAATATATTTTTTCGCCCTTCGTTCCAGCTATTCTGCGACTGCGCAATGTTTTCGTTGCTCATTTAATGCTTTACGTCTTTTTTTTTGACAGATGGGCATGTTGTGGGGGTAATTATGAACCACCTGAGCCGTCAGACAGGTTTTGTTTGGGGGGAATGGAAAAAATGGGGAAAATGAGCCCTGAAAATCGGAGAATTCGGAGTATTTGTGGCGAGTGGCTTTTAATGAATGAACTTTAAAGCTCGATAGCTCCATACAGAATGGATGGAGAACTGGTCGATTGAATGAAAGTAAAAAGTTGCAATATTCAACTTCTGTTTTTCGCTCTCGATACAATTATTCCAGATATAACCGAACAATTTCATTCAGGAAAACACTTGAACTACCGAGAATTCAGTAAAACTGATGAATTTATTTATTTCCCACGCATTGTTCAAAATTTATGCATTCATTTCTCCTTTTGTTGAATATCTAAAAATTGAAGAAACGGGGAAATCGTTCACATATTCTAGATGATTTCCGTTCATTTCTTTCTCGTCTCTCTTTTTTTCTTGCGGAGAGGATAATATTCGAAAACCTGACCGTATGGGGCTTTACAGAAACCACCTACAAAATGTATTCCATTTTTCATGTTTTTTTTTTGTGAGGGGAAGAGCTGAGCGGAGGCTTTTAGATTTTATCGCCCAATTCATCTTCGGGTCAGGTTTTTTTAAAAAAGAAAAATACGTTGGAGAAAACTAACGCTCTTTGTTGAATATTTCCAGACAGCTGAGGGAAGGTACACTCAAGGAAAATCGTCTGCAGAATGGCAGCCGATTGACTCTTCTCCCCAGCGTGGAAACTGGGCTTATGGTAAGGCTTTTATGGATTTTTTTTTTATGGGGGAAAACGAATCTGGAGGCCATAAATTTCGGTTAATTATCTGAAAAAAAAACACCATAATTTACAACATTAAAGGGAGAACAACTGCATCTTTATTAAATTATCATGCGGTGAACTTAAAACGACTAAAAAATACGAGGAAAAATCGTTGAATCTGTCCCAAAGTGATAAACAGCGACACGTCAATTAAAAGAATTTGACAAGATATTTATCAGAACAACAATAAAAAAATTCTGTATGATTTTCACAAACAGAATCATTGAAGATAATTTTTTACCATTAATTATTTGTAATTAATCGATGGAGTCGACTTTGATGTACAATGAAATGGAATAACCCGACAATCAGTTGCGGATCGCCGAGGAAAAATGGGAAAAATTCATTCAAATGCGTTTCCTCGATTTAAAAAAAAAAAAAGCGGTATCAATAGATTTCCGTGGCAAGTCCTCATTGCGAATGATTTTTCCTCCATCGGTGTGACATCACCACGTGAATGATACGGGTTTTTGTTGGAGATAATACGCCAAGAGCATTCAAAGGAACGAGACCATCATCGCCATTTGAGTGTCGTGATAATTCTGTTGACTTACAACAGAAAATAATGATACGTCACAATGCATATATCGTAGAAATTCATCAGGCAATAAATGACTCGGAAAATAAGAGAATTCCATAATAGCGGATAAAGGAAGGCTGTTCTTGGAATATCGGATTTATTACCTATTTACTAATCCAGGGACATGGAGTTTAAAATAATTCTCCGAAGACTGCTACTGGTATTGACTCTGAGGATGAATCCACTTACATCAAGATGATTTTACTAGTGTCATATCACTGCTGTGGAGAACAGCAGGTGAAGCATTTCGCCTATTTATCTGGATGTTTCACAATCCTACATCCTTAAGTAATGGATAGGTCAAGGAAATATTATATTGAGAAATTGCGGTCAGGATCAATCTTTTCTTGAATGGAGAAACCCTTTCTCTCGTTGGTTGTGACTGCGGAGTCGATTTCTATTAATCAATTGTTATATCTATTTTTTATTTATTGATTATACATTTATTTTGAAAACTCATCCAAAACTTATTCATCCAAAAAATTATTGACTTCAGGGGGAACTATCACGAGGTCTTTTTTTAAATTAATAAAAGTTAGGAAAAGAAGCAAAGGCGGAGATTTTTATGTTGACGATTTAGGAAGATTCATAGATGTTCTTCTGGATGATATAATTTATTTTTTATGGATATGGGAGAAGATATTCGTAAAAAATTTGCAAGAGATTGGTATTGCTAGGAACTCGCTGAATTTACCATCACTGAATTATCACACCGGTTGTTGTATAAATAGGACAGCGAGTATCTCGAAACAATAATCTTCTTATATCATTCAAGGCTGAGTGTGATAAACCAGGAGGTAGACATGTGCTCTCAAACAATACTAGACTGGAGCGGAAGATGAACGCATATCGCAATGCTCTGGATAAACACCGTTAGCTATGGCATACGGACCTATCGGTCAGGTCACTTGGTTTCTCGGTCATGATATCATTTATTTAATTCTCAATTTCATATTTCAATAAATTTCATTTTCACAAAATTTAATCAAATTTTCTTTCAAATTTAGGAAAATCGCAAGAAAATTATCGCACGATCAAGGAATTTTTCAGTCATTAAATAATTAAATAATTATATAATGCAAGAATAATTTTTTTATGTCAATTTAGGGGTTCTCGAATAATTTAGAAATAATATGGAGTGGTGAGGGGTTCTTGGAGAAAGGGAGGGGAAGAGAAAATAGCAGGGTAAACTGTAAATTTGGGGAAAGAAGGAGAAATTTATTGATTTCTGAGGTTCATGGCGTGTGGAGCATGAGCTCGAGGATTATTATGCAGATGAATGAGAAATAATTCTATTGTGAG
Source organism: Fopius arisanus (assembly GCF_000806365.1). Lineage (NCBI taxonomy): Eukaryota > Metazoa > Arthropoda > Insecta > Hymenoptera > Braconidae > Fopius > Fopius arisanus. Next base: position 1,389,141 of record NW_011887742.1, on the reverse strand, counting down.
GAGAAGGGTCTTATGGTGGGGCCCAAAATCCAAGCGGTCACCATCGGTCACGTAGCATCGCCTCGTGGGAAATATCCTCTTCTGGCTGGTTCTGGCAACGTTGCAGGTCCTTATCGTCACCCTCGTGACTCGTTCTCTCAATATCATCAAACAACAATCGGGCTCAATCCATTCTTTCTCTCGTACACTCATTATTCTCGGGATTGTTCTCAAATTCTTTCACTCCGGTATTGATCGTAATGGATCTTTAAGAATGTTCGACAAACTTTTAATCAAAATTTACGTTTTTCAAATTTTTCCTGCAAATTATTGATTCCCATTTTGAGAGTCATGAAATAATGATCACTGTAGCGAAGTGGTGAACTATGATTTTTTTTCGGCGCCAGTTTTTGCCCAATATCTCGAAATTGGGGAAAGATAACGATTTTTTCAAAATGACCCTTTTCATAGCTCTCATAATTTTCTATAAAAAATGTTTCGATAAAAAATTCGCTATGTTCCCTCAATTTCGAGTTACGGACTTGTCTTAAAGACTGGTCTTAAAAAAATTCACTTATCGTATACCATTTTGTCATTGAATAATTTGTGGGAAGACTGAAAAAACCGGTAATTTTGCCTGAAAGGATCAGGATTCATAAAAAAGGGGGGGTGAATCAGTGGATGCAAATTCGTCGAAAATCTCCTGGACACGTCTCACGACATTATCATGGTAATGCCTCTGGAGGAAAGCTAATCACCCATCGAAAATGACAATCTCCCAGGGTTGGACGAATGGAAGGAGAGACTGGGATTTGTGGATATGTGGCAGTGTTGCCGTGTTGCCGTGTTGGCCAGGGTATGGCGATCCCACCGAGGGTCGGTTTTCCCCACCAGGGGTCCAACCAGACGAGGGGGTTACAGTTCTCAATGCTCAATTCAGCTCAAGCATCTATAGCAACGAGATCTAGATAACGTGGGTGGGGTTGAAAAAGCCTCGGGTCCATAGCTCACTGGCTCCACACTGTCGTCCCCCCTTTTTTCCCCCTCATCTATTTCCCCTAGACCATTGAGTATTTAATTGGTGCCCCCGGGATGTGACACGTGGGACGCATCACTTGGACATGAAATACCCAGAGACAGCAGGTTGCATTTTCCACGCTCACGAATAAATTTTATTCTGTCATGTACCGTCTGTACTTCCATCCATAATCTCATGGGTACAAAATCCAAGAGATTAGATTTTCCGCGAGAGAATATAATAATAACCCTTTCGTTGGATTTCTTTCGGAAATTGTCAGGTTGTCCTGAAGATTAACGAAAATTTGTGGACGTGAAAGCTAATTCTTCAATCGGGTCAAGGCATTTCCTATTGTAATATATATTAAATTTTTATCTTGAAAATAATTGGGTAAATTTAGTCAACTAGACTTGATTTGATGAATTGTATTCTTGTTGTGAATAGATTGTTCTCATGCTGGGGGCGAGTATAGAATCTTTTGAAATTTTTTTTGTCAGGGAATATTTCATTTTTCATTTGTAGCAATTGAAAAATATTTAAGGGCTCAACATAAAATACATTTTCCTCTTCAAGAAATAATTGTCAAAGCATCAGAAAATTTCTCACTTTGAAAATAATTTTCTGCAGTCCCCAGAAAATTTTTCATATTGAGATTTTCATCAGAAACCGATTGCACCGAAGAAAAATTTTATTTTCGGTGGTTTAAACGATTGGAATATTTTTGTTATAAAAATAAATGAAGCGGTGATAGCCTTCGTGAATTGCAAAAATAGAATAAGGAAAATAATTCTTAACTAGAGGAATTGCGGTGGAATTACGATTAATTACTGATGGGAATGAATGATAAGAATCTCAACATCATTGTCGCAATTCAATATCGTAATGAATGAATATGAAGGTTTGTAAATCGAATTAGGCGAAGCTTTAAAGTATAAAGGAAGTCCGTTAGGTGTTCGGGGAAGTTACATAGGGATGGCCAAGTGATCACCCAGAAATGCCCCGGTAGGAGAGTAACGGTGGAGCTTCGCTGAACCGCGAGGTTTCCTCCGACTCAGGGTCTTCTTGGGATTCGATCTCTTTTTTTTTCCACCGAACATTTACAGGAATCATCCCCATTCAGTGCATACGAGGATTTATTCAAAAGGGAGAAATTAATTACTAAAAATCCCTCGAGGAAGATGAACACTTGTCCATTCTCCTGTTGCTGAATGATGCCCTACCACCGCTGCATTTTCATATGATCAAAATTTTTCTATTTTAGAAGCTGTCGGTTGGTTTTATTTCTGTGCTGACATTGCAATTGAAATTGGAATGAATGAACAAATAGTGATGAAATCATCTGAATTTTTCTCAATTCTATTAGTTGAATTATAAATTTTAAAGTCCCTCGTAATTACAGTGGGATATTGAAAATTTTTCACTTCTTTCACATTTTTCACAGTCAGAGTTACAAGGAAAAAAAATGTTTAGATCGCTAGTTCGCCAGTTGCTGCTTGAGGTAACAATAAAAAAAAAGTTCTCCATTATCACAATCAAAGAGGGTCCCTTTTGCCGAACAATTGTAAAAAAAAAAGCAACGTATTTCCATTCTCTCCCCAAACATTCAATTTATCCGAGGATAATTCAAAAAAATATCCGTAATATTTCCCCGCGCCTTGGCCCCACTTGCAAGGTCTCCCGCTCATTCAGAGATCCACAATAACCCACCTCATTGTCCCTGAACACAACGAAAACTCCATTCTCTCCCATCCCATTTAACACGACAATATTATTTATTTTCCAGGGACAACGCCCAGAGCAGAGTGTAATGCAGGCACTGGAGTCGCTGAATGATTCCCAGGTGAACGACTTCCTGTCTGGGATAGCCCCCTTGAACCTGACAATGCGACTGGGTGATCAGATGATGTTAATTCAGCTGCAACTGTCAACAGTGACACCGACCACACCAGTTGGTGCTCCAGGCCAGTCTGGTGTGCAACGCCCACCCCAGACCACCAGTGATAGAAGCGATACAATCGGTGCATGTGGTACCACGACATCATCATCGTCATCATCATCTCCAGCATCAACATCTTCAGTATCAAGCACAAATGATACAAGCTCACAGAGACGAAGTGGTGAGCATCTTGCAAGGAGCATGAGAATCACAAAACAGAGTGGCAGTGGTACCACATCGTCATTGATAAGCAGCTTGGCGTCAGCTCTACAGGCAGCAAGTTGTAGCCCGAGCCTGTCGACCGCCACAACGACAACTAATCCCTGCACGAGTGATCGCTCAATGTCGTCAACGCCCTCGTCCTCGTCCTCGAGTCAGTGTGACAATAGTGCCGCTCCAGACTCATCAAATTCCTCTAGACTCTTCTGGAATCGTCGACCCTTCTCCCACTATCGACACAATCATCATCACCATCATCACCATCATCATCACCATCATCATCATTACCATTATCATCCGAGAAACAAACAGGTCTCGTGTGAGAACCATCAAGCTACCTCAAGCCTCAATGAGACACCACCGCCATCACCAACGCCCAATCAGCAGGGCCAGGACACCAGGTCCTATACACCACCAAAGAAGAAGATTTGTTTCATGGGGCATCATCGTTATCACCAGGAGGACAGCTCTGGCTGTGAGGGAAGTCCGCAGAGCAGTGGATCCAGTGGTGGGTTGGGTGGAAGCGAAAGAGTTACCACTGCCACTTTGGACACTAGGGCACTTGCTGAGGCATCGAGGAATCTCACGCAGAAACTCAAGCAGCTGTCTTCTGAGGTACTTACCTCGCGGGTCGACCTCGCCGAGGTATATTTACCGAAGCCAGCTCCCCAGCCTGTGTTTTTATACTTTTTTTCCGGGTATAGGGTGCACTGTGGCAGATTGAGATATTTTCTATTCCCCAGATATTTCTCCGTCTTACAGAGATCGAGTCTTGGGTAAAACATTATTTTCACATGATAAACTCATTTACCATTGACTTATTTAGAAAAATATTGTCATTAAATAAATCTCTCAAACTTTTATGATTATAAACTTAATGAACTTGTTTTCGAAAGATAACAGGTTAAATAAATTTTTCTCACTTGCGTGAATACCGAGTTATCTCGATGATGACAATATTCACCAAAAAATGTTCTCTGTAATTGACTCATTCACTGTTTCATTAATGAATTTAACGAAAATATCCAATCGAGATGAATAATTCCACGTGCGCCTGCCCTTACTGTCGATAATTATCATTAAATGCCAAAATTACAGCGCGAAATATTGACTTTTGTCTGTGACTTTCGTCAGGAACATGCACGACGCAGACAAGGTGCAATAATCGAGAGCATGCATCACCATGGAAAGGGCGTTTATTCGGGGACCTTCAGTGGTACTCTGAACCCAGCCCTCCAGGATCGCAATGGACGCCCAAAACGTGACATAAGCACAATCATTCACATCTTGAACGATCTACTCTGTGCAACACCGGCGTCAGGAGTCACGAGTGTTGGCTACTACAGATCATCACATCATCACAGACATTCCAGTGGTCGCCAGCAGTTGCCTGGCAGTTCCACAGCAGCCGGGGGCCAAACCGTCGAGAATCCTCCGGAGAATACATCCACTTATTCCATGGGTTTGTATTCCACCTCAAAAATTAAATATCTCCAGCATTTCCAACTTTACATTCACTTTAATGAATTCCTAAAAAAATGTCTTCCATCCTTTCCCTGAATGGATTAATCATTAAAATAATTTCGTCTTTAACGACTCTCAACTTTATAATGACCCATTTCGATGAGAAATGTCAACGGAGCTATTCTAATGAAAACAATAAAGAAAGGTTCTTGACAATTACTCATTGCCGCAAGTGGTCGAGTGAAATGAATGGCATTTGGAAATTCTTCTTAATTACAGATTCATCTCGAAAAATTAAACAATTTCGAGGGGAATTGATGTTTAACGAAATTAAAAGTCCACTCGTCTTGCTTTACGATTTTATTGCCATTGAAATATTTAAAATATTTAATATTTATTTCTCACTGTGGATGATAAATAAATTGCAGAAGAGCTCTCGAAGGAGAACGAAGCAACGAAAGGGAAGATGCGTCGTCTTCGTCTGGTGATGGAGCAGCGTCGTGCTAAGAGGAAAGCAAGAAGACAAGCCCGAGCAGCTCCTTACACAACTCAGTGGGCAGCAGTGGCTCCAACACCAGGAGGAGCTCACGATCCTAACACATCAGCCTCATCAACGAGTGCTAATGCAAAAGAGCCACAAAATGAGACCGAGGCCACCACTGGGCCAGTGGTCGCTTGAAATTTATCCATCATTCAGCGGCTCTCACTTCCACGGTAGTTCCACACAATTCGAATTAAAAACAAAATGATTAAAAAAATTAATGAAAATTTTGAAATCCACCTGCTTCGAACTTATCGATTCGCTCACCTATCTCCATCCCAACATAGATGACAATAAATTTAAGGTGGTATTTTTTTTATTAAGAATGATTGTTTGATCTTCTTGAGTAAATTGTTGATTTTGTAAGTAATTTTTGTGACCTCTGGGAACTGCATCTTAATGACTGTAATTGGTGCAATGATTTATCAACTTGCTTAGGTAAAAATGCAAGGGCCAACTGGCGATTTGTAAGAATTTCCATTGATGATTCATTAGGAAATTCATCGCCGTTTGGGAACCAGCAATTTAATAAATATTGTTTAGTGTCCCTGTCCCCCATCATTGATGATTAAATAATTCATAATAATTCAATTCAATTTTTCGTGGGGGACTGATGTAATTGGGCGATTTAATCTAGGTTTTCGAGTTAAAGAAAAAAAATTAGATACATTTGAGTTATTGGTATTTCGTATTAATTCGATGGTTGTTGATGATTGAGTGGAGTGGGTTATCACTCCAGTTTCTTTTTCTTTCTTTTTTGGTTCTTTTTCTATTATTGGAAGTGTTATTTCGTATGGGGTTTTTTGGTGTAGTGGCCCACATGGGTCACACCCTCGAGACAATTTTTTTATCGCTGTTAAGGGAGGAATAGATGAAATAAAGATGGAACAGAGGCTCTGACCTCTGAATACGTTTTAGGAATTTTCTTTGGGACAATTTTATGTCTGAACCATGAGTGCTTATACTTATCGGGTTTTACGAGGATGTTTGCTGTCTGTTGATTGGGAGAGAATTGGAAAATCGAGGCTTGAAGGGAGTGTGAGGGATGAATAATATAGAGAATGTGTATGGGCCCATCCTCTAGGTAGATTTAGCAGACTCTTATTTGCGCATAAGGTCGTACTATAAATGAATAAAACATTGTATCACCCTAATAGTATACTGCCTTAGGTTATTTAGGATGAATTATTATTACTACTGTCATTATTATTGAATATTACTACAGTTTTGCAAACTGGCTCAAGATTGTATCATACACACTACTGAAACACTATGGAGTACCAAAATAAATAAGATTGCTTGCTAAGTCCAATTAGTGTGCTCTATTATTTATTTACCTAGGGAATTTCCTTCGGCATTTTTTCATCAGCATTAGAGCTTTTTAACCAGGGCTTTCACATTTTTAAAACAAAAAATGCAGAGCAATGCTTTCAATTCATTTATTTAAATTTCCTGATTAATTATCAGTGAGTATAAATTTCTTAAAATCATTACAATATGAATATTCTATATATCTCTACATCAATATAAACTTTTTTTTCTTAATTATTACGGCAGTTGCCACTGAGTGGACCGTTGTAGTTTTCGTAAAAAATGACGAGAAATCCAAAAAACGTTAAATATTTTATAAAAATTCAACATTCATGATTGCCACCTGATTATTATCACGTGGATTCTACCTATTTCTGTGTTTCAGGATGAGTGAAACGTTAATAAATTACTTGGCTAATCGTCAACATTAATTCATGATAAGTGAGGCGGAAATGACATTTTACTGATCGGTAAAAACTATTGTGTTGATTGACGTGATTGGAGAACTGGAAGCTGTATTATGGCACAATGCTGTACAGTTTATTCAATCTGAATATCATTACTCGGTTACACAACGGAGTAGCTGTTCACCGGTTTATTCCATTTTGGCAGATTCATTTTATTTAATTACAAGTCTCAGTGAAATGTGAAGATAAATTGCATCTGCAATGAGTGGAAAAATAATTTGATTTTCCATCAAATTCATTTTTTATACCTTTTTCCAAAATTCTACTTGCGAATCTGAAAACATTTATTGAATGCCAGAAGTCGTGGTGCAGTGAAGAATCGTTATGTTTTTCAAGACAACTGATAATAACATATATTTTTTTTAATGTTTGGCACTTAATTCAGTAGTGAAGTGGCGAATGTAAATTATTCCGCAGCTTCAGTACTGGATTCTGATTGATTTTTCACTGACTCTTTTATTATTTTATATCAGGAACTACGTAAATTGGTAATGTGTTCATTTATCTTCCCATCTCCCTTTATTACAAGAATAAATGACTCCTAAGAAGTACCAGACAAAAATAGTCACAGTGTAAAGACATCGATTAAGTCCAATGAAAGAAATGAGAAAATGCTTCTATCAACTTCTTCCCTGAATTCATCATTCAAGTTTAAAACATAACATCCAAGGCAAATTTACCTATCGACCTCTGACTGGTCAGTTCCATCAAAAAATCACTCAACCCCTTCTCCAGAATCGATTTGCCATCCCGTGAATTTCCATTTTAATTTCACGATGGAGTAAAAAAAAAACGAAAATCCTCAAAAAGTCGAAATTCACTCGCTCACGTGTTACACGATTACTGAATTTCAAATGAAACCCAAAGAAATGTGTAAAAGAGTCAATTGCCTCTGTGTCCCTCTCCACCGGTCAAAATCGTGTCGAAAAATTTCTTTCCCAAAATCAATTACCATCACTTGAGTTTCAATTTAAATTCCAGTGGGTAAAACTGAAAACTCTAACCCCTTGTCCAATCATTTTACCGGTACCCCTAATAAAGATTGATCTTTTTGGTAATAGTTTTTCGACACATGTGACAAGTCTTGAGTGGTGCAGAGCAGTGTTCACAAGCTCCATGTCCACAGAGAAAAGCAACGTTTCTCCTCCTCTCCATGCAGATGCTGCACATGTTGGCCTCTTCAAGATCAGCAACCCTGGTCTCCAAGTACCTGAGCCTCTCCAAGTCTTTATTCGTTTCTCTCTCCGTGATCTCCTCTTTCTGCTCGTTCTTGACAGTCTCCTGAAGACCAGAGGTTTCCCCCTGAGTGTCATGCCCAGTGGAGCTGCTCAGGTCATTCTGATTCTCCAACACCTCAGGACCATTCATCACCTGAGGGCTCGTCACCTCAGGAACTGCACCCTCTTCAGCAACTCCCTCGACGACCACCTGCACTGGATCTCTTTCCCTGTTCCTGAAGTGCACGTAGGACATGAGAAGATCCTGGACACCCGCTGCACTCCTCTCAGGAGTCAAAAGATCAAATGGAAGCTTGCCCTTGGCATTCTTGGCATTGATGAGGTACATACCACTGGCGCTGTTATAACTAATGAGAAAACAGCTGAGAGCCAGCTCTGTGGGACCATTGGCGTTCACCAGGTCCTGCCAAATGGCGTGAATCTTCGGCGAATCCCGACGGCTGTCGGGAGTGGGAACTGCCGTAAGTCGATGAAGACTTTTTCCTATTGCAATGTGTAAAACTGTGTCTCCATCCTCATCGATCGACCTTATGTCAGCGTTGTGGTTCAGGAGAAGCTCCACTAGACTCCAGTGGCCTTGTGATACTGCCAGATGTAAGGAGGTCTGACGACGGTTATTCCTCAGGTCTACCTTTGCTCGTCCACTTGATTCTGATATGAGGATCTGAGAGACCTCCCGGTGACCGTTGAGCGCTGCCAGATGCAGGGCTGCGAATCCATCGTCTTTCTTTACATCGACCAAATTTTGAATTCGTGTCATGAGTTGTCTGGTTGCGTGTGTATTGCCCTTCAAAGCAGCATGATGAAGAACATTGAAGCCCCTCTTATTTCTCAATGTGAAATCAATTCTCTCGCAATTAATCAATGCATCGATGATATCAGTTGCGTCTTTTCCAATGGCATCGTGCAAAGCAGTGTCTCCATAAGAGTCCTGTAAATTTACATTGCAATTGTGGCGTAATAAAATATTGACACAGGCGGAGTTTTGTTTATTGACGGATACGTGAAGGGCAGAACATCCACTGTTGTTGATAGCGTCGATGGGTGCCCCTCGATTAATGAGCAACTCCATCACCGCAGGCTGACTACCAAAAGCTGCGTAATGCAAGGCTGGATCACCGTCCTCGTCCACTGCTCGGAGGGAGGCCCAAGCGTCCAGGAGAAGTGCACACAGCTCTCGATTGCCCTGATAGGCCGCCACCTGGAGGCAGGTCTTCTTGCCACCCCAGATGCCATTAGGACGAGTGTCGACACTTCCTGAATATTTCCGGAGGAACTCCCGGACTAAGGAGAGATCAGCCTCACCTCGGGCTGCATCAAGCAGAAGTTTCTCCACATCTACTGCTGCACCATCTGCTGCTGGAGACTCCATAGCAGGGGCTTGATGACGATTCAGCTCGACTTCCTGACCACTCGATAGCTTCGTTACACTCAGGGGATTCAGTGTCCACGTGTGACCCTCTAATGTCACCCTCAGGTCTCCATCTGGATAAATTTTTATGACTTTCCCTGTTTTGCCTAATGCACTCTTCATAACGTCAATCCACTCGCCATGGCCCTGCTGATAATTTTTAACAGTAGCAGCATCGCTCTTAACCTGCACCATATCGCCAAGGGCGAAGGTCTCTTTACCAATGACTTTAGTGAGTGCCCTGGGATGAAAGGTCCACCTATTATTGCAACCATCGTACTGCACCCTCATATCCCCCTTATCAGTGATTCTGTGGACAGTGCCAACCTTGCCAATGTACTCAGCCATCCTGGGATTCCATCCCCCATGACCAATCTGCATATCCTTGAGTGTCTCGGCGTCGCGCAATACCTGCACCTTGTCCCCAACGTTGAAAGCCAAAAGACCAGGAAGAGATGTGCTTGGAGCACTAATACATGGCGAAGAGTTGGTTGCATCACTCAATGCCGTCACAGACTGACCCAACACTGGTAAATGCTCCTTGTAGTAGGTGCCACAACTCGCCTCCTCGATGTAACACAAGTCCACGCAGCCTTTGTAACCCAATCTGTAGACATTGGTGCTCCCTGACGACCAAGTGACCGTTGCCACCGAACGACTGCTCTCATTATCCCACCCACGAATATCCATCACTCTTCCAGTCTTCCCGGGTCCACCATCCTGATTACTCCACTCCCAGTCTGGCCCCCTCACAACTTTTGCACCGATGAATATTCCTTTGAGGGAGATCTTCGTGCAGCCCTCTCGAGGGGTTAACTCCACTCCGGTGGCATCGGCAGTTTGGAATCTCTGAAAAACATGGCTGAGATCGTGGACATCGTCCATGTAACACTGGGTACATAGATCGTAATCGAAGCACTGTGCACACTTCCATCTTATGCCAACAATCCCATGGCTTTTGCACCCATCGCATACGATGGAATAGTGCTGAACACCTGCTGCTGCATTATCAAACACCAATAAATCGTAGTAACCCTGGTAACCAATTCTGTAATTACTCCTTGACCCGTAATCCCACTGGACGATTACTGTTTTGTCAGGGGTTTTGTCAGTTGAGCTTGATGCTGTCGTCGTGCCATTCACTGGAGCCAGTGGAGACTTTCCAATCTCTACTACTGTTCCAGCATGACCTTCTCCACCATCCTGGTCTGTCCATTTCCAGTCCGGACCTCGAACCACTCTCAATCCAACTTCCAACATCTCCAGTTATCCTTTCCCCCTGGAATGGTTAGAGAATTTTTATGGTAATTATTCAAATGAAATTCAATTATCCATTGCAGAAACAATATATGACTACATTTTATTGCGTGGTAAGGAGAGCAAAGCAAAATTGAAATTTCTGGAATTTTTTAATAGTTCCTGATGCTAGTATTTTTAATTCTCGAACACAGAGGATGGAATCGGCTTCAGATGAAAGCTTTAATTGTTATAAAACAATTGTGAAAGTATTCGGATATCATCACTGGAGTTACTCAAGATTTATGTACATTCTCCGAATTAAAAGGGCGTTTACATTATTTATACTACAAAGGTCGATGTGCAATGACAAAAATTGTTACGATTAGATTACGTATCGAATGCACAAGAGATTATTCTGTAACGAGAGACTAAACCTAATCAGGTAAATTTTATATTACCATTGATCAAGATTTTCACACCGAATTCTCATTAATAAAGCGGAATTTTTTTAGGGAGGTTTTAGGTATTTCGTTTTTGAAACTGTTTTTTGTTTTTAAATTGAATATCTTGTGGAAATTATGTACTATAAGAATAAAATTTGAATAGTCTCATCACATTGAGAAAAATAATCACTTCTGTCAAGTAAATTGATTGGCTCCAAGCAAATGTATTTTAATATTTGTATTTGAAACGTGTGAAATTCCTTATAATCAGTAAATTTCTTCACGAAAAGTAATTTTTATTCTCAGTGCAGGAGTAGTTGAATTTTCTTTTCCACTTTCCAACCCGTCATCCAAGTGTAACAATTAAACATTATCCTTTACCTGAGAACCCAAGAAAATGAAAAATATATCCAGGTTATTTTCCTCTTCCCCACAATAAATAAAAGTTAAAAATACTGATTCTTGGTAATAATACACCTTGAATTACAGCAAGGAGCGGTGAGAATAAATTCATGACGTGTGATGACGAATTTGTCAGACATGCAATTCATCAGGATTTCCACTGAATCATGCATGCCATATTCCTCACCCATAGAATTAAAAACAGAAAACTCTCTAATTGAAAATGATTTCTAGTTTGTCAACAATTCCACTTTTGGAGTTAATCAAATGCACAACTGCGAAAAATTAGATTACACGCTGAGGTGGGAATAACACGTATGTCCATACCTTTTTTATTATTCAGATGAAATCGAAATAACAATAATTTATCCCCAGATTTTCCACGTAATCATAGTGGCAGCGGTTGAAATTGGCCTCATGTAGGCGGATTATATTTTGGATGTTTCACGGAAATAGATAAGAGTTGTTGAAAAAAAATAAAGAAAAAAGGAAATTCACGGCGGAAATTAGTACATATATACATTGCACAGCATCGTATATATATGTGGGTGAACATGAGGGGGGATGTTTTAGGGGTGATTTTCATCGAGTGTTTGTCGTTTAGTGCGAATTTACTTTCAGCTGACGGATTTGTGGAGATGTGGAGAATCAGCTCATGTGTTATCGATTCATTAGTTGACTTTGGAGGAACATAAACCGGTAATATTTTCGTTTTTTCCACCAACAGTCGTCAGCAACATGTTCCTCGCGAAATTTGTGAATATTTAAAAACCCAAGTGAGTTGAGAGAAGCTGTAGAGCAATTGTCTGAGGCTCTCTATTTTTTGGAGCTGTTTGACGTACCTTTTTCCTGATTTTTCCTTGATGGGTTTTAATTTTTTTTCAATGATGCTGAGATACTTCCATCAATTGATAAATTTAGAGTAATTGTCGGGTGTTTTTCTAGTTTTTTATTGTGATAATTGGGGGATAGTTGTGGAGAATTGCAAGGTTTGGCGAGTTCAGGTTAGATGTTATTTGTTTTGAAAGTCGATGGATGACCCATTACATGAGATTCAGTTCTTAACAATGTTTTTTTTTTAATTAAAAATCCTCCAGTCTCCTCTCCGCTCAAATGTATTTTTCACTGGATGCTCTCCAAACCTATGGATTTAAGTCTTGAATCTTGAATTTTAAGTTCATGAATTGGATACTCTTTATTGCAAATGACGCAGTACCTTTTAAGTTATGAAAAATATTGTTTCTGAATTACATTAATGTCCTGGAGTTATTACAGGCACAAAATGAAGTACGCGACGTCACCCTCGACGAGTCGTTGCAGTTCTCCCATGATGTTCAGTTCGAGTTCATCTCTGCCAACTCCTATCACATACAGGTATCTTATAATTATAATTACATATTTATAATTAAACCATCCACAATTATTCAACATTAAAAATAATTAGTTTGTTCAATTTCCGTTATTCCAGGCATAATTGCATGGGTGCTGCGACAAAATGCTACAAATATCTCAGAAAACTACTAAAGTTTCAGCAAATGGACTTCGAATTCGCAGCCTGGCAGATGGTTTTCCTCTTAGCCTCCCCCCAGAAAGTGTACAGAAATTTTCAAAACCGAAAACGTAAATATTGTGATGTAATATTTTCATTTTATTCTGATATTCCTTGATTATTTATGGATTAATAAATATTTTTTCAGAGACCAAACAACAATTCGCCAGAGATGATCCAGCATTTCTTGTTCTCCTCGCTGGATGGCTTTTCGTATCATCAGTTGGATTTGCCATCGTCTTGCGATTAAATTTCTTTCGATTCCTTCAGTTCTTCGTGTATACGATGTTCTTGGATTGTATACTCGTTGGATTGTGTGTCGCTACAGTATTTTGGTAAAATTATCATTTATTATTGTGTATTATAGTCGTGATAACTCATCAATTCGCCATTTATTATTCTCAGGTTCATAACCAATCGTTATTTACGATTAGATCACACCCAGGATGTCGAATGGGGATACGCCTTCGACATCCATTTGAATGCATTCTTTCCACCTCTGGTGATACTGAACTTCCTACAATTATTTGTGTATCATGGTAATAATTTCTGCTAGATTATTCCCTAAAATCCCAGGAATTTTATTATTAATATATATTTTTTTCAGCAATCATAAATTCTGATTCCTTCACTGCCAGATTTTTTGGGAACACCTTCTGGCTAGTAGCAGTTGCTTATTACGTGTACATAACATTTTTAGGATACACCAGTAAGTTCAATTAAATTTCCATCGATACTTAAAGATTTCGGATATTCATAATAACGCCATAATCTTCATAATACACAATACAAAAAAAAAAAGTAGAAATGGAAAAAATGAATTTATTGGAGTCATCATTCCGTTTGAATGAGGAAGTGAATAATTATCTTTTGCAGGTGTTGAAATACTTCACAGAACTGCTGGTATCCTTTGGGTTCTCCCTTGCGCCTTCCTAATTTATATTATATTCCTTTGCGCTGGAATCAACGTAACTAAAGAAGTCATGTCACTTTACCACAACAGAGTCTCATAATAAAACAATAAATAAATATCAAAAACGAAAAATGTTGATTTCGTAAAGAAAACTAAAGCACTGACAATGTATTTTTGTATATCTAGAATATTGACTCATCATCAATGGTCTACCGATGTAAAAAGGTCAAATGAACTAGTTCAGTAAGTTACTCATTTATTTTCTATTTTTCTTCTCTTCCTCTTCTGCTCGTAGATAGAAATTTTTCGATTGTTACAATTTATGTATAGATATAATATTAGAATATTACATTCTATTAAATTCCTCTCTCATTCCACATTTCTCTCGTTTGTTAAAAAAAAAAAACATGTTTTGAAACTAAGTGCGAACAATTAATTAGACGATCTACTCCAATTTCATTCGTTCTCATGGAGTATTTCATCTATAGAAAATAGCAAGAAAATATAGGAATTTCATTAAGTATTTTATTTATATCCGGAGCTGTCTGCACTAATTAAGAGGTAATGCGAAGCCAAAAATTGTTGAAAAATGAAATTTCGATAAAGAAAATGAAGGTTAATTAATAGGCAAAAAGAGGGAGGGTAATTCAATTATACAAATGCTCATTCTCTTCACGCTAATCATTTCATATTTTCCAATGGGAATAACAGTTCCTGTTGGCCTTGGAACGATGCATATTACTTCGTTCTTTTCTCTTTAACAGTCTCGTAAGCTCTGGAGGTATTGAACTTAACCACATGCAACAAAAAAACTCCCCAATGGTCTTCAGTCGTCAAGATTCTGAGATAATAAAAAATTAGCAGCAAGATTTTCATTCTTTTCACAGGCAAAATACGCCTGGAGTGCGAGATGCTCGGGAAAGCCTAGTGCCTTGAGCCTCTCAATCGCTTCTCTGTCTTGAGGGGACACAGGAATAACACCAGCACCCGCACCACCTCCACCTGTTACTCCACCACGAGCAGCTCCACCAGCTGGAGATGATGCTGGTGCACCTTGGGTTGGATTACCAGCGGCTGCACCTACTGAATCAGTAGAAATTCTTCATTAAAAAATATCTATTAAATTCTTTTAGAAGATGAAAATATTTTCCTAATTATTGGGAAATTGGCACATAAACTTGTGAAATAATCGTACCAGGTTCATTGAGCATACGAACAAAAGCCTCCTGATTCTGAGAAATGAGCTGAAGTAGCGCTGGGTTTGATTGTCCGATCTGTTGAAGAACAGCATTGAGTAGCTGTGGATTTTGTTGGATAACTTGACGCATCTGTTGAAATTGGGGCTGCGTCCTTAAAAATGCCAGTGGATCCTGTCCCCCCTGTGGATCAACCAAATTATCCTGTCCCTCGGGATTGTCGACCTCGGGGGGATCCTCGAAGAGTTGTGCTGGAATTCCAGTCAACAGGTACTCCACAGCTCTATCAGGATTATTGAAACTAGCACGAAGGGCTTGCTCCACCTGATCACGCTCGTAGCCCATATCCATTATATTATTCACCATTGTGTTGTACTCCTCGCCCATAAGGAGAGCACTCTCTGATTGAGTTCTAGCATCAGCTGCTGGGGGAATCTCAGGGATCGTCACAGGGGTTGTCCGAGCTGCTGCCTGAACTGCAGGAGGATTTGACGGGGCAGCAGAGGATGCACTTGTGGATTTAAATTTATGTATAATTACTACATTAAAAAATATTACATTCCACCAAATTAATCCGTTATTCAAATGTCTCTCTTGTATGTTTTAGTGCCAAAAGTAATTTCTCCAAAAGTCACTCACTATCGCGATCATTCGAAAAACACAGTGGGGTCACGTGGGGCTCAAGCCTACATACATGAATAAGAATAATTACCTAGTTGTCGACTGATCTTTACTCTCCTCCGGCTGACTTTCGCTGGTCCCAGTGGCACCAGCAATTTTCGGCTTTGTAACCATGACTACAATGAACTTCTTCTCATCGATATTATACTCAGTAAGTGGATGGTCGTCCGTCAATATTTTCCCTGAAAACGAATTCTCAAATGCCTTCAATTCTGCTGAGAATCTGAGCTCTGATTATTCTCCCCCAATGTTCTAACGATAATGAGTGATACTACACTATCTTAAAGTGAGGTTATGTCCGATAATTTACCCGCATATATCAATTTCTGATGCTGTGCCGGCCATTCCTTTTGTGCTTCAATTTTGTCTTTGAGCTCCTTCACCTGAATAACACCAAGGCTATTAATTTATTACCATTTGTCCATTGTTTACATGAATAAATACGATTTCTTTACCGTTTTTGATGGATCAATTTCAACAGTGAAAGTTTGTTGCTGGAGATTTTTCAACGTGATAATCATCTTTACGCTGTCTCGATGTCAACCTTTACGAGCAAAATCCTTTGTCCCTCTATGTACTAATTATTACTAAAATATATTTATATAGTACAAAGTGTGGGGGAGCCAAAAAAGGACGATTTTTCCCTTCCTTTTGAAAAATATTCTGGTGACGATGAGTCGGCACTGAACAGCACACCAGAGCCCAATGTGGCAACACTCGTAATCATAATATGTACTTGCACACTTTTCTATGTGTCTGTGTCCACCGAAGAGGATTGACTGAAGTAGAGGCTCAGTTCTGAGGGTTTGAGTGACCCCAGCGGCATCGTAGTACTGCACCCCAAAAGAGGGAGGGCGCAACGGGGTGAATTTTATTTTCTGCGGTATGAATTCTTTTTGTTTTTTATTTATTTAACCGAAATTCAGCCGACTGTAGAATGAGCGGAAGGGGGAAACCACATCTTGTGAAATTTCAATGGAAAAAATTATTCAATATGTTGAAGATATACCACTAATGAGTTTATATTTTTAAATGAGC
>NW_011887742.1:1272534-1371435 GCF_000806365.1 Fopius arisanus | reverse complement strand
CCTGATACTTTTTCAAAAATTTCGAATTTTTCACATTCAGTGAAAATTTCAGTGAATAGCTCCTCGATGTTCATGTTACCCTAATACTTTTTCAAAATTTTCGAATTTTTCAATTTCTATACTTATATATATTTTTTTACTCGATACTTAACTACTCGATCTTTTCACCATATGCCGACATACCAGGGACCTACATTACTAGCTGTTGGTATTGGAGGGATCTGCATTACCGACAGCCTGTATTTCAGTAGACTTAAAAATTCTAAATTTAAAAATTAGAAATTTAAAATTTTTCGAAATTTTTGAAAAAGTATCAGGAGAATATGAACGTCGAGGAGGTATTCAATTTTTAAACGATATCTTGAATAATTAGTCATTTACAAAAAGAAAATAGGAATTATTTAAAAAAAAAAATGAATAGTGGCGGGATCGACCCCCAGCCGTCGGCGTGCTAGCCAAGCACGTTACCGATAGGACAACGCGCTTATTTCAAAAATATAATTTTATTAGTAGTATATATTCAATACATTGAAAAATTTTTTTCATTTGAAATTCCACAAAATGTGGCTTCCCCCTTCCGCTCGTTCTACAATCGGCTAAATTTCAGTTAAACAAATAAAAAACAAAAAGCATTCATACCGCAGAATTATTCTCACATATTTCTGGGGTTGCAACAAATTCTTCAACATTATTTATCCTCTGATTTTCCTAGATAACTACTTGTTAAAAAATAAAATTCACTAATTTTGTTAAGTTCTGGTCTGCGGAATATTTTTTAAATAAAAAGAATTCAAAAACGGAAATTCTTTTGACTGTCAATTTCATCCCTAACTTTATATTTTGCGGGAAAAATCCATTTATAGTATTTACAAAATTGCAATATCCTTTTATTATTTGTGTAATTTTATTGTTTTTACATAAGACCGGTGTATTATCAGAGCGGCATACGGCTCTTCCCGCAAGCTTTAATGTTCGAGTTGCAAAAGGGGGTTGGGGTTACGATTATATGATAGCTCCTCCTGGAAAAATTGAAATAAAATTGATCTGAAATGAACTAGTCCGCAACTTTAACAACCCAATACTGTGAATTAATATTCTGATGAATATCAAGTCATTACAAGTGAAGAGAGGTAGAGGCCCAAGATAACTCCAAAATGAAGCAAATTTTGAGTGGAAACTTCGGGTGAGCTTTATTATTTGTTTAATTCCCATGTCTGTTGTCCCTGTCATGCACTCCAATATTTGCGAACGAGTAGAATAAAAATGGTCTTTATCTCTGCAATTTTCATGCTTAAATTCCAAAATTCAGAGGAATTTGTCGTCATTTTGGAGTGAGTGATAGGTTATATTTCCCCTGCTCTCTTTAATCATGATGGTACTCTTACGAGTAATTGTTTAAACTATGAACCGGTGGATGACTTGGACAACTGTTCCATTGTCAAATATTAATTTATCCATCGATCAGCATTGATATTTTTCTCTATGATTTCATGATAATTTTGAAAATTCCGATTGTAACCGCAATCTCAGAAATTAAATAAATGTTTTTAAAAACCATGAGCTTAATTTTCTGTTGTCTTTATAAAAAGTCAATATTATCCACTAATTATAATTAGATTATCAACCTTAACAGCTCACTTTAATAATTATTTATTAATTATTTGATATCTTCTCATAAAATGGATAGATTCTTTAATTACATTTTTGTTGTTTCAGATCCAGTATTTTATTACTCTCCAAAAGCTCTCGTCATCCGAAATCTGTGATCAGTACGAGGAATTTAATGTCCGGAAAATTGAGTAGATTCTACCGACCACTATTATGTACCCCACACTCTCGGTATTTCATCAATCCAAATCGTGGATATGCGATGATTGTTGGCCGAGTGTTAAGGGGAGTCTTGAAAATTCGGTATTTATTGTTGGGCGGTGCTGTTGGAGGTGGTGTGACACTCCAGAAAAAATATGAACAATGGAAAGAGGGTCTACCAGGACTAGAATGGATGGATAATGTCATGCCTACTGATCAACAGTGGCAGGACTTTAGAGGATCCTTAATGAATTTAAAAAGCACAATCGGGGATAAAATCGAAATTGGTAAGAATTGAGAGCAAATGTAAAAACACTCGAAAAAATTATTATTACTAAAATTATATCAAGGAATAAGAAAATAGATTCAAAATTCAAAGGAACATTCATGACTTTATTCCATTTGTAATTAATTCATTGGTTTATTTATTGGTGATCCAGTCGTTATTAGAAGTCAAACGAACAATTATCATTTTATTTCATTTATAATTCATATATGCATCCAAAATGGTGTTTTGTAAAATGTTTAAATGATCATTTTTAACGTGGAATATTCAGATCCTCGAATTAAGGAATACGGTGAAGCCAAATACCGAGAATACAAATACTGGTTTAATCAGCGATTAGAGGATGCAATTAAGGCAGCTGAGAGTCAGAGATTAGAGGAGCAAAATGGGGATATGACGAGTGAGTCTCTCGTATGCTGCATGCCAATAAACGAATTTACAGATTGAAAAAAAAATCTGAATGCCTATTCCCATTCTGCTTCATCCCGGCACAATGATCCTCGCCTCCTTTCACATTCACAAAATTCAAATCTCTCTTGTTATTTTAATATTGAAATTCTGGAAGAATCAACATTTGCATGAATGAATTCCTATAGATTCAGAGGAGGTGAAGTCCTCAGAGTGAAATTTCTTCGTTCCGTACTCATATAATTTGGTCTGTTCTATTCAGGTATATTCGATGCACTCAGAGCCATAGTAAACCAAGTGTATGCAGGTGTGTAATAGAAAAAATTTAAAGTGGAAAAATTACATTTACACGAAGAGAAAAGAATTTCATCATTTCAATTCAATGCATTTAACAGGGAAATGCATCACATCTTTTTGAACGTTAAATTGTTGGAAGAAATTTATCGGTCAGAAATTTAATTCAACAAATCTCTTAAAATTCTTAATCTTTCAGTCTTTAAAATTCTCTCAAAATTACAACTGTTCATTCGTGTTATTAATTACCAAAAATTTGGAGTACATCCCAATAAATTTAATTTTATTCTTAAAAATATCAATTGTAGGAGATTCAATAATAATTGCATTGAATTTGAATAGAAATAATACTTTTCACTCAGTGGATGGCAAACAGTCTGACCATTCAGTATTTCCAAATGTATTTAAATTATATTTTTCGTCCTTGGAATTTATTTTCATTATTATTAAACATTGCTACAATTCTGAATGGGACAGACCTATTACTCCATTGAATTACCCACGATTGGAATGTTTTTTTTTATCTGCTATTCACCTTCCCAATTGCAATTTCATATGCTATGCACAAATCCTCGATAACATCATTCATGGAATTGTTCTCAAATGGTCGTCTACATTCCAATCTTGAACGCATGAATTACTTATCGCTCACGACTAAAATTCATTCTGCTTTCGTATAGACACAAAAAAGGAACTGGCGAAGAGCTCAGTGGCGTATGCCAGGCCTCTGAGTAGTGATTACGATGAGGAACGCAGGAAAGCTCGTAAGTACTATAAATTCCCAACAAATTTGAGAGAAAAACTTAATGATTTCGCAGAACAATTC
The DNA here is from genome assembly GCF_000806365.1 of Fopius arisanus. NCBI lineage: Eukaryota > Metazoa > Arthropoda > Insecta > Hymenoptera > Braconidae > Fopius > Fopius arisanus. The sequence continues at coordinate 1,367,812 of NW_011887742.1, read as the reverse complement.
GATTAATTTCCAATTCAACTTGCAATTGAATTATTCTTTTGAAATATTTTTATGGAATTTTTTACTTTGGACATTTCACCTTTTCATACGCGAATATTCGAAAATTTCTAATAAATTAATCAGAATATTATATTCTAGAATCTTCACAGCAAAGGATGGATGCAATGCAGGACGAGCTAATGCAGATGCAATTGAAATATCAACGTGAACTCGAGAGACTTGAACGTGAGAATAAAGAGTTGAGAAAGCAGATGCTGTTGAAGGGAAATCAGAAGATCAATAGTCGAAAAATTAAGAAATCTCTCATAGATATGTATAGTGATGTCCTTGACGAGCTGAACGATTATGACAGTGCTTACTCGACGGCTGATCATTTACCAAGAGTTGTGGTGGTGGGAGATCAGAGTTCTGGAAAGACATCAGTGCTGGAGATGATCGCTCAGGCTAGGATATTCCCAAGGGGCGGAGGTGAAATGATGACTAGAGCTCCAGTGAAAGTAACTCTCAGTGAAGGTCCTTATCACATTGCCCAGTTCAAAGACAGCTCACGAGAGTTCGATCTCACGAAGGAATCAGAACTAGCAGATTTACGACGTGAAGTCGAGCTTCGCATGAAGAACAGCGTGAAGAATGGAAAAACCGTGAGTCAGGACGTGATATCGATGTCGGTGAAGGGTCCTGGGCTCCAGCGTATGGTTCTCGTCGATCTCCCGGGGATAATTAGCACCGTTACTGTTGATATGGCTGAAGACACGAGAGATGCAATTCGCCAGATGACACAGCAGTACATGAGCAATCCCAATGCTATTATTCTGTGTATTCAAGATGGCTCTGTCGATGCTGAGAGGAGTAATGTCACTGACCTGGTAGCACAGATGGATCCTTCTGGGAAACGAACTATTTTCGTTCTCACCAAGGTGGACATGGCAGAGGAAAACTTGACGAATCCAGATCGAGTGCGCAAGATTCTCTCAGGTAAACTCTTCCCCATGAAGGCCCTAGGGTACTTTGCAGTCGTAACAGGTCGGGGGCGTGCAGACGACAGCATCCAAACGATAAAAGACTACGAGGAGAAATTCTTCAGGAACTCAAAGCTCTTCAAGGATGGTGTAGTGATGTCAGGCCAAGTGACTACGAGGAACTTGAGCATGGCCGTCTCCGAGTGCTTCTGGAAGATGGTCCGGGAGACAGTGGAACAGCAGGCGGATGCTTTCAAGGCCACACGATTTAACCTGGAAACCGAGTGGAAGAACAACTTTCCGAGGCTGCGAGAACTGGACAGGGACGAACTCTTCGAGAAAGCTAGGGGGGAAATTCTCGATGAAATAGTAAATCTCTCCCAACTCTCCCCGAGGCACTGGGAGGAAGTCCTGATGATGAGAATCTGGGAGAAGGTATCCATGCACGTCTTCGAGAATATCTACCTACCAGCAGCTCAAACCGGAGACACTGGTACTTTCAACACAGCAGTAGACATTAAATTGAAGCAGTGGGCTGAGCAGCAGTTGCCAGCTAAGAGCGTCGAGAGTGGTTGGGAGTGTCTCAAGCAGGAATTTGAAAATTTTATGAACAGGGCGAAGCAGAGTACCGATCACGACGATATCTTTGATAATCTGAAGAACGCAGTAGTCAACGAAGCCATTCAGAGGCACTCCTGGGAGGAGAAGGCCTCCCAGATGCTGCGGGTCATTCAATTGAACACCCTGGACGATAGAAACGTCAATGACAAGAGAGACTGGGACGAAGCTGTCCGATTCCTCGAAAATTCGGTTAAAGACAAGCTCCAAAGCACTGAGAAGATCCTCCAGGAGATGCTAGGGCCTGGGAGGAGGGAGAGAATTTTCTATTGGAAGAGTCAGACGGAGGAGCAGGCAAAACGGTCTGCTGTCAAGAATGAACTCGATAAAATTTTGTATTCCGATAAGAGGCATGCACCCACACTAACTCAGGACGAACTGACGACTGTTAGGAAGAATCTTCAGAGGGGTGGGCACGATGTGGATAATGAATTTGTCAGGTCCACTTGGCATCCTGTCTACAGGAGATTCTTTCTTCAGCAGAGTTTGACTAGAACGTATGGCTGTAAGAAAGCTTTTTACATGTATCACAATGGGCATGAGAATGAAACCGAGTGCAGTGACGTCGTACTCTTCTGGAGGATTCAGCAGATGCTCAAGGTCACGTCGAAGGCTTTGAGACAGCAGATCATGAATAGGGAGGCCAGAAGGCTCGATAAAGAGATCAAGGAGGTCCTCGAGGATTATAGTCAAGATAGTGAGGTCAAGAGGAAATTACTCACTGGGAGGAGAGTCGAACTTGCTGAAGAACTCAGTAAGTTTTAGTCTGATGAATATTCAAGCCACGAAACTCTTGATTGTTACGAATTGGAAATCGTTTGTAGTCTTTTTGAGCTATTGAAATTATTTAAGTGAAAGTGAATAATTATTTTTTTAATAAATGTTGATGATTTCATGTTTTTGCAGAACGTGTGAGGCAAATTCAAGAGAAACTGGAAGAATTCATTCAGGCTTTAAACAAGGAGAAATGAATGAACTAATGCAGAATCTCTCAGACATTTATTATGTAAGCACGCTAATGTACAGCGATCCTGGTGATCGACAGCTTCAGTTCAGATTCATCTCGACAGTGTCATTAAAATAAAGAATTAAAACAACGGTGTAACGAGGGGAATGCCGTCAAACTCGATGTCTTGGTCTCTTCCTTGATTTCCATGTTGCTGATTCCTGTTTTCGAATTTTCGAATTTTTCAATTTCAGTGAATACCAATTTCGTAACACAGAAAATAACATTCACCGGGTCGACTAGTCTCTGACAGCGGAACTGCTACTGAGGAAGTTACCGAGTCGGCTGAGGGGCAAACCCCTCCCCATTGGGGTGGCGCCCTCCCTCTCTTGGGGTGCAGTACTACTACTACCGTTGGGGTCACTCAAACCCCCACAACTGAGCCTCTACTTTAGTCAATCCTCTTTGCTTACACCACTCCCCAAAGTAGTATCCAAAATTAGTAAATAAAGATGGTGGAAAAGGCCGAGTCGTGTGTCGTATCGGTTCCCGCAGAACGTCTTACAAAATGAAGTGGAAACAAATGAAGAAAACGACTGACTGGTCATTAACACGACTACTAGAGTCCCGTGTTGTTTAATTACCCCAAAATCATTGATAATCCTAGTGTAAACACTTGTGAACAACACGTGAGAGTCCACAGAAATTCGCCGACAAGACAAAAAAAATATATATATATAATTTCTCCCCCTCCCGGAAAACGAAAGACGGAGAAACTAAAAATTCTGAAAAGCTCTACAGTTGTATGAGAGGATAATTTTGCTCCAGAGTTCACGGTAAGGGAATAAATTCATTCTATATTTAGGCGAGCCCGAGATTCTCATTGAGTTGTCGTCGGTGAAAATTTTAAAAAAATACTCAAGCATAAACTCAACAATTTATCAAGTGAATTATTCTTAATCCCTCCAAGATGCTGAGAGACGATTTTATCATGTGTGGGTGGATCCACAGCTCAACGACTCATAACCGAAGAAAGTGCAGTCCCTGTTATGTTCTCATCACCCACACACCCATATAACTGATCCCCTTTCACCAATTCTTTTTTAAATAGATTGGGAATTTTAGTTTATTCACTCCGGAGATTATGAGGAATTAATTGCTACGAGTCCTGAGGGTAATCCACTGGGCCTATCCGGTGGAAGGGCTCACAAATAAATATCAGTTGGCTATTTTCGTACTCGGGAAACCTACATACCGATCTTGCTGAGAGATACTCAACTTGCATTACATGTTTAGAGGTTTTTAGTCATCACGAGTATTGACAGGATGAACTGCATTGAGGGATTTTTCCTAGTTCCCTGGGCACTGTCAAAAATTCGGTGAAATTTCAGTCACGAAGTCGTTTGAATTTTTCATTATGTGAGTTTGAATTCAATTTCAATTGAAAACGGTCACTAAAGTTATCATTTGCCTTTTGATTTTAAGAAATTTGAATTTTTCATAGCAAATGATAATGGATTTTGCAGTGAGTGTGAGAGATTAGATTTTCAATAATTTGGAAATGCCGGGAAATTATTGAATTTTTTGCATTTCCACGGCTGTTCAGTGTTATATGGACCTGGAAACTTAACTGGTTCGTCAATGAGGAGTTCTCCAGAAATTTCTCGTCACTTTGCCATTGTAAAAGAATTTTTTACTTTAATTTCTTTTACTTGGGATTTCAAATATGATTTTCCAGCAGTGTAATATTTTTTATGGGGATTTCAAGAAGTGCAGGAGAGACTCACGTTTTTTCTTAGGAATTATTCATCATTGGAATGACGAAACGTTTGAAGATAATTGAAAATTTGGTAAAATGTGTGTTGCACAATGAGTTAATGTGTCACATACGAAATATGTAGGGGTTTTCCTGGTGAAATATTTAGTGTCAGTGGTTTCGTCGTCAAGTGTATTGACATCATGCGGTTGGTCAAGGGGATTTAGGACAGATGAGGTCAGACCCGTTGCAATGGAATTCTTTATTTTCCCACGGATTAGTTGAGTTTCATCAAGAATTTGTTGGGAAAATACTATTTTTTTCGGGTTCCAAGTACTTATGTTATTTCTTGACAACTTTATATGCCTTCCAAGTTATATAAAAAATTCCTCCCATTTCTCAATAATGAGAGAATATTCTGACAGCTCAGAGTGTTCTTGCAGAAATTATTGTTGATAGCGATAAAATTCTGGTTGGGATGCGCTGACTCATCAATCCCTTCGTCGAATCAATCGATAAAAAAAGGAAAAATTGGAGTGATCGCAGTCATGATTCATTGAAGTCTATTGATGAATCGGAGAGATTAACGATAAGAAATGATAAAAATGACTGATGGAAAACGGACAAAAATCATAGAGAGGCCGAAAAAAAAAATTGAAAAATCCACACATATTATTCCTTGAATTGTCCATAATAGTCTACCGGATAAATTCGATTAAACGACGTCTACGTGACCAAGGTGTCGAAATGGTTAATTCAAAATTAAGTAACGTCGCGTGTAATGTAGTTAGCACCTACTTGAATTGCTGATTGCTCTTCGTACTCACAATGAACTACGTATGACCAACTGCATATCAGTCGGATTTAGCTTCAGCATTTCGTGGCCTGTCATCAACCGATGATCCTGCTTCCCAATATCATCCGGCAATTTTTTTATCAACGAAAAGATTTTTTTATTGCAAAGAAAGTCATCCTACAATTTTTTAAAATATGAAAACATCTAACAATTGCAATTGATTTGTATAAATAATGATTCAGATTTAAATCTTCAGAGTTTAGAATTGATTAATGAACGCTGGTTCATTAAATTATCTGTTAGTTATAGCCGCAAAGAGGAAATAGAGCGAAAATTCAAGATTTCTCTATTGATTGGTGCTTGGAGAAGTACTTGTAATTCCAAATTAGGTAATACTTTCTTTTGAACAGGGTTCTGAATGGTTTTAGTCGTTGAAATTATTTCGAAGGATTCAGAGAGGTAGACGACGAGTCAATGATCCATGTAACTCAACCGGAACGATTGACCAATAAATCAGTTAACCACTCATTCCATATTTAGTCTCTCCAGTGATGTCATTCGTAGTTGATGACGAATATCTCGTGAACATTATAAAGATTTTTATGGACGTATTTTTCCAATAATATTCCTTTTGAATAGCCAAACGAATTATTGTATAAAATTTGGGACTGATCGAAAAAAATGATAAATCAATGATAAATGCAGGTGAAACTCATGTATTTTTTCTGACGATGTGAATGAGGGAATGTAAAGAGTATTTTCTCGGTGCATGAGAAACTCGCGAAAAATAGCTCATGAAATTCCTCGGTACATAATAATAATCGTGTGAATCACCTCTAGTGTACCTGACCGACCGTTATGTGACGTTAAATGCAAATGACGTCATGGAGAAGCCAGAATGTTTAAACTGATATCGTCATGTGTTGTGGAAAGCAACTGTTACCTTCATTACTCCTATTTACCCCTGGGTATTACATGTGACTTTGAAATGAGCGACTGCACTCAGCAGGTGGGGCTCATTAAAAGTGCAACACCTTTTCATTCTTCAATTTCAGAACATGTAAATCATAAAATATTAACTGCTGCATTTTATACGAATTTAATCCCTAAGTTCTACATGACAAACCGACTTAATCATTTATTTATCAATTTTCCGGTTTCCTCTCCAGTTTTTAGTTAAGAATAATAATTCATCGTGTTTTGATATCGAAAAAAAATATTGCAACTGCAGTACTTTATTCTGATATTTTTTTATTGATGAAGTCGAAGTAATGATTATTTAATAAATGATTAGTAATCCTTAAGGATTGAAAAGTTCTCTTTGAGGTGGGATTATGTGTTTGATTTTAGGAGCTGTCATTCGTTTAGCTTGGGAATTATAATAATTTTTTGTTCGTCAGGATTTAGGAAATGCTTTTTCATTTTTTGAGAATGTCGAATTCGTAGGACATGTCGCGTTAAATTTATATCCAAGTGGATTGTAAAACGTAAATAGCAGCGTTCGCTCGTCAGCAAGGTTACGACCTCGGCCAAGTAATTCCTGAATGTTTTATTTAATAATTATTCCTCGTGGTTTTCAGGTTGACCCCAGGGAAATGAGAGTCACTAGGACGTCACCCCCCGGTTTAATGCCCACGCGACGGCACTAACCTGACGCTAAAAATAATCGAACGAAATAATCAAGCACCGAGAACAGAAGCCAATATAACTCACCCCGCACATACACACCTTGTGAAAATTAATCATTATTATTGCTGTTAATTATCAATTGACATTGCTGAATTATTCTCTTCAACGTTCTGGTTTTTACCCAAAATTCACGTTTTTTTATTTTCATTTTTATGGCGAATTATCGATAGGATTGACCTGAAAAAATATGATATAAAATATTTTTGCGTTTTGTCATTATTTAATGACTCGTGAAGTTTCAAGGTGGTGCCAACATTTTTCTGCGTTTTTTCTTAGCGTAAAAAAACATGAAAATCATCGCCTCATTACGAAATTTTGTCATTCGCTATTAAATTTCATCAAAATTAAGTCCCAAGTAAATAATGCCGAAACTCAAAGACCTGACATTTTTTCACAAAAAACCCTTCGATGATCCGCCAAAAAATTAAAACACGTGGGAAATTGTTCCTATATTGCATATCATATAGTTATCTTTGTTAATAAATTAGCAATATACTCCCGAATGGTTATTTTTTTTCCGATTATTTTCGAGATGTCATAAAAAATATAATTTTCAGAAAAAAATAAAAAATAAAAAAATTGATGCATGAGATCAAATTAAAATAAAAAAACGTGACTTTCTGGCTAACATAGTGTCGAAAATCCCTAGAATTCTTCTTCAGTCTCTACATTATGGAACTTAAAAAAAATTCATTTTCGTCAGTCCAAAATTTGAAAATTACAGTCCCTTCCACCCCACCACCCAGTCTGATCACCCTTCGAAACTTCCGCCATGAAAAATAAAAACCATTTTTATGTGTTCGGATATCCCCCGAGTTATCGATCGTCCCAACTCATCAACCCAATTTTTAAATATAACAGAGAAAATGTAGAATGATTTTTTACGAAGAAATAAAAAAACCAACGAAAGAAAGAATTATAATCTATCCTGGGGAGTCTTTAAGGGACTATTTCTCTTGAAATTTCTGATTCGAGGGGAATGAGATAAAGAAAAACAATTGAAAGTTGTTGCGTGATATGAATAGAGTGATGGGAGGATCATTGCCAACTTTTCTTGTTAGAGTTTGATGAATTTCATGAGCCAGAGGAGAAACTTCAATTCGTGTCAGCTTCATTCATTGCTTCCATCGTATAATTCACTTGGTTCTATCGACGAACATGATGAAGACGTCCTCTAGAACTTCTATTAAGTATTTGATTCCGTTGAATTCTTCTACTACCATTTATTATTCTTTTTCTAATTTTTCACAGCTGTCAGTTTTTTTTTGCATGCACCTGTCACTTCTCCCCTTCAAATCGAAGATTGCAGACTTCATGATTATATTTATGTTCTCCAGAATTTTGCAAGTGCAGATTAAAAACTTCACGCTGAAATAAAGAAATTTAATTTTTGGTGAAGTGTTGAGCAAAAATCGATAGGAAAGTGGAAAAGTTACGCGAATAAATCCTTAGATTTTTTAATTCAGGATTCCTCGGGAAATTTCAGGAATGCCTATAATTAGTCTTGGGGTTAAAATGATTCATCTGATTTTCTAGAAGAAAAATCCCACACGATGCGGATCTGGACATATGGTGAGAAAGGAACAGACACAAATGCACATGAGATTTCTTCCCAGAAACAACATCTCGCGTCGTTTCGCCCCATTTGTGTCACTTTCACCTTGAATCTCTCTATTTAAGATTAAATCCCATCTCTGTATTCCAGAACTCTGGAAAAAACACTCATTTTATTTCTCTGACGTAAAGTCGCTGGAAAAAATTAATTTTCACATCAATAATTGCGGTAGATTATAAATTTGTTAATTCGACTCGCGAATTTTTCTAATAGTAAAATTCATTGAGACTCGATATGTTACCAAAATTGATAATTTTGGGGACTTTTCATTACCTCACAAACATTGTTCTACTGAATCTAAGAAGGCCTTGAACAAGTAACTTGAAAATCTGGCGTGAATCCATTGAAATGCTGAACGAAAAACGTAACTCGTTGAGTACCAGATTTCAAATGTGTTAGTATTTGTATTGCGAATTTTGCTTGGTGGCGATTTTCGAAACAAGACCTGCACACATGTGTGTTTCAAACTTGTTGGTTCTTCTTTTTTTGTTAGTGAAGTGAGTAAAAGCCAAGAAGAAACGACAGGGCGACACACGGCGTCTTCTGTGCACCGAAAATAAACCCTCTACAACATTCTCGTTCTGTCTTTTCATCTAGGTCCCGATCAGATCGGCGAGACGCTTGGCCCGTAGGTTTTACTGATGAAAGATTGAAAAAAAAACAAACAAAAAAAAGAGGAAAATCTATTGGGCGAGATAGAAAAATTGCACGAGGGTCAAAAGAGCTGCTCGAGATCCACTCATTTTTCAGAGAGAAACAATTTTCTTTTTCTCTTCATTATCTTGATATCCTCATGGGAGTGAACTTGCGCAAAATTTATTTAATATGAATGACTGCCAAATTTGGGAGATATAAATGTGGGAATCAGTACGGAACCAGTCAAACTGGTTTTGCCAATTTTATTTAATTGGTCTTTTGTTAGTTCAGATGTAGATAAACGAAATTTTTGGTGGAGAATTTTCGGTGAGCTCTTCCAGAAAAATCCCCAGCTCGCTAACCTGAATACCATATTGTCTCCCACAATGAGCCCTTGAATCTGTTACAGTTCCTGAAAAACGGTAAAAATGGTGGTCGGCGAAGCGAGCATTCACAACATCATGGGAGGGATGGAGAGCACAGGGGGTGTGCGACTCCACAATCACAAAAGAAAGTTGAAGCAAAGGTAAATTCTTAAAAGCACCTATCAAGCCACAATCCAATTAACTCTCTCTCTCCCTGCAGATTCGACATAATAAAAAAATTGGGCCAGGGTACCTACGGCAAGGTTCAGCTAGGAATAAACAAGGAGACCGGCCAGGAGGTCGCGATAAAAACAATAAAAAAATGTAAAATAGAAACGGAAGCGGATCTCATTCGAATACGCCGTGAAATTCAGATAATGTCAAGTGTTCAGCATCCAAACATAATCCACATTTACGAGGTCTTTGAGAATCGCGAGAAGATGGTGCTGGTGATGGAGTATGCAGCAGGTGGAGAACTCTACGATTACTTGAGCGAAAGGAAAGTCCTGGCCGAGGAAGAGGCACGTCGAATATTCCGTCAGATATCAATCGCTGTTTTCTACTGCCACAAGCACAAGATCTGCCACAGAGACTTGAAGCTGGAGAACATTTTGCTGGATCAATCTGGCAATGCGAAAATCGCTGACTTTGGTTTGTCGAATGTATTCGATGATCACAGACTCCTGAATACCTTCTGCGGGAGCCCCTTATACGCTAGTCCAGAGATTGTCAAGGGTACACCTTATCATGGTCCTGAAGTGGACTGCTGGAGTCTTGGAGTGCTCTTGTATACTCTAGTTTACGGTGCAATGCCCTTCGATGGTTCTAATTTTAAAAGACTAACTAGACAGATCTCAGCGTCCGATTATTTCGAGCCCAAGTGTCCTTCGCCAGCCTCACCCCTCATCAAGGACATGTTGACGAAGTGCCCATCGAGAAGAGCAGACATCGAGAGGATATGCTGTCACTGGTGGGTCAATGAGGGTTACGATCAGAATTGCCTAGACATTGCTGAGGATTTGGCTGCTCAGACACCTGTTAGACTCGATCTACTGCTCTCTCTGGTGCCTCAATCAGCGAGTGCTGATAAACTAGTCGTGGGAGATCCCAGACCTGAGCCCCCAGTCTCCAACATGTCCTCGGAGACTCTTGCGCCAACCAGGTGTCACTCTGTTGGAAGCCTCATGGAGCTTGACAGATCGACTGATGACAAACTCAGGGACATTGTTGAGGGTATGGAAGAGGAGCGAAGCGCTCCTGGTGATACCAAACGCAAATTGGAGCTCACTCCCTCCATGGAGGAGACTGTAGCTGCTGGTACGAAGAAAAAGGAGAGGTCCAGAAGAAAGGAGAAGGATGAGGACAGGGAGAGGGAACCCAGGGCCTACAAGTCCTCGTCCAGGCATCACTCAGCCCCCATTGGGGCGTCTATCACTGAGGAACCTATGGAGGTCGATCTCAGGGATCCGGAGTCTGCAGATGCTCTTCTCGAGATGCTCAAGGAAGTTCAGGAACAGGAGAGGAGCAAAACTCCTGTTGGCACCGAACCAAACTATCAAAATGCTGAAATTAAGGTAGGAGAGGAGAAGAGTCCAAAATTGGGGGCTAAGGGTAAACAAATTGAGATGGAAACTGCAGCAGCTAAGGGGATTGTTGATGGGAATGGAAAAGAAGCTGGAACAGAAGTACAGGGTTTTTATTCAAAGGATAAATCTCAGAGCGAGGAGAAGAGAGTGAAGACGAAGGCGAGTGATGAGGAACCCGCGGTGGGACCTGCCAAGCCCACCGAGAGGAGGAGATCTAAGATCTTTGAGACTGCTGAGAAGTTCAATCAATTGGCTAGTAGTGCTTCCATGGAACCCGATAAGGCGAAAAAGATTTTTATACCTGGGGTGAATGTTGGTGGAGCCAAAAGGGCGTTCGAGAGGAAGGCCAGCTTATCTTCTATCGCTCCTTCTAGTATCAAGCAGAATTCTAAAGTTGCTGATATTGATAAGACGATGGAGAAGGGGGAGGAGAAAGCTGGAGGGAATGAGGGGGCAGCTAAGGGAGTGGAGTTGGCTGAAGAGGAGAGAAAACGGGAGGAGGAGAAAAAACGGGCTGTGGATATTATTGCCGGGGCCCTTGGCAAACCCCCAATAAAGAAAGCCCTGAACGGCTCGCCTCCTCTGACCCCTCAGACTCCAGATCCAAGAAGAGTTGGACTAAAAATCCAGGTGGGTCCGAATGACGTGAGAAATGCGACAATCTCAATAACAACTCCAGTGGACGAAAAATACCCCGAGTTCGAAGTAACATCTGGCAAACCAGTGATGGACCACTCAGTCGTCACGTCTCCAGGATCAAAGAGCTTGGACACTTCTTTATCAGAGGAGCCAACGATGTCCAGCAAAATAGAGATAACCCTGAAGAGTGCAACCCTTCCAAGACAGAGGAAAACAAGTAAAGCAGAAATAGTCCTCTCTGGATTCAAGCCACCGTACAAATCTGAAGTTGAGGCCAAGATTGATGCCTTCCACCCACAGAAATTGAGAACTCAGAGGTCAGAAGTGGCATTCCCAGTGGGTGGGATTGTCCCACAGGCCAACAGATCTGCAAGTCTTGAGCCTGAGAACCGAGGAAAACCCAGTATCAAGGAGAGAATTATCCCGATATCTGTGGAGCAAGGGCACCAGAGTCCTCCACCTCACGCCAAGCCACCAATGCCCCAGAGATCGTTATCCCAAAAATCTGGATCCTTATCGAGACAGTCGACTGCTGACTCTGACACTGACAGTGCACTGGGCTCCACTGTGGGCCCTGAACCCATCCGAAAGAGCCCCAGGGAGTACATCATTCCCATTGCTGTCGAGGGAGGCGGCTATGTCACCCCCAGGTCTGGAAGTTTGGAACCCGAAAGCAAAGGGAGCACTCCCACCACTGCTAGTGCACCGAGGTCCAAATTCGGGAGACCTAGGAGAATGGGATCTCTTCTGTCTGATGCTAGTGAAGATGAGTCACCTTTCTCAACACTACACAGGGATAGTGATGACCTTCTCCAAAGGCACATGCACCGCCTTAGGAGTTCTCGACCCTCGAAACAGGCCCCAGAACATGCAGACAGCCTTTCCTCCGGAGAGGATGACGATGACGATGGTTTTGAGTTGCTGACAGCTGAAAATCTCTTCTCAACTCTGTTGTCAAGGGTCAGAAGTTTAACACAACGTCTGAATGTCGATGATAATAGAGGGACAGGCTTCCCCAGGAGTAGATTGCTCGAGAGATTGGGGTCGAACTCCTCTCAAGGTTTTTGGGGAATGCACGAGCCACTTTCAAGGTATTCACATTTAAAAAAAAATGAATTTATAGTCTAGTTAATGATTGAATTTATCTCGGGGATGATATTTACATCGTGTGTAATTCGTATATTGAATTCTAATATTTTCCTTCATCCTTGCAAGCCACGACTGCTTCAGGGAAACGGAAATAATCACAACGTGAGTCAATCAGTGTAGAAATTCAATTCAACAAAATACTTACAGACACTATTCGCTATTTTTTCAACTAGTGTTTACTTTTATTTCCATCTTCATTCACGTCTCCATGTTCTACGGTAATTCAGAAGATCTATTAATGTATCCCTTGGCATCACTTAACTGGAGTTACAATTTCAAAACTGCTGTTATCGCTTTTGAGCACGTGAAAGTATTGAATCTTTTGGTGCACCAAAATAAAATGGGACTGATATACTTGAGGCAATATATTCTGTCGAGTCAACTGCTTATACTCAAGCACGCCTATCAATTTCACAGACATATCAGTTTCAGCCGAGTATATTTTTTTTTCTCCTATTTTTATGATCAATTAAGACACGACACACTTGACTATTTTTCTTTTGATATTTATCTTGTGATTATTTTGGGAGGGAGAACGTGAAAGATTATTCTCTCGACGGAAATTATTATTTGATTCAAAGTGATGGAAAACATCGAGTAGCTCTTCATTTCAATTATATAATGATTGATTTTCCGCGCTGAAGCGCTAATTCCGAGTCTCGTAATTAACTGAAAATATTTTGCAGGCGGATGGCAGAAACCCCATTCAGACGTTCCATGAGTCGGGACACAGATAGATTTGGTAGAAAGGACTCAGCGATGTCGTCGAATCCAGCGACTCCTAACAGTCTAGGAAGGAGTACACCTTCCCGGGAGAGTATGTTCGATGCTGGATCCTCCAACACCCTCCCCAGAGGTAAGAGCGTGCGACACGTTAATTAATTTACTATTTACAGTGGAAGCGATTTTCAACAAAATCTCCTTCCCAGAAAAATTACGGGTCTTCAATTCGATAAAGTCCGAAATATTCGAAATGCTCATTGAATTAATGAGGCGAGCGGGAAAAATTCAAAAGAATAAATATCCGCTCTGAAGTATTATAAAATAAAATCGATCCACTGTAAAATATAAACATAAATAAACCGATGAATACGACAAAATCAAAGAGACACAATTGATGTTGTATCATGTTGTGGCACGCCTTCTCAGAAGCTTGAAGATCATGTGATAGCCCGTAGTTTTGCTTCCGCAACTTCTCTATGACAATAAAAAAATCTCCCTTTTGTTTTTCCATCTATTACTGACGAACAGTTAAACAGCAAAGCTTCTGTAGAGTCGTGAGGCGTCTCTATTGAAATAAAAGCCGAAGGTCTCGTCATCGAACCCACGAACATGACTGGGGGATCGATGACGAAATTTTGGATATATTAAATTTTGTATGCATCTCCTAGTACCTATTAGCTGTTGTCGAGTCGTTGATAGACAAAGCACATCATTTTTCTGTTAATTTTTAGTGGTTTATTCACCTCTGTCATATATTTTTCAATTATCTTTCAAACCCAATAATTACATCATTCACTTTTGCCTGTAGATGTTTTTGCACATTTCGTACTAACAAGGAGTTCATTAGGGAATGATTATTGCGAGGGATGAGAGGATGTTTAATTAGTGGAGTCATTTAAGCTTCTTGAGGAAATTGAGAAGATTCACTTGTTGCTTCTCGTTCTTGTGTAATTTTTTAAAGCCAGAAGTCTTGAGATGTTTGGATTCATAAGAGATACAAGTCTTTGTCGAGATTTGATGATTTAACGAGGGATCATTATTTTATTCAGAAATCGGCTTGTCTTGAATTTAATCATTTCATTATTTTAAGGGTATAAATATTTAGAAAAAGCAGGAGATTAATGAAGAAAGATTTTTCCAGTGAAGGTTCTATTCAAATTATTACTATTACTACACCTCTGTATATTTTACCTGCATGATTCCTCACTTTATTTATTATTCGTGAAATTGGTAGTCGTAAATTTGCGTTAAGTTTTTCCTTATTCCATGTGTAAAAATTCTGAGATACCTCGAAATTTCCGGAATTCTTCAGATTCAATTATTTCAGTATTGACTTCTCCAGAAATTTCTTAAATATCTCATTATTTTAACTGAAATATCTTGGAATATCGTGCCATATCGATCGAATTTTTGACAAGTCCTCGAAAATTGGATCAAATATTTCAAACAAAAATTCTGTATCTTTCATTCAAATATATTTTCCAAAAATTTCCCCTAAATCGGTTTGATCCGCCAAAACAAATTGTAATTATTTAAATCATCGCATTGACAAAGTGGATCTTATCTGTTTTTTTTTTATCATTCATAGCACGTTGTCATGTCAATGGCATGAATGCACGTAAAATAACACGTATGACAACTGTTCATTCCGATAGAGTAATGGAAATAATAGAGAAAAGTACCTGCAAGTCCTGCAAGAGAGTTCAAGAAATAGGATATCACAATTGAATTAATAGCTTACATTTTCATCTAAACCCGGTAGATTTATTTTTTATTGCTGCGTTGCTTATGTACGAATTCTGTTCACATAATTTTATTTAATTACCTTCATTCATTGTAACAGCGTAATCATAGCAAATATCCCGGAGGAAAGACCTAGCATCTACCAGAGTTATTAGAGCATGGAGTTTTTTTTTTACACGTTCATATACAAAAAAATCATGAAGACATTATGATGTCCATTGGGATAGTAATCGTTCAGATTAAATTTATTACCAAATTCATATCAAACCCATTCATTAATTCAAGTAGTGGATTTTATTCCAAGTCCCTTCGAGCTGTCCAAAGTCTATCGTCGACTCTTCAATCAGTTGGAGAAATTATTTATCGAATATTCATTTCAATTATTGTATTGCCCATCGTGAACTGATGGTTTGCAGATTGTATTTTCGGTAAGAGATGATGCAAAATATAAATTATAAAGGGTCTTCATTCTATTTATTATTATTTATTCGTCCAAGAACTGATGACTGAAAGATATTTTCTGTAGTTCCATTTATTATATAAAATATTAAATTTAGTTTCAATGTGTCAAAAATTATTCCGCCTTTTATGGATTTGAATTTCATTAGCTTTTAATTAGCGCAGTAATCATTGATTCAATGAAAAAATTCCAGTAATTTATCTAGTATAATAACTCAATAATTCTCTCATAAAAATAAGAATTGAATGAGAAATAATTTCTTATTCAATTGAATTGAATGGATTCGAATTTTGATAGTTGTTATATTGAATTGATAACAATTTTGGCTGCTAATTAAATTTTTTTCCATTGGACAGAAGCTCTGAGAGTGGGGAATGTGAATTTTGAAAGCCCTCAAATACCGAAAATACTCTCTAATAGTTATCACCAATAAATTAAAATTCGATCAACTGACTCACGGTCTTTTGACGGTTGTTACAGCGACCGTGCGAGTGACTCTCCGTAGGCGGGTGGACGGTAATCCCCAGTAGAAAAAAAAATAGATAGAAAAATACCAATTAGGTACCAATACCAATTACCTAATCTAGCAAGGAATCAGATCATGCAGTCATCCATTTTTTTTTTTTCGTCTCATTGACATTATATTTATCTAATTATGGAACGCAAATTCAACAAGAGAAAATTCAATGAACCAGAGATAATACTCCTGTTTTTAATATTCGAATGAAGAAACGGTCTCGTTGATGCGAGATTATGAAAAGATTATTGTTATTGTACAGTTGGAAATAAAAATGTTGAAGATTGTCACATGCAGGACGTCTGAGGATTCTCAATCAGATGTAATATTTAAATATTAAATAAAAATCAAGCGAATATGCTCGATGTTAAGTGTATGGGCTAGTAGGTATCACTGTTGGAAGTTCTTTGAACCTCAGAGTATGATTTTTCCCAAAATATCTCGATCAATTACTGAATTGTTTAAAAATTTATCAAATGTTACATTATTGATAGAAATTACCCCAGTGTGTGAAAAAAAAACACATTAAAATTATTGTATTGTATTAATTTTCTTGTATTGGAGAACAAAATCGATATTATTATCAGAATGTTTTTAAAAATAATTTTAATAACAATTCAGAGAAAGGAGATATGGAATAAATCGTACTGAGTATGTTCGAAGAGTTGTTGTCCTTTTGATTTTTATCGTTGGAACTAACATTGTTACATGATAATTTTTATATGACGACGCTAGTGATTGTAACGTAATTCGTAAAACCGCAGTAATAAATATGGATAACTGAATTTTATATTATCGCGAGAAATGAATGTGAAATTGTTATGACGAATTTATGATTGATGAAGTAATATTAGAACTCGAAGACTAACCAGTGTCGATGGCTGAACTTTATCTGTTTTTGTTTGATTGGGTTTAAATAACAGTTTTAATATTAAAATAGTACGTTTTTTTTTCCTTTTTTGTTCCTTTCACTGTTCACGGAATGCTTTGCTTGGTGCTGCCCTTTATTAGACCTCTGACAATCTGCGGATGTCCATGGGTTGAGAGACTACACGATTACACGATTAGTGCATCTTTGTTGCAATTTTATATCAATTATTTTTCCTGGAGGAATTACTTTTGGAATGCGGGTAGAATGTTTATCCAGATTTTCAGAAATTCATTGAGACATGGTAATAATGCGAAATGTGCGCGCCGCCATCTTGGAAGCCTTGCGGCTGAAGCTAACAAAATGGCGGCAGCTACAACTTTTAATCACTTGGTATATTTCAACATTCAATTACAATTATTTAGTCTTCTGAGATCACTCTCAACTCGTTTAATAATTTTTCTCGAAAAAATAATCTTTTTTCAAATTCATCCGTTACGCTGTAACGAGACAATTTTAAATATTTGTACTTTGGATGGATAAACATTCTGAACAGTCAATTGTAATCCAGTCATTGAAATAATGAGTAATTGGAGTTGTGCCAAAGACTCGATAAAGAAAGCTGACAGTTTTTCGGGCGATTATTTTGATCCTTTTTTAAAAAACTGAAGTGAAACTCAAGGCACTGATCAATGTCAATTCTACGAATGCCATCGAACATCGTTGATGTACCAACGAAAAGCTGTCAGACGAGCTCAATATCTTCTCGTCTATCTTGAAGTCCTAAAACAGAACAGAATAGTTTCACCAGCAATATAAAACTCTATGACTACTAAAAATGAAAAATAGAGAAGTACGCAAGAGCGTACCAGCCAAGTTAAAGTCTGTATTTAAACAATAAAAGAGTGTAAATACCGAATATTCAACTGTGAAAGAATTCTTTCCTTTAATTAGTCTCACGCACACTAACACAAATTATAACTATCGATAATTTCTTCAGGATACTAGATAAACAACTACAAATCATTTCTCAAAAAGTTTCACACAAAATCTGTGCACTATTTTCATAGAATTTGCAATGGAGAAAATTCCCGTACAATTATCCTAACAAGATTTTTCCTGGCTATGAACACAGAATGTTCCCTTTCCTTTCTAATTTCCCTTTAAAAATAAACCGATAATTCATCAAATCAAGTCCGATAAGAATTGAAAACGATAAAATAGTAGGAAGACGGACGAATGATAAGAAACCAATAGTTAAAACTGTAGAAGAAGAATCGCAGATATCTGCGAAGGAAGTTTGTTCTTGCCTCCCTTATTTTTCAGATAAAAACGACGACTCGGAGTTGGACTTGAAAATGATAAAAGAACTGCAAGAAGAGCAGGACGAGGACAAGAAGTTTACGCCTTGTCTGGCGCGAAGATTATCCCGACAGTTCATCGAGAAGACTCGTCTCTCGTTACCGAGATCTCCATCGATTCCACGGGAACGATTACTTCGTTCATCGACAGAGGAGCCCCTCAGTCTGACGGACCTGGAGCTGTCGATGCCCTCCTACAGGAGTAGATCGAGTGACAGGAGTCTGCGGAGAACAGGAAGCCTCCTAGAATCATCTGAAAAACCAGATAGAGCCACCAGACGTAGTGTCAGCCTCTTCGAGGACAACGACGATCCCCTCCCACCCCTTCCCCGTCAGGTGATGACTCTGGGGCGAAAGTACAGGGATCAGGCGAAATCTCCGAGCAATGGAATCCGCAGGGACTCATTCCAGACGCAGAAGATCCAGGAAGAGCCCACGGACCTGTTAATAAGCCCGAAAAAAAAAGATTCCTCAGAGCAGGGGCTCTTCATCTCCGAGGGCACCTCCACAAACCTGGGAGATACTCCCAGCACCTCCAAGTCCGGAGAGACATCTCCTACAGACTCATCATCGAGGACTCAAGAGGACTCCTTCAGCTCCTTCAAAGCTCACGCCAAAGAATTCGAGAGCAGACTGCTAGCTGCTGAGAATCTCATTAAAGAATCCAAACTCAGGAACCTGGGGATCACAAAATTCGATCCCAATCTGTCTTCAAGTTATAGAGATACTGACAAGTGTGATAAGGAGCTGCTGGGATCGATGAGTGACTTGACGAGTTCGGTTTTATCCAAGAGAAGAAGCTGCATTCCCAGTCTGAGGTTGAGATCAGGATCTCTGACAAGAGAAGCGTCTACCGGGAGAGAGAGGAGGGAGACCCTCGATGATACCAGTCTGAGGTCATCAACCCCAGAGAGATCACTTCTCAGTAAATTCTTCAGGAGTTCCAGCACCACGAGAGAGGCGGATACCAAGGACAAGTCACCGAAGACCAGGAGGAAGATATCAAGGTTCTTGAGGCCTGATTTCTTCGACACACCCAGGGAAGAGAGTCAGTACGTCAAGGAGAAGGAGGCGCAGAAGGCGGCGGAGAATGAGAGGAGGAAGTCCAGGTTCATAAGAAGAAAAATCGTGGCAGAGGGGAATAACTTGGATCAGGAGAAGAATGAGAAGCAGGAGAAGGAGCTGAAGAACCAAGCTAATACCCTGACGAGGGAGATCGACGAGAAGATTTCGAAGAATAATAAAATCGAGGGCGAGTCCAGGGATGCTGAGGTAAAGAGTGAGCGGCAGAGCCCGAAGAATTCCTTTCTCCAGAGCCTTGAGAGGAAACTGGAGAGATTGAGATCGAGTGACGAGACGAAGATGACGAATGGCAGTCCTCAGAAGGAGATCATGGAAAATCTGACAGCTGCGGAGGGCAACCTTTCGAGTCCTGGGGAATTGAGGAAAGCAGCTAGTGCTGAGGATCTCCCTGCTGAGGAGCCCCAGAGTTCACCTGTCGCCCCAACTAAATCCAAAGTTTCCTCGGTTCTCGGATTATTCAAAAATGATTCAAAATCCTCTGTCAACGGCAACAAACAGCAGAACACACTCCTCAGCAAATTCCGGAAGAATACTTACAAGGGATCGAGATCAGACACCAGTGTCATTGCCGGAGAGACTCCTGGTGGCAGTAAAATTCCAATGAAATCCAAACTTGAGAGTAAAACTCCCCCGAAGCTAGCGAAAACTCATTTAGAGAGGAAAAAATCGGCTGATAAGATAAGTGAGTCTAAGAAATCACCACCGAAGGAGAAGAGTAAAGAGAAGTCACCGCCCAAGGACAAAGCCAAGGAAAAAACACCTTCGGAGAGATCCAGCGTCGAGCGTAAACCAATATCTGATAAATCAGCGATAAAATCCCCAAAAAAACTGAGTCCTGAAAAATCTATCGATTCTAAATCCGATAAATCCGATAAATCCCTCTCAGAATCTCGAAAGTCGGTCGATAAACTCGACAACAAAACCACCGTTCGTCTATCCTCTCCGAAGAAGATCTCTCCAGATAAAGCCCTTGATAATAAAAAATCAGAGGGAAAAATATCGGAGGACGGAAAACCTGTAGTAAAGAAGAAAGTAGGAAAGTCCCTGACGGCAGGGCTGTCGAAAAACGGTTCCGTTTCCAGACTCGACAAGCCCGAGGAAGAAAAAATCAAGAAGGTAATAGTCAAGAAAGAAATTGTTGAGAGAGAGGGGGAGGATGGCACCAAGAAGAGGATCATTCGCGTGGTTAAGAAAGTAGTTAAAAAATCAGAGATTTCGGATAAAAAATCCGATGATAAGACCAAAGATAAACCATTGAGGTCATTGTCCCTGAAGAAGATTGGGTTGAAGAAGGAGAAGAGTCCGGAGACTGTTCTGAACAAATCCGAGACTCCAGATGAATCCAGCAAGGAGCTGCCTCCGAAGAAAACCAATTGCGTCGGAAATTATGAAGAGAGTCCTGAGAAAAACAGAATTAAACCAGAAATTGGATCAGAAGAAATTAGAGGGGATAGTCCTCCAAGTGTAGGAAAAAGGGCGCCGAGTCATTCATTGGTAACAGATTGTCAAGAAATAGGGAATTCCGTGAAGGTCCCAGGCAAAATTGAAGAAATAATTAGCCAGGGGACATCCCCTGTGCTCACTGCAAGTGAGTCGTCCTCCCGCCAGGATTCAGTGGATGTAAAGTCTCGGGTGAACCGAGGTAATTTGAAGCTGGATCTCTCGAAAGTGCCTCAGCACAGTTTCAAGCCGCCATCAGGCTTGAAAAGAGAATCGCCACCCGGTATTCACCAGGTGAATCCACCAGACCAGACCAGAACAGAGAGCCGAGGAGAAAACAGAACGATCACTCCCTCGTATTCCCTGAATGAGAGAGGAAGGGAAGTGGTCTCAGAGCTGCCAAAGATCCTTAATCCCCAGTCTGATATCGAAGTGCCTTCAGGGGGAGATCTGTCAAGACCTAGAACAGCTCTCCTTCGTCCTAAAGCCTCGTCGGAGGTCTCGGAGGAACTCCTGTCACCCACAGATGACTGCGAGAGCTTCGACTCCTGGTCGATCTGCTCCAACGACTTGAACCGGTGCTCATCGGACTTCCATTCACCCACGTCACCCACGTATTGTCCCCCAGGTCGTGACCACTCGGAGTCGATTATCGATAGGATCCGGAGAAAGAGCTTTTACTCGAGGTTCAACGAGAGAAAGAGGAAAAGCTCGTTGACAGCCTCTCCCTCCAGTATATCCAGTAGTCCTTTACCGACTTCATCGACTCTACCCAGAAAATTCAGTTTCAACAGCTCCAGGGACCGATTGAGACACTCCGAGAGACCCGTGACTTTGTATAATGACGATCACTTGAGATTCCGCAAGTCCCCCATCGAGAGGGACAGGTATTCAGACGTTGGGGCTTACTCTGGAGATTTTGAACACCTCAGGAGATACAGAATATCTCCCACACCTGATCCAGCTCACAGGAAGTACCAGAGCTCTGATCTCAGCTTTGAGCATGACCTCGGGATGTACAAGAGCTCCTTCCCTTCGTCAACTTTGAGCGATCCTGTTTCCGACTACAGGGTCTTGGGCTCTCTGGGGAGAAAATATGGCTCTCTGGGGGGTGGCATTGAGCCCAAAACTGCTGAGTATTATGAGGAACTCCTGGCACCTACCAGAATGGAGTACCTCACGAGAAGGACTCCTGTTCCTGGAGAGGGCAAGGGCGAGAATGGATATGTCAATGGACATGCGGAGGACGTCGGGGAAAAGTGGAGGAATTTCCCGGAAAAAGGAGCACTCGATTCAACCGATGAGAGTGACAGGAGCATTGGGGATGATGGGAGGTCAGTGCATTGACAGTTCATTAATATTGATATTAATAAATTTGCGTGATATTTATTGCGTCCGGAAATATCTTCCATTTTTCCCCCCTGTCGGAATTTTGACCAATAAAAATTTCTTTTCTTTCTTCTTTGATCTAATTCGGGGGAAGTGAATCAGTTGCTAAATAAAAAATTTATTTTGTTAACAATTAAAATAACCAGATGAAACTTACCAGCTGTCAAACTTTAATAACGTGAATAAATCAAATATACGAAATAAATCGATTTGGGAATAATTTCTTACAAACTGTTGGTCAAGAAATCGGTAAAAATATTCCTCACACTATTAAATAAATTGAGTTGTTCCCAATTAAATCGAATGCACCATTTCGATTGGTCGAAATTCTGACGGGGAAATAATCTGAAAAATACCCTTCAAGCTTCAAAATTAATCAGGAATTTTTTTTAATCCCATTGATTCCTCCCTTATATTTTTAACTTTGGAAAACTTGTGAAATATGCGATAATTTTGAAGCTCTTCGGGTGTACTACCGAATATTCTGTGAAATTGTCATTCTAGGAGACACAGTAAGACAACAAACGAAGTGAAAGAGCTGTCAGCTGCTTGTCCAGATGCCGAAGCAACTGCATCAATCGTCGAGTGATCTGAGTCAACAAATTTCATGATAAATTAACAACAATGTGCCAAAGATCATCGTATATCTGCAGCTATCTTCACGAAGAGAACAACGAAACTGACCAAAGAATGCTTAATGCTTAATTGTAACTCAATCGTTAAAATATGAATTTTCTACGTACTTATAACGATAGGTTTAAGAAGTGGTTTAGAATTTTACGGGATTTGTTGGAAATATGGACTTGTGAGATTTTAGTCAGGCTTCCCAGAGGCTATTCTTTTTTTTATATAATAAGAATCAATTTGGAATTCAGATGGGCTGTACCCAGTGGTTTTCTCACGATGAGAAAATCATCCACTGAGGAATGCTTTTAAATTTTTAATTCATGTCATGAAGTTTTTTGTTTTCACGAATTTCTTCGTGGGGAATATTTAGTTATTTTCAATGCATTTCTCGTCTTCTAGAGCGTGTTTCTATGAATTTTATATAAAAAATTATTTTAATTGGTTCTCTTAATGATTTTTGAGGATTTTGTCTCAGCTTCCTTGTGTCATCTAGTCGCATTTTATTTCGTACTTTGTCGTTGGCTCTGATTATTTATCGGTGGATAAATATTTTTATTGTGTAGCCACATGTGATTTTTAAATGGAGAGCGAAATTAATAGATAATAATGAGCCTAGAATCATAATTTTCGATAGTCAGTGGTGCCTTCCGCAGAGTTATTGGGTTTGTTACGGAATTCATCATTAATTAGCCACAGGAAAAATAATTAGACCTTAGAAAATTCCCTAATTTACTAGAATAATTATCATTCACGTTCGAGTCAGAGGAATTTTTCGTTGCGATACTTAAATGAGAACCCAACTCTTTGATAGTAGTCGATCAGTCTTCTGTAGTAGTACCTGGCAACTTATTACAGGTGCGAGGAACAGGTTTAATGAAAATTATGAATTTTGTTTCTTCAGATTGTCTTATAAAATATCTTCGAATGTTACATGTGTTTTCTATTCATAATATACATATTTTGCAATAAATCATGAGAATTTACAGTGAGTTTTTCTGCAACTGTTTCTTCCCATTGACGATATAACGATCAATAATTAAAATATAATATAACAAAAAAAAATTTTTTTTTTGATGGTCGATGGTTTGATATAAGGATTTTATATTTCTATGAATAGATTATTTATAATTAATTCTTCGTAATGAAAAAAAATGGGTTTACGTGGAAATGAGATTAAAAAATGGAGTTAAACAAAAATTTTCAAAATTTCCACTTCGATGTTTGATTGAATAATTTGTACGTCATCAATAATGACATTTGATTGGTTTATGAATGTGAAAATGGTTAATAACTGCCTGCAGTCGATTGTATTTTCAGGAATTGAGTGAAATCAACTAAATCTCCAGTTGCATGATAGCTTCTACAAATTAACAATGTTTACGGAACGTCTCGAGTAATGAGTAAAATGGAAATAATCATGAAAATTAATTTTAAAAAATCTAAATTTCTCCTCATTGCTGCTATTTGAAGTTTAGCAATCATTATCAAGAATTGGTGCACTGAGAGAACAAAATGTCTTGAACCTGTGGACGATGAACTTTCGAACGTCTTTGGATATATTATGAGCTAGATCGAATGGATCCTGCAGGCACATGATAGAGTCAATTCTGAATGGTTCACAATCCCTCACTTTACTGACATAATTCCGATAAAGTTTCATGTCGGGTGGTAATAGCGTGGGTGTCTGAAAGTCTTTCTTCTCAACAGCTTTTCCCACTAACGGACAAATAACGTAATTTCGATAATCAAATGCTTCATAAAATTTGAAAAACTGCATGAGGAGTGCCCTAAAGTCTTCATCATGAGTACGAGGCTGGAAATTAGTGGTGACTCCAGTCTCCCAGCCGGCGATGATCTTTGATTTTTTTTTCCTCTCTATCAATTCAGATACCGTTGGAAGTATCATCTTCACCTGGAGGAAATAGATCACCAACCAGGCGATTCCATAACTGCTGATTCCATCATGTCCAGTGAGATCACAGTGTCCTATCCAATTCTTCAAGAAGATAATCAGCTTACGACATTCAGGATAATTATTACAGTAAGCGTTAATCATCTTCGTCTTCTCTACAGTTAGACCATTGGAAAAGGAGATATCACATTCGATTCCAGTCGGCTTGTGAGTCACTTTTATAATGGGTACTCTGCAGTTTGATATAATTCGATCAATGTGCCATTTCACAACGTCTTTCTCAAGACATTTTTTAATGTTCATCAAACGAACTGATATCTCTTTGAGACTGGAGTTATATCCAGGGTACACTTGGTATTTTATACTGCTGCAGTCAAGGAAGATGTCGAAATTGCTATTGCGTCCAGCCAGTCCAGAAATTCTGGAGCCGAAGGGATAAGCCTTCACTCTTGGATATTTCTCCTTGGATATCCTCTCCAGATCCCTGATCAATCCATTCTCACTCTTGCTGTCATCGATCCTACGAGTCTCTACTTTTATTAAAATCTCCTCGATATTCCTCTCGGGCGCACGCAAGAGCCTCTCCGCTAAATATGGCATTTTGTCCACCACGTAATTACCATTACTCATTATCTGATATTTATGTATTTTACAAATCGAGTGGTAGTGAAATGTGTGCAAGAAACCGTACCAGAGAGTTCCACAGGGCGCACAATAATCAAAAATCGTAATAGCGTTCTTGAAAATTTCAATTTTACTCTTATGTTCCTTCCGTTTCAAGTGCACTTGAAATTCACTCTCGACGCTGTACATTTTTTCGCAGGGCACGCACCAGTAGATCAGAGTGTTGTAGAAATTAGCCTCCATCCTGGAGTAGAGAGCTTTGAACCAGTCCTTGGCGATGGCTTCGAGTGATGAATATTTCTCAATGTGGGTTGGATCATTGATATGATGATGGAGCTCAACGGAGTCATTCCCGACAGAAATTCCACAGGCATGACACCGGACAATATCTCCTGAGATCTCTTCCATGTATTCACCAGCAAGAGCTAAATCGCTCAATTGATCTGGATAATCTCTGAATTTCCTGTGATCCTCAATCATCTCCTGGAGTCTATCCAAATGAGTAACTGAGCACAAGTGCTCGTAGAAGATTTGCAATAAATTGTTAAGGCTCTTTTGACACACCAGGCAGTAGATCCTGTCCTTGTCGATGCTAATGGACAGTAGAACCCCAAGATTAATGTCTTCTATTTTATGTCTATCCATTTCATAGATGTTCACGCCGCCGGCGATTGCAATGTCCAGGGGTTTCGTGCTGAACTCACTAGGCGATTCGACTACTGTCTGAAGTGACTCCCTCCATCGTTCATCCACAAACTCGAGATCCTCCGTCTCTACAAGTGATTC
Source organism: Fopius arisanus (assembly GCF_000806365.1). Lineage (NCBI taxonomy): Eukaryota > Metazoa > Arthropoda > Insecta > Hymenoptera > Braconidae > Fopius > Fopius arisanus. The sequence continues at coordinate 1,341,525 of NW_011887742.1, read as the reverse complement.
AGTCGCGTCTCTCCTCAAAGTTTCACTTGAATCTTCATTTATGCCATTAATTGCACCCTCTGGAGACTGTGTTGCTGTGTCAACCTCCAGGAATCGTTGCCACAAGTGTTGAGTCATGTGGCTGTGATGTTTTTCCGAAAACTCGAATTCCTCATGACAGGTGGAACACTGGAGATTTTTCTGTAGATGTGTCCGAACTCTTGATATTTTTTTCTTCGATTGTTTCCTCTTTGGCTGTTTGACTTTATTAGCGTATGAAGTCACCCCGGATTTCTTCCAATTATCGATGAATGCAACTTCTTTAGTCTTATGTGCTGCAGTATTCGTGTGATTTGAGTACTCGAGTACCGCCGAAGTATGAAGAGTCCCACGAATTTTCAAGTAACAAACTTTGCACTCAATGCTATCAATTATATCCCCTAGATAGTGCAGCTCACGTATATTCTCCAGTGGAATTCCAGTAAGAGAAAATTCAGACTGAAATTCCTCAGGAGCTTTTGCTTTTTGTCCCTCCAGTTTCGTGGCTTTGGCTTTCACTTTCGCCTCGTTCTCCAGATGTTTCTTGCTACTTTTGTGAATATTGACGTGTGAATCATCACCAGGTATCAAGCAGTTGCAGATTAGGCAGGGAATATTGTTGATTTTCTGGGGGAGGATCTTGCTGTCGTTTTCAGATTTCGTAGGACCTGAAGAGGTTACAGCAACTCGATCCTCCGGGTGGACACTCATTAATTCATTCATTAACGAATGAGTTGTTGCAGTTTTGTCTAATAATTCACGTCCTGATGATTGATTTTGGTTTAAAATTTTCTTAATTGTGTTTTCTCCGTATTTATTCGATTTCGTGATTAGTGGAAGGTTGTTATTCGTGCTTGGAATTTTCTCGACTAGTTGGAATTTCGGGAAAGACGTGGGGGAAGTCGTCAGGGAGTGATAAATATCCAAGTCCGAGTCTGTCCCATCTGAATTCAATTTTTCCTTCTCCATTTCGGCTTCAATGCGAATGTCCTCCCTTTTTTCGTTCACTACCGAGAACATTTTTCTCTCTTTTAGATTTTTCAAGTGGTTTCGGCCCTTCACGTGTCCAAAAGTGTTTTTATGACCTATTATTTGCAGATGACAAATATTACACTTGAAAAAATGTTGACTCCCACTGGTTACAATACCTTCTGGCAGTTTTTGTGGTTCACTGTTCTTACAAAAATCATTGATGAACTTAACATGATTTTTTCCAGACGATTTACTGTTCCCACTTGAGAGATCTTGTTGCAAAGTCTCCACTGGCTCCACCGTAAATTGCCTCCGTAATGTTCCCAAGTGTCTTGTACCTTTCGCATGTTCGAATGTGTTCTTATATCCATTTATTTTTAATTGACAAATTTTACACTCGAAGAAAGTTCCTTCTCCAGTACTTGCAATCCATTCGGGTAATTCTAGACTCATAATGTTATCCATTGGGTGTGAAGATTGATTGTTTGTTACTGAACTAGATTTTGATTGTGAACTTGGCGTGGAACTGCTGCTTAAAAAATTATCACTAGCCGGAGTAGTCATTTTTTCAGCTGATGGATTATTCATGTTTATCAAATCTTTGTTATTATTCCATGTGGATATCAACAAATCTGGATCAACTGATTCCTTATCTAACACTATGAGTTCATTATTACTATCTGCGAATGGCACGTTTTCAGTGGCTTTAGTCACGATTTTATGACGTTCAACACTCGAAGACTTCTCGCGTTGTGAATATCTAATATTATTGGTATTGGTATACCCACCGGTTAGCTGTTGCTCTTGTTTGTGAATTAATACATGTGCATCCATATCCTCATTGAAAATTTCACAATTACATTCTGTGCAAATCGATAAGATAGACGTAAATCTATTGTTGGAATTATGTTTGTACTCTGACGTGACTTCAATGGAGGAGTTATCAGGAATTTCTTGGTGAATGGGACGTGTTCGAAACAAATGAATGATTGCTGACTTGAAAACTTCAATGGTCTCCTTCTGCTTCTCCATGTGAAATTTTTCCTCGACGTGGACGAGAATATTTTCATACGAATTTGTCACTTCGCAGTCACATAAATAACAAAACAAGGATTCAGCTGACTTCATGAAAATTGAGTTCTTGGCAGCCAGTTGATAATAGGATGCGGTGTATGATGACTCTGGAACGATGATCTTATCGATTTTATCTTTCCTCAGGGTCTGGTGATGTCTATCTTCGTTGTGACTCTCTACCAGGAACCAAGAAGATAACTTAACCTTGCACAAATGACAGAAGTATTCATGCTCTCTTTGGGAAATAAAATTTTTGAAGAGAATTTCCGGACTCTTCTCCGAGACGTACCAGGGGATTAACTTGTGACTCAACGCATGCTCAATCACTCGACTACAATCCATTCTCCTGAGACATAATTTACAGAGAACAAGGGGTCCTGTATCCGTGAAATACTGGGTGTAATGCTTGAGCCTCTGGATGTGACACTCATCCTGCAAGTGAACTTCGAGTGAAGTTTTTTGTTCCTCTGGGCAAATCCTGCAGGTATAATCATTAGGACCACTACAGTACACTACTGTTCCTCTTCTGTAGATTGGGTATTTCAAGGTGAATTCCATTGTCATTAATCCCCCTGTATTTAAAAATGATAGCAGACGTGATTATCAGGTGATTCTGATCAACCGTTTTTCAAAATCCTTAATCGCCATGAATACTTAATTCGACACATTTCTCATTTATTTAAACATTTTTCTTACAACTGCTCGACTAGTGAGTCATTGAGCTCCATTGAATATTCATACTCACAGGCTATTGTTCTTCTGAAACCGTCAGTCGAAATCACCGTCACACATTTTCTAGTAATTTAATAAAACAATAGCACAATAACTTTAACGTTAGTCCGCAGATTATCGAGATATTTTTAAATATATGGGAACTAAGCGTTTTACTTGCTCGAATTGTTAGTGGATTTTTAATCTCTTAAACAAATTCTAAAGAACATGCACTATAAAGTGAGCGTGCGAAATGAAGAATTTACTCGGTTAGAGAATCCATTATCTTTGCGGAATTGATACAGGCATACGTGTATATCTCGTCAATCTATTGAAAGTCCCCACTTCGGGAAGGTAAACAATTCTCTGGGTATGAAAATTTCTGTGGATGTATCCGTAATATTACTAACCGCAGTAATCTAGTTTTTCGATTTTTTTGTAATGAACATGAGAATAAATTTGAATTAAAATTTTTCTATATCTTTTCATTCTATATCGATATCAGTTTTGCTGATTAAACCCGAGTTTTTCAAATCTTTAGTAATTTTATCTATTTTCAATATAAACAAAAAGAGATTTTCTATAATATGGAATTATATTAATTCATTGTCAAAAGTTCTTGTTCGAGTCAGGAACACGGGGTTTGTACATGACCTGAGTAATTGTACCTCTTGTCTACATTCATTTGTCCTTGATAATCTCTATTTACCACGAAAAATTGTGTTTGAGAGACGGAAAGAGATTTTCTCGAAACATTTCAATTGGGTTAATTTATTTATTTCTGACTGTCCCACGGTCTCCCTCTAAATTAGGTCTTACATTTTTCCTTCAGTTATTGCTCAGTCTTTATTACCTACCCATTATTGTTTAATTTTCCTACCTAGGACAAATTGATCACTCGAAGGACCCGTAACCGGTGAGTAATTGTGAGTACCGGATAAATATTTAAACAATCCAGCATAAAACCATTTCAATTCCCAGTTTGGAAGAGGAAACATCTCACTGAACGCACAAGTTTTAAATAATTTTTTCTGACTCATCATCATTTCCTTCAGGAATTTCTTTAGTAAACGACCTACTAGTTGCTAATTGTTATTATTCTCTATTTCGATCTATTTATTTGCCCGTAATCCAAATATTATGGCAGGATTCAAAGAAGACGCTTTTGCGAAGAAACTTCTGAATCTCAATGAAACCCACAGCAGCATTGTGACACTGTCACTCTGGATGATACACTACCGCAGACATTATCAGATTATAGTCAGAATCTGGTTCGAGAGGATTAAGTGTGAAGGTATTTTTCGGGTACTTCCCATCAGTTTAATTGCAATTGCTACCTCTCGAGGCCTCTGCAACAATTCCCTTGCTTTCTTTATTTTATTTGTTTTATTTTCTTCCAGTAAAGAACAGCAGAAAACTGATGCTCATGCATCTGGCCAACGATGTGATACAAAATAGCAGGAATAAGGGACCAGAGTTTGGCCGGGAATTCGGTAAAGTCCTTCCTAAAGCTTTCCAACACCTGAGGACAAGTGATGGAACGACCAGGGAAAAGCTAAATAGATTATTTACTATTTGGGAGGAAAGGAAGGTTTACCATAGGAGACAAATTGTGGAATTTAAAAGGGCCTTTAGCACTGCTACTGAAAGAATCCAGGAACTGGAGTCACCCTCGAGGCCACAGAATGATGAGAAGGTATGATTAATTTTTTTTATTAAATTACGATATCATTTTAATGTCGCGTTCATATTACCCTATTCCCCCTATAAATATTTCCTATATCCTACGAATCAATGTTAGAATTTCGTGCGAAAAAATATTGGAATATAAAAAAAATATTGAAGTTAAACCCTTCATTAAAAATGTTCCTTAACAATAACGAGCAATACGAAAATTAATCCGAACGAATCTTCATTTTCCAGGAATCCTTCAAGCAAATATTAAAAAAGCCAAGCAGATTGATAGATGATAATAAACTATTAGAAATATTCGGGAATTTCATTGAAGAATAAATATTAATAAAAAGATTTGAACACTTTCTTCTTATTCCTGCATCAATATCTCATTTTTATTTAATTTCTCGTTGTTATAACAAAGGGATTCCCTGCTCCGAACAATCTTCCCACAATGCCCCACTCCCGGTTGCTTGAAAAATCTCGTGATTCCGCTGGTACCGACGGGTGCTGCTACCTGCCCGCGAAAGACCACGAAAAACCAGAGTAATTTGAAAACTCCCGGGAGATGTCGGGCTGACTCGCGCCGACGTTCAAGTGATAATCGACAGATTGAGAAGTAGCAGAGGCAGTTCCCAAAAGAAAAAAGGGAAAAAATTCTTATTCACCCACGATGCGCTAGCGCAGAAGGTATGCCCCGTAATAATAGTATAGTGTGAAAATAAAGAATGAATTATCAACAAGAAAATCGGCAACCTTGTATTCGCGTCGGCCATATTGTTTGTACGCACGTTGCTGGTTGAAAAAAAAAAAAAAAACCCTCGCAATTGCGAGTAGTTGTGTGGAGTTTACGGTGTGTGTCGGAAGGGAAAAGAGCCCCGAGTGTTTTAAAACCGAGGGGGAGCGCCCGGAGAAAGGTAAATATTTATTCTCGGTCGTGTGTGGTGGATTAAAAACCCCCCATTTTCTTCGATTACTCACATTATATCGAATATATTTTGTGAATCGCGCCGGTTAGTTCGGTCCTGAGGTGCGGTGCAGGCGCACGTCCCCTTCTCAATTCGGTTTTACTCTAATTTTATTTCGTCGGTATTGAATGTCTCAGAGGTAAATATCAGACAGTGTGCTAAATTAATGGAAAAATTAAATGATAAAATTGAGGTGATTTGAGTTTCAGTGATAAATCAATGAAAAATATCAATCAATCGACCTGGCCTTCGGTATTGCACAACGATAAATCTCCGCTCACTCCATAAAAAGATAAATAACGAGCAAATAGACTCCTAGTGACATGATCAAAGGTCGATTATGTTAATTTGGGTTTCGTGTTTTATTGGGAAGATCAGGGATGAGGCAGATGGGAAAGAAAATTTGAGGGAATGGGGAATGGGTTTTATTTGGGCTTGATGGGATAAGTGGGAGTCAATCTGTGGTGCGTTTTCTTGGGGTAAAATTATTTTAGGTGGGAAAAACTTGTGGAGAAATCTCGAAAGTGCTGTGAGTATTTTCATCGGTACGTCATAGTTGCAATGACGTGGGACGCATAGGTTATAAAGGGGCACCCGGCAAATTTTCTGTCATTTTCCTACACCCGATTCTATCTGTATCCGTTTTCTCCGGCTCCGAAATTACACCGGAGAATCATCCCATTTCTACTTTCTACATTCAAAAATACACGAAAGCCGAATTTTCAGACGTAATTTTAGAAAATAGCACGTGTGAAAATTCACCGGTTTTCAGGGGACGGGTTAGGTTACATGTGGATGCTTTAAAAATTCTGGGGAGTAGTTTGAATTTTTTTTTTAGTTTAAATCAGAAATCGATACGAATTTTGAAATATTGGGCATCGATTTATCCCAAAACTGTAGGTTTTCAGAAAAAAAATGCTGAATGCATTTTTGTCGGACATATAATCGACTGCAATCGCAATTTTCGAGATTAATCGGTAATTACGATGAATTATGAATTAGATTTCCCTGAAATCAACAAAAAAAATGAAAAAAATCAAATGAGCGGTTTGATTGAATTTTAAGAGCATGATTCCCGGAAATATTTAATACTAAAAAAAAACATTTTTCTAAGCCTGTTGTAAACTTTCTGCAACAGAAATTTAAATAATTCTCTATTAATTAACCAGAGACTTAAAAATTCTCGTGAAACTACGGCGATGTAGGGCTGTAGAAATATTGTTGTAAAAATTTCCTGCCTGGCTTACAAGCGGAGATATCCCCCCGAAACTCACTTCTCATGAAGTGAAATCCCTCATTCCTACTTTATAAAAATAAACTCAAAGTTGTGCTATGTATTCTGACCTCATCAATAGCACTGCAAAGTCATCCCTCCCCTGTCATTCTGGATTTTCTCCAAAGCCCTTGCTATCCAAATCGAATTTTCCGGGTCAGATAATAAAACCAAACAAGAGGCAAAACACCTGAGTAGGTGAGAAATCGTCTTCTTCGTATTGCGTCGCTATATTACGGTCACTTCCACGTCATTTTGTCCATCGTAAACAACTACTAAAATTGCAATAAAAACATTTAAAAAATCCCGCGTTGTAATGAAAATCTAATCACATCTAATAACATTTGTCATGTGCAGAGAAAACCGGAAAAAAACGATAAAACCAATAAAAATGGCGATAATAATTGATTGATTCCATTAAATGCACCCCAAAATCACCAAACACTTGATAATATAATGCCACCTGCGGACATTTCGTATTACAATAAGTTGATGTACCCGAAGAGCAATAAAAAATTGTAGGGATTACCCGATTTCTATGGGGAAGTATAAAACCTAAAATCCAATACAAATGGAGGCCCTAACGTTCCAAATGCACGCACCCTTATCGATTACCCAGTTCTACCCTCTTGAATCCACTTCCCCAACAAAAAATCCATTCAAGCCAAATGTTATGATAGTGCACAGTGCCAGCACTCGCTATTGGTGTTTCTCCCTGATGTAAAAAATAAATATATAAACAGAAATTCATGAATCAACGTTTTATCGGAATGCGAGAAAAGGCCTGAATCAGTTGCGTAAAACGTGGCACATTAATGTTTAATCTCGCTGTAGTATCTGTACGTTAACGAGGCTTATCCTCGATGACGTAATTCCCTTCCTCCTCGTCTTGGGATCGAATAAAACGTATATGTACTGTGGATTACAGTCACACTCGTTGTGCCCATCCCACTCGGCATCTCTTCTGTTTTCAGTTGCATGTACAGAGTTGAATAACGCCTGTGGCATTTGATCACCAATCCAATGCGAACGCTTCTTATGGCATCTTGATACTTAAAATATCTTTTATTTGATAGGTGCATGGCATTTGCTGAATCATCTGGGTAATCCATTTTTTTTTACGGGTTTTTCGAGAGTTGCCAGTTCTAGGGAAGAGTCAATGATGTGACTATTTTTACAGCTTCTGTTCTTGTTATTGGAGTTCTTTTTATTGATTCATGATTTTTAGGATTATTTATTGATCAGTACAGATTTTTCGATAACTCTTTTTTTTTTTCTAAATCCATTATTTGTCATTCGTCGGTGGAAAGTATTTGTGAATCTTAGAAAAACTATTTTCTGTCTCCTTAGTTCAGATGTCGGCAATAATTTCAAAATTAATTGCAAAAAATATTAATTAGAAATTAAATCGACTTGGTTCAAGAAAACGTAAATTCTCGTATGAGAATATTAACTTCAATTTCATTAGAAAAATTCTCTGGGAAAAATTAATAGAAAATTGATTTATTTCTTTGAGAAAAAAAATCTATTCTCGTCGGTCAATATTAATTCCAATCCCACTCCAACCCCATTAAAAAAGAATTGAGAGAAAATGAATAATTTTCTGTCATGTTTTTTTTTATCTATAGATAATAATTCTTCACCGATGTTACTAATTAGAAGTGAAATAAACTTCCTCAGAAAAAAATCAGTTCGCGTCTATCAGTACTAACTCTAATCTCATAAAAAAAAAACACTTGAAAGAAAATGAATAATTTTCCATCAGCTTTTAATCAAGTAAAAAGCATAATTACTACTCCCTCGTCTAGGTAGAACAGAGGCGTGTTAAAGTTGATCGTTCGATGCATACAATTACGTAATTGGGATAAAACACGAAGGTCGTTGCGATAAATTCCATAAATCATCCATTGCTCCCGGGGGAAAATGGAGAATTCTCAGTGGTGAGGGAACACTCTGGGGCACCCAAGACTTCCGCATTATAAATTGATCAGACAACGAATAATAAATAATCCCCGAGTGCGCTTATTTCTCCGCGTTTTATTATTTGCTTGAATTACATTTTCATACGATCGAAGACGCCCATGGTACATGTTTTCGTGACTGCGTATTATCAAGCGTTTTTATAAATAGATAATCCTCACAGTCTCAAGTTGTGTGCACCGAAGAGATTTGGAAAGTCGCCACTACTCAGGAGATTCTGCTTGAAACCTTTGGAATTTATTTAAGTATACTTTCCAACACGTGTGAATCACTCGGTGTCTTTTGTTGGGTCGGATTAATGACTCCGGTTTGTTGGGTTTCTAGTTTTTTTTTTCCTTCATTCAGCGATGGGTGAAAATATGTGTCAAGCCAGAAACAATTTCCCATATCAGTATTTTATTCTTGTAGCTCTCAAAAAATGTTTATTCATCATTACTAATGAGCACTACTTAAATGAAATAAATATGTAATCTGATAATAATTAGAAATCTATTCTGTGGGTTTAAGACTTGCAACTGAGATAATACTGAAATCCATATATTTCTTCTGAAATTGGTACTTCATTGTTCAAACATTCGAAATTAACTGGGGCTGATAGTTAACAATTTTATTAATATTCCCGGAATAATTTCTGAATTGATTTCTAGAGTTTTATCGACTCAAGAGAATTTTTTTTAATTCTGTATTATTTATTTCTTGTAGATAATGATAAGAATCGATCATGCCTCATGATAGTTGTCAATCAGTTTCCCCTAGGCGATGGGATAATTGAGAAATTCGAATTTTCAAATAACAAATATATAATCATGTGTCCACTCATCGGAGAACTCTATAAATACCCGAGAAACAAGGAAACAAACAAGTTACTTCATCCATTGCATACCATCTGACAAAGCCGCTTCAATTATGAAGTTAACGAGAAAGATCACATGTCCTATTTTTTTTTTGTTTGCTTTCGAGATATTTTTTGTAGGTCGTCCATGCAAATATAGATATTCACCGGAATAATTCTGATTTCTACCAGCTTTCAGCGATAATCAACCTTGAATTCACCCTTTCTAATGATTTTTCCATAAAACTGTGAATTTTAATTATGAAAATCCTTGAAACTCTAAGCTGTAGTACGATAAAAATTGTAGGCAAGTGTACACAAAGTGAAAAACTTCTCTGAAATTATGAAACAAGTTTTCCAGGCTTTAGACTTTTTCCTTCATTACAGGGAATTGCTTTATAGATTTCCAAAATCTCCAACAAACTTTTCCAACGAATTGTTTTTTTTTACGGTTCAGCTCAACTTTTTTTATTTTTCAATTTTATATTTTTCTATCACTGACTCATGAAGTTAGAGTCAGACGACACAGAATTATTCCATGATTCATTAATTAAAACTAGCTTTCGAAGATCGTAATGAGTTTGGCCTTGCCAATGAAAAAGGAAACGAGACAATCATGACAATTAGTTCTGATTTTTTCCAAAAATTTATTTAGCACGTCAAAAAATTCTTGAACGGTGATGAAACTTTGTGAGACATTGAATAATAATAAAAATTAGAAACACATGATTTTTCCACGTCAATTTTATCGACGATTTCTCAGGAATATATTTTAAAAATTTGAAAAATGAGAAGATAACGGCAATAACTCCTCAAAACGCGGATGACTAAAAGTGACTAACTGGGACAGCAATAGTTTAGCAATTGTGGAAACATTTACAGCGAGTGGCTCGACAATTGCACAGCACTCAATATAAAAAGATAGAAATAAATATATGAGGAGGGCTGAGAAATCGCTTCATCACGCGATTGCTACGACCTTCTTGTTTGAAGTTACATTTCGAGAAATAGAGAGTGTACCGAGACAAGTGGTGAATTTTTTCCACTACAACTCGTCTCATCATTTCACCCTGGGATCGCGTGCTCGTAGTATTATCGAAAAGAGTAGTGGTGCTATTTTTAAAAATAATTCCAGCAAGTTGGTGTATGAGAGGCGCTAAGTAGGTCAGCCACTAAATGAATCCACTAAAACTCATTGTCGAGAGGGGATTGCTGGATGAGGAGAGAATTTGTGGTCTTTCGTATGTTCATCAGTTGGTGGTTTTTCAAGAAGATCCATAAATTCAAGGGGTCCTTGGATACGTCGCTCTGCTCGAGATCTCCAATGCCATGTCCTTGGCCACTGCCTTATCGAAGCACCATTTTGAATTCATACTTCGTAAAAGGGTCAATTCAAGGATTTCGTAGCATTGAATTTCAATTGAAATGGTTGGGGACAATTCAAGGTTTATTTCTAGGTTGATTTTTGGATTTATCTCTTGAGCCACCATGAGGGAATAATTGTGGAGTAAGAGTTCAGAATGTACTAGCGATAAAAAATCATTTCAAACTGGATCATTAGCTGTTGATAAATCTCTAATTTATTTTAATTATTATTTAATTACGGACGATTATTCGAATGAATTGTTGATAAATAAATATTTTTCGGTTCTTTCATTTCCGGGAGATATTGGTGAAACTCGAACCAATTATTTTCAATAATTATCGCCAATGATTCCTTAAAAAAATAATTAATTATAAATTAATTTGACTTCACCTAAGAAAAAATCGATTCTCGTGTACAAATATTAATTCCAACCTCATAAAAAAATCAGTCGTGGATAATTGTTCAAAATTAATTTGATTTATTATTTATTAATTTCGACTGAAAATTGTCAATCGTCGTTGGGGCTTTGAGTATTTTAGATTGGAAGTAATATAATTATTATTTATAATGATTTGAATTTTTTTCAGGGGATACTGAACTGGGTGTCAACTGATTGCACTTCACCACCTCAGTGCAATGTCATACCATCGCAGTGGACATCCAGGTGCAGTAGCAGTATACGGTGCAAAGCCAATGGCTACATTATCGCCAAATCGAAGATACTCCAGTACAAATAGCACAACAACAACATCTGGAATTGGCAGTTCAACGACAACCACTAAATTCAATTCATTTCGCGGTCCCATGGGCACATTGGAGTGCAACTACTCCACAACGACAACATCGAGTTATCGATTACCACCGAGGAGAATCCACTGTTCTCCACCTAGGTAAAAATTGCTCAATGAATACTGAATACGTATCCCTTTCACTTCATTCAAACGATTCAGGATACGACTGATCGTTGAGGGGCCATTGCACCTCCTGAGACGGTTTATGTCAATGGAAATGGGGAATAAATAATCGAGAGAATGCGAACGCGATAAGTGGAGGGTTTTGCAGGAATTCTAATCGTTTCCTACCATTTTTTTCACCTTTCTCATGTCTCAGGAAAATCTCTTGCCATTCACTTTGCAGCAAGAACCTGTAATTAATTGGAGTTTCATTCAATTCAGTATTTCTTGTTTACTTTGTTGCCCAAGTTTTTACTTTTCGTTTATTACGTTCTTCATTTTGATTTACGTTTTCGCAGATTTATGATAGAGTGAAGTGATTTAAAATTTTAATATTGCACACAAAACAAAATGATCCCAAGATTTCTCTTCCTCAACATTGAATTCTTTACCAAGAGCTTGCCATTTCCATGAAAACATTTAATCACATCTTTCAGCAGGCAAGACAGAGCCCTCACCTTAAATTCAGCAATTTCGTATTCATATGGCAATAATCTTCTCCAACATTAATTTCTCCTTCCCTCCATTGTTAAATTCTCCATAGAAAACAAGCGTGTGAGAATACAGTGCCCCTTTCGAAAACTGTCATCCATCCTCGGTAAAGCGAATAATCCAGTGAAAATGGTGTAGAAGGAAAGCCGAAAGCATGCGCATTCTGAGGTACCGAACAACTGAGAGAACGACAAAGCTACGGTCATGGCTTTTGTCCCCATTTGCTGCCACAATGATCCAATTAAGGGTCCACTGCGTTGACGCCTCAGATCTAAAGGCTCTAGGCCACGACCTGGCCTAGCGAATAAAAAAAAAATGGAGAGAGAGGGACCGAGTGAAGAAATAAAAGGAAGATGCGGAGAAAAGAGGGAAAAATAAATAAAACGTTTCAAGAGTGGTATTGAAGGGGCTCTAGGTCACACTTGCATTCTTGACACGGTCAAATCTTCAGTATTTTGGGGCCGTCCCTGTAAAACAAGTCCAACTGGATTCACTGAGTTTTGTTCGTAAGACAAGACCACGAGAGCTAGTCGCAAAACCTCCTGCACTGTCACAACAGCATTAGCCGATTAGTGGTCTAGGAACTGGTGAGGGGAAGTCCTTCATTCAATATTTTCTCTCATCCCTGTGTGTATTTCTTACGTGGAGGGATGAAAAGAAGGTCATGACCACGACACTCGTCACTGGCATAATTATGAAATTTCACCAGGTGGCTGTTTCTTCTTCATTCACTCGTCAGGCATCACCCCTCGAAGGGTGTGAACAATAACGTGAAAACTAAACAGCTCTGATCCCTTTGACGGCTCGAGATTTACTTGCAAGTGAAACTGATGCTAGTACTCGTCCAGACTCTCATAAAAAATTCATTCAATTTCCATTTTATTGCAAAATTTGTTTCTTTCATGGTTTTTTATATTTTTTCATTAATCATTTATACTGTTTTATTTATATCAGAAGTGTTGTCCCGTAAATCATTCTATTTAAACACAAAATCAGAATTAAATAGAGATTTCACCAGAAATTCATTTAATTTCGAGTTCAAATTTCTGCGTTACAATTGCTGAATTTCAGGAGTTGAAATTCGAGAGTCTCGAATTTCAAAACATATAAGTAATCCATATAAGGATTTCCATATCTCTTATAAAAAAATAATACTTCACAAAACCAAAATCCATCTCAGCATTATCTCCGTTTTCAATGAAAAACTTTATTACCCCCAATCTCTGAAAGCGCATCTACAAAACCTACCCCATCTCTCTAAAACAAATGGCGTCATAAACACGAGATTTACGACAGATCGTCAATCCCATCTCCGCAGTCTCCTGAAAATCGACAACCCCATCGACCCGAGATTATAGAGCCATCGAATCCAGTCATTAAATCTCGACATCCCTACCACCAATGATCCATTGCTCCTCCCCCACTCGAAAATCCTGAACATCCGCATCCCCTTCCCCCAGAGAGCCCCATCGATTGATTGCGCCTGCCCAGTGCACTACCCCAATATTTACGTCTGCAAAATCATCCCGAAAACTCCGTGATCTCAAGATGTCGGGGACAAAAGCCCTTCCAACAACAAAACAAAAGAAAAAAACCGACAACCCCTTCCCCCAAATCAATAAAGCTCATCACCCAAAATGCCCTGAAGAGCTGCCCCTGGCGATGCCAACACCTAAAACCGATTGCATAAGAGCCCTTGGACCCCAGCCCAACATTCCCAAAGACTAACGCACATGTGCCACCAAAACTCATTGAAATCCAGTGAAATTTTTACAGGTCAGTCTCGTCGTACAGCGACACGAGTGCAGTTGTCTCACTGTCGACAACTAGTCTCCCAAAGTACTCGTCCACAGGCAACTCATCAGCCTCATCAACGGTCTCATCAACCTCGAGTACACGTGAACGTACGACAACCCCAACATCAAAATTAACACCGGACGAGTTCTACCAGAAATACTCACCCACAAATTACGTACCAAATATATCAAGCAATCGTGAGACAACACCAGTTAATGGACACTACAAACCATCGTACACACCGATATCAGCTGAGCTGTATGGTGGTGATGAGAGGGACTCGATACACAGTGACAGATGGTCAAGACAGGCAAAACGTCGTAGTACACCGCTGAGCAGCATATCCCTTGGTCATGACGATGTCGATTGCCCCAAGAGCCACCACGAGGTAACAAAGAGCCAACAGTGCAATGAACGTTGTGCTATTAATACAACAATCGATGAGAGTGATAGTAATGCTAATAATAACGATAATGGTGAGTTTAATGTTAATTGCAATGGCGTGAAAATTGATGATAATCATAAGCAAGAGGTGACGTCGTCGTCGTCGTCGTCGAGTTTGTCATCACCAACTGACTCTGGTTGGTGTGGATCAGAGTCACCAGTGTCTGAGATTAATCTAACAGCTACTAATAATCGTGATAGAGCTTGGAAAGACACGACTAATGATAATAATGAGCTGTTGACTAACAATAATGCACAGGAGTGTTGTAAGCGTCCGAATGGGTGCGAGGGAGAGGGAATCGCTGTGAATTCTTATGGGAAGGGTGGTGAGAACGGCCTCAGGGTGACTGGAAGACCAGCTGGTAATCATGGGGAGGATTCCTCAAAACCGTCCACCTCCAAGAGGAATCATATTTTTGGATGGAATGAACCACTTGGGGAGAATGGAGGGACCTCTACTGGCACCAGTGGACCCGTTGGGGTTCATCAGGCAATTTATCGGGGCCTCGCTGATTCTATTGTGAGTATTTTTTTTTGCTGTGGTTTTTCATTATTATCCATTGCTTCTGAGCTTATCAACTTTAAATTTCAATTTTTATAAATATTTTATCAATAGTTATTAATGGATTCAGTAAAATGACATACATGTTTCTTAGTGATGATCGATTTATCCCGACTAGTATTGAGTCAAGGGAGAAATTATAGTGGACTTTTTTGCAACTGATTGTTTTTTTGGGAAAAAGTCTTTTGATTTCTCATAAAATCAGTAGGTTTGGGATTAATCGATGTTGAAGAGGTAAAATTCGACGTATTTTGTCATGCCAGTTTGGTGGTGTTAATTTATTTATTTGGATGGTGATCTATGGGGAATTTATAGGTGAAGTAATGGGATAGTCCAAAAGGAACGGTTCGTTCCCTAGAAATGTGGCAATTATAAAAATTTTGACAACGAAATCCCCGCCCAATTACTCATTTTGGCAGTGATCACAGTTTAGTTATTGAGCAATAAGCCAGGTCGACATTTAACGTTGGCAGTGGGCTTGAATAATCGGTCCTCGGTGGTACCCGATTACATTTTCGAGGTCTGAGACGACAGCATTTGGAATCATAAAGGGATAATGGTCTCTGCTGTTGGTACGACATTTTTGGTCAGTGGCACGTGGATTATCAATTATTTAAAATTCCAAATGTTTCATAAAACCATTGATTTGAGTTTTGTCGATATTAAATACCGCGGACAACACAAAAGTTGAGTTCTCTCGATTATGAGGAGAGTGAAAATTCATCGCTTGGAATTTGTGTTTTTGCCTGTGATAAAATAAAAACATTGGTAGAGTAACCATGAGCGATATTCCATCTATCTTTAGTTTCTGTCTTGAGTGAAACCGTGAGTATTGTCTGGTGTATTAAAAAAACCGAGTGAAATGGGCTTGAGGAGAACATGAGCCATTTGGACCCACCAAAGGTTAAAATCCGTCTATAACTTATCTTCAAATGTTTCGAAATCCCAGTCTAACGCTCTTAAAGCTCAGATCGACTCTTTTTATTAATAGAATACGGCGGTTTTCCCAGTGGAACAGTCAGTTCTAACTGTTCGTTTTTCACGGTTACTTGTCCAAGAAGTTATATCAACGGACTCTCCACCGATCTCCATCGTCGATAGCTTTAATCAGGGATTTCGTGCCCCTCGAGGGTTGACAAGAATTTTCAAAATAATTTGATAGATCAACTTGCATTTTTTTATATTATGCCGCCATCTGGCGATGCACTCGTTGGATCGCTGATTATTTTTCACGTAAACTGGCTCTTGTTCAAGTAATAAACTGGTGCCTGTGGTCAGCTTGGACTGCAGCAGCTCTCGGTTTTGGTTTAGCTTTTTTTCTTGGAATTGTCACACCCCTTAGCACTTTAAAAATTCATGACACGAGATATCACTATGTAGTCGCTATATCCAGGACTGTGAGGGTCAAGGTGAGTGGAGTCCTTTATGTTTTTATGATGTACAGTGGATTTTAATCTGTTCTACTCTTTTTTTTGGCTTCTGTGTGACGCAATTGGTTTTAATCCGTGGCTAATGATTTTGGGAAAGCCAGAGGTCGAGGGCAGACGTCCTTTGGTGATCAGATCGATGAGAGATTTTCGGTGGTTGCTTGATGACGATTTTCGTATTGCAGGAGGAGAGCTCGACCAAACCTGCCAGGAGCAGAATCACTGGGAGAAGGGACGAGGGATATGGGCTGAATGGATTGAGGAATATTGGAAATACAGTGAGTTTTTTTTTTTCAAATCAACAATTTGATTTCGATAAATTGTCAAAGTTCTCGTTGAATTGTTTAGAGAGGAAACGTGAATATTCAGAAAATAATCTGTTCAGAAGATTTTTCGTCGTCTCAAGCACAGGATGTGCCTCCAGTATTTATTCTTACTTCTGTTTGCAGTGTTTCATGAACAGCGTCATCCAATGTCTGAGCAACACTCGACCTCTCCTCGAGTATCTGCGAAACGAGCAGTACTTAAACGATATAAACACAACGACGTCGAGTATGAAGGGTGCCCTGATAAAATCCTTTGCCCAGGTCATACATGAACTGTGGGAGGGCAGTGGTGAGAGGGTTGTCAATACAACGGCACTCAAGAGCCAGATACAGAGATTTGCTCCGAGATTCATGGGCTATGCACAGCAGGATGCTCAAGAGTTCCTTAGGTATTTGCTGGAAGGTCTTCATGAGGATGTCAATAGAGTTACCATCAAGCCAACGCCAATATTGACTGACATACCGGATCACTACTCGTGAGTTATCCTTTTTCATTCCCATTTCTTCATTTTAATCCAGGGAAAATGCCTTTTTCATTCAGTAAAGTTTAATAGTAAATTATAAGTACAAATATGATTTTTATTCAAAGTCTCGTTTGTCTTTTGAGGAGTGGCTTTTTGCTCGTTATTTTAATGGTTTTTACTTTTTGGTTATTGGTTCAGGGACAGTCTAAAGGCGACAGAGAGCTGGAAACGCTATCTTCGCAGTGAGGACAGCACGATAGTGGACGTTTTCGTTGGACAATTGCGTTCCTCCTTGACCTGCACCTCCTGCGATCACGTATCTGTGACACTCGATCCATTCTGGGATCTCAGTCTACCAATACCCGTGAGGACTGGCACTGTCAAGCTCAATCAGTGTCTTGAGCACTTCACCAAGGCCGAGGTGATGGATGGCGATGAAAAACCAACGTGTTCCAAGTGTCAGATGAGGAGAAAGTGCACCAAAAGCTTTGGAATTCAGAAGTTCCCAAAGATTCTCGTCATTCGTATCCTTTTCTAAAATTTTTACAACCAGCAATCGTTATTTTCCAAAATTTTATATTCAAATGCTTTCGATTTTTATTTTTTTTTATTAATTTTTTCAATATGCTTGACCTGAGCTCAATTTTTTAAATATTATTCTTTCACTTATTCTATCAACTCTTCTCACAGTTTGAGATTAAAAAATATCCTGAAGTAATAAATTATAAATCATTATTCAGGATTTTAGAGAAGTTATCTTCAGAAGAAAATCTGTGAAAAATTTTTAATTTTAGAGTTTAAAAAAATCATAATGAAGATTAGGAAGTTTTTTCAATTAGATTTTTTTTTAACATTGGCAATTGTTTCCTCTTTACCTATCAATCTTTCTTAATCATGAGTTCAGATTTGAAGAGATTCTCTCCCACCGAGAGATTCCGGGCGAAATTAAGTGTCCTGGTGGATTTTCCCCTTACAGGCTTGGATCTCAGTGCCTTCGCTGCCCCAGACGTACAGGGCTGCACTTACAATCTCTATGGTGTTGCTAATCATTCTGGTACTCCTTACTCTGGCCACTATACTGCCTACTGCAAGCATCCATACTCAGGCGAGTGGCACGAGTACAATGACAGTCGTGTATCACCAGTATCAGCTAGTTCGGTTATATCCAGTGAAGCCTACGTTCTATTCTACGAGCAACAGCAGCCCAGTTCACATTTGTAGCCAAACGCCACACATAGTTGCATGTAAAAACAAGGGGAAAAAAAAACAGCAAAAGGGATAAATTTATGACGAAAAAAAAATAAACGACGGTACCAGCATTGCCTAGTGGTCTTTATCGACTCGATTGCCAAATGAGTCAATAAAATCTGGAAGCAGAATAAAAATAAAGCGGAGAGAAGCAATTCGATACCTGGAAGCAGGCAGTAGTCATTTTTTCAGATATCTCGCACGATTATAGTCTTTAAATTCCATCGCCAAATCATCGCGAGAAGAAAAATTTATGTTTGTATTTTTCTTCCTTTTGTATTCATCTAATTTTTATCAAGTTTCAATTCAATATTATGCAATCATTTATTCTCTCGTGTGACTTCACTTTATTTTATCGAATGTGAATTGAATTTTTGTGAACATTTTTTAAATTATTTGTTTGACTGAGTGATATCAAACGTCTTTTTTAATTTTTCTCTTTCTGACTCGTGAGTCGTGAAATGGAATTTAATTCTTGTCTCGACATTTTTTTTTCCGAGTCTTCGGACTGGAACTGTGGATGTGGTTCTCCTGCTCTCGAACAGATTAAAAATTTATAGTGATGGATGCAATGAATCAACAGAGATTTCAATTGAAACCTGGTAACACATAACTATGGCTATATTAACTTTTGTAAAATATTTTTGTTTAATCCATTGAAGAGAACACAGTCAAGTTATTTATTTAATTTATGATATATGGAGGATAAACAAAATCAGAGTTAAGGATACAAAGTAAAGTTAAATAAATTCAGATATTAATATATATAATATTTACGTGGAAATGCAAATATATATTATTATACGTAAACGGAGAATAAAAATAAAAATAACGGACAGATTTAAGTGATTACAATGTTTTTTTGAAATGTTTAAATATTCAAATATGACCTCACGATCTTAAAAATTCTCCTTCTTCAAAATGAGAAAATCGTCTGCATAAAGATGTCTTTATACCCTTAAAATTCCCGAATACGTCCGAAGAACTCCGAAAATCAGAGCCTCCAATTAATAATCATCTTCAAACAGGAGGACAAAACAAAAAAAAATTTTCAATGCCGGGTACTTCCGCTGAAACCAGTTCCAGTGAAATTAATTTCATTAACTATTCATATCAAATAAAAATTCCGAAATTCATGGCTAATTTTCTATGTATCCACACTTTTGGACAAGAAAAGTAAATCTACCCTAAACGACCTTGAAATTGATTTTCATTAATTGCCGAATCATTTGGTCGCACCCGAAATGGATTTCCCGGAATTTCCAAAATACTCCAAAAATACCAAATTCTTCCCGAAAATCTATTTTCCCTGCGTGCAGATAATTATCCTGAATTTCAATAATTGTTTCAATCTCAATATCTTAACCCAGAGGACATTTAATCCTATTCCGAAAATCTGCAATATCAAAAATTCACATTCGCAAAAACGGAGGAGCCCTTGGCCGATTCCCCCCACGGCTGCTCCGTCCCCCGACACAAAAAAAAAATTCGCAAATCTCGAGACTCTCCGTCGATCGTGCAGATGGCAGTATTGCAGATTTTTTCGCACATGAGCAGAGGAGACGCGCGATTCTCCCCCGGTCGACTTTTCTCTGTATTAGTGTTGTACCGTGGCCGCGTGTAGTACAGTACAGTACGCCGGGACGACATGACCGCAAAACCCCCCGAATTAAACGTCAAAACCCCCCCAAAAAAAGTCGCAAAGAAGCCCCAAAGAGTCCCAACGTTCCCCTAATGACAAAAAAATCACCCCCAGTAATCAACTGTACGTGATTTAAGTGAGTGCTCTCAAGTGATAGTGTGTGGGTATTCGGTCAGACGGGTGGTGGGAGTTGGTACGAAACCGAGACAGAGATGATGGCTAAATTGAAAAGAGAAAATAAATTGTGAAGTAGCCGCGTGTCGTGCGCACTGTTTTTTCGGGGTTCCAATTCCGATTGAATTAATTCGTTAAAAAAAATATATATAAAAACATGAGGAAACCCCGAGAGGCTAAAATAATTTCCCGGTGAAAACCCCGAAAATATTCCCAAGCTTTCATTACCCGATCTGATATTCGTCAGTACTCTGGAGAATATTGTTCAATACTCATTACTACCCATCAATATTCTCACGATGTCATCCAAAATTCAACTCAACTGAGAAATACGTCTAGTCATCGCCAGTCGTTCGGATTTGCCATGCCTCGGCCTCGCAGACTGAATTACTCTTCTTACCAGTCCCCAATGCAGTGAACAATTGAATATCGCAATAGGATTGCTCATGACTCCCTGGAGAGTGTTCTAAATGCCGTACGTTAGTCTCTCCCAAAAAAAAAAAAAAAAAACATTGGATTGGCTGTTGCCGAGGGAGAGTCGACCGGAAATAAGGTGAAGGCACGGTTGGCGTTGGCGAATACCTTCGGTGTTTTGCGGGTTAAAATTCGAAAATTTGTCGAATTTATTTGGCAGTGGTGATGTGATGAAGACAACAGAAGGAGTGTTTTGTGGGCCCCTCTGCGTGCCACTGGATAATGAGAGCCAACCGGTGGTGTGTGGGACAGTGATGGAGGAGAAAAAAAAAATACTGTAATAAGAAGAGGAGGAAGGAAAAGATATAGAAGCCAGTCGTACGCGCAAGAGGGCAGTGATCTCTTGGGGAGCGGCGACCTGACACCAACGACCGATAGCTATAGGATACAAATCCCACTCTCTCGGGGGCCGCACCGCAGACTCCACGATGCTCCACTCGGATCGAATCGAGGATTCCAGGAGACGCTTCCCCCCATCCCCCTTTACCACCTTTTTTTTGTAGTTTCAAGGAACTTTGGGCAGACTGGGCCGCCACCGTTCGCTTTTCCTGAAGGTAATTGATTTATTATTTTTCTTTCACCCACTGATAAGACGTGTTTAATTTTGGATTGTCTTATCGAGAGCTTTTTTTGGTGGTTTTTTTTTAACGCTCTGAGACTTGTTGGTTTACCAGTCTGGGAGGAATTTTTTGGGGGATCGGAGAGTTTTTCGGGGGAATTGGGATGGATTTTTAGACTTCATGTGGTGTTGAGGACTGAAGTTCTCAGGGTATTTTTGGAATGAAGGAGTCTGTGAGTTGCAGGAAATGTGAGGTTTTCTGGGACTCCTGGAGTTGCTGGAAATTATGGTGAGCTTTTGGAGTTTAACGTTTTGGCATTTTTCGGGGGGTGTTTTAGGGGAAAGGAAGGGAAAGGGGGAATCACAGATCAGAAAATTTACAATTCAAAAATTGTGGGATTAAGAGGAAGCAGCAATCTGCAGAGAATAAATAATCTGAACAAGAATTTATTGTTCTATTTCCTGTCAACTTACACTGAAATTCCATAAAACCGACGGGTTTAACAGGAATTATTGATTTATACCTCAAAACGTTCGTTGATTTTTTTCTAAAAAATAATCAAGCCCCGAATTTCCTCCCACAGCCATCACATTTTCCTCGCTGACTCTCTTCTCAGTCTAATAAACCCATTCCATTCCATCTCGACTATCCACTCAACCCGACAAATTAATATTGACCAATTATCCAAAAGATAACAAAATAAAAGATAAAAAGCCTCTTACAATTTCAATAAGTGACTAAATAATTGAATGGGCACCAAAATTCCTACACGTTGGCATGAGTAAATAGATGTTAACACCTTCATTGATAAAAATCCGCGGATTGATAAACGAGCCCCGGAAATGAAGTAAAAGATGTAGAGACATAGACGTCAGGATTTTGAAGAATCGATTGGACATGGAAGCCAGTGGTGTAGGTTCGGTTGTACGTTTTTTCTTGTAAAAAATGAAAAATTATGAGCTAGAGGATAGGGTCAGTCGAGGCTGATTTCTGCGCTCATGCGTAGGCGCATACGTGCATTTAATATCTCCATCTTTCTCTCGTATTGTTTCATTTCCTCCCAAAGTTTACTGACCCTAGGCGTTTTTATTGTTTGAGGGGTGGGGGGGGACGAACAGATACCAACGAAAAATAACCAGATCGATGTGTTTTTACTCTGGTCCTTGTTTATCTCGGCTTCAGAGGGCAACAAACTGAATACTTTATCTCACTCGATTGCGTTATGACCGATCGATAATCGTCACACTTGTTGTCGTGGCATTGAGCCTCTCGTTAAGGTTATAATTGAGATATCAGGGGAAAGGGGAGGGGAAATTAATATGTCTTGTCTCAACTCGATTAAGATAATTATCGTCGTTGGGTAATGGTGATTTGTTCATTTTGCATGGGTGGATTTTCTATTAATTATTTGGGGGGTTGTCGTAAGGTAGGGTTTGGTGGGGGGATTTTTGGAATGGAGAAATCTTTTTTCGAAAGGGCGGAGCTCAAGGTCTGGGGGGGAGAACCTGCAGGTGGAGAATTTTCCGGGTGCATCTGCTCCGGGGCGGGGACGCACCCTAAAAAATGGTGGAAATTTTTGAACTGTCTGGGGGGACAAAATGGTTAATCTCTGGTGACAGGGGTTTCCTTATTTTTTATTCTTTTTGAGGGCGACAAATTTTTGATAAAATTTATCTTGACGATTTTATCTGATAAAATACCTGTATGACGTTCAGCGGAATGTCTAAGAGTAATTGGCATTTTTAGGCCGATTTTGTGGGGAAAATTTGAGAATTTTTTGAGTTTTTTTTCGCTAATTTTAGAATCTCCGTGTTGAGATTTCTGTTCTGCGGAAATTAATGGAAATCGTGACATTCAGTTCACTCGTTTAATTAAAACTGACTAAAAGGAAGAAAATCCGTGGAAAAATATATCGGTGAATATTTAATTAACTGAAAGTTCAACGTAATGTGATATTAAATATTTGATTGACAAGTAAAAATGGGAATGTGATTGAATTTCCCCTGAAATTCCGTTTTGTCAAAATCGAATTCGATGTCAATCTTCTCGCAATTACGAGTCCCTCAAATGTCAATTTTTTTCAAAGAAATCCCAATTATTATTAATAATTATTAAATATTGAGCAGAACAAAGGAAAGCGAATATCTTCATTGTTCTATTCCAGATTGAGCCATCAATTTCAAGAAAAATTCACACATCACCCGATATCCCTTATCACATTTCCAATCAATCCGCCTCTCTCCACCCTCTTTTCTGTAAACTGAACAACTGAATAAAACCCGGTCCTCTATCCCTCATTCTTCATTCGCCCCATGCAATAGTCCCATCAACAAATCACGTGTGAAAAAGTCAATGGAAACGATGAAAAAAATGATGGAAATATTTCTAGACCATTTAGGAATCGGTCGTTAACCCGAGGGAAAAAATGTCTCGACCTTCGGTGGGATTTTGGCAACTGTTAGAAGCACCTCTCACCCCTCGTTCTCTTTTTTCCCCAGGAAAATAGAGTGTGAGTCTTCCACTCTGATGACCACCCCCAAGCACGTAACAATGTTGCGGTAGGCCTGTCCACCACAATTCCACCCCAAGCCTCCTCTTCCTTTATCAATCAATTCTGAAAAAAGCTGAGAAAAGTAAGGGATGGGGGAAAAGAATTCGCTGAGACAGCGATTCAGTTCCAGGGATTTATATTGAGGATTATATCCATTTAAGAGGCCGCGAAATTCATTTACAAGAAACTAAATAGACCGAAGTGTTACATCACCTTTGCCATTGAATATTCAATAATAATTTTACGAATAAATGATGCAAGACTATGAGTATTGCTTCTCTAAATAGCACACTGAGAATGGTTTTTTGCGAAATGGTAAAATAGGATGAACGCATTTTTTTCGAGTCCAGATCTTATC
The DNA here is from genome assembly GCF_000806365.1 of Fopius arisanus. Taxonomy (NCBI): domain Eukaryota; kingdom Metazoa; phylum Arthropoda; class Insecta; order Hymenoptera; family Braconidae; genus Fopius; species Fopius arisanus. Next base: position 1,317,185 of record NW_011887742.1, on the reverse strand, counting down.
AAATATCTTGGAATTGAAGGGAGATAACGATTTTTTTATAGATACCTTTTCTGTAGCTCTCATATTTTTCTACAAAAAATATTTATGCAAAAAAATCACTTCATTCGGAGATATCGGTTGAAAACTGGCATGGATAAAATGTACTTATCCTGTACTTATATACTTTATGCTAGTGATTTCACTTGTGTCTCTGGAGAAATTTTTGGAATGCCTGTTGGCGCACCCGGGGTAAAAATGGGTTGGTGAAAAAAGAATAAGGGATGGAGGAGGGTGTTGGTCTTTGTGATGTACACGTGGGGAAAAGAGAGGGCACCGGAACGTGTGAGAGGACCCCCTAGAGGATCGAATGGCTAGACAGACGTGAGACGGCCTTCGGCCTTAAAAACCAGTTAGTGGACAATGCCCATTGCTCACACATCCACCGGGGCAAAATGGATTATTTATGTTGAGTTATCCTCCACTTCCTCCGGTTGTCCCTTGGCGGAGATGGTGAGAAATATTGAGTAGAAATGCCACTGAGAAAAAATACGTCTTCGACCAGGCTATCATATTCCTAGATTTTTTTCCGTGGAATAATTCGGCGGAAAGAGTCACAGGAAATCGATGCGAAATTGCGATGGAAAGTTGAGTGAAACGATTTCGCTGATTACAGTTACTCAGCGTGAATGTCGTGTTTAATTCTGGGAAACTTGATCCATTAGTTGACAGTCGAAGGTAGAGTGAGCTGGAGGGGTTTGAGGTTTTGTACTTTTGGATTACAGAGTCGATGAAAAAAATCGTAATTGCATGGAAAAAGACTGGGTTTTTCAGGTTGATTAGGTTGACGTAGTGCGTTTTGAGAGAGAATAATCATGACATTTTCCATTTTATTAATTTTCACGGAACCGGAATACATTTCATAATTTCAGATTTTCATAAATTTTTTTTTATTGAATTTGTTAATAAATACAATTTTTGAATATTCCAATGAAACGATTAAACGCGCAAAAAGTCCGAAGAGGAAAAAAAAATGTGACTTTTTCCAAAATTCAATTTTTACGTCACCCCATTAATTTGGATAATTTTCAATGGATTCGCGAGAATCGCGAAAAAGTGAAGGAAATTCGTGGAAATTTTTCTTTCTTGGTAATTCATTCCTGTCTTGAATGCAATATGGAATAATTATTCTTATAATTATTCAATATGGAGAAATATGGAATAATTATTCTTATAATTATTCAATATGGAGAAATATGGAATAATTATTCTTTTGAAAAAATAATTTTTTTAAACCGTGGGGCATCTTTCTCTGGTGCATCCGGGGTCCACTATATTTCCTGGTACTTACGACCCTCGACTCTGGCCACATGGCGAACATTTGCCTTGCCATTACCCTCGAGAGTACAATCAAATTCAGGTACATAACGTACGTATGCGAGTTGGCGGTGCGCTGACCTCATTTCCGCCCTGCACCCACCTCACCTGGCACACTGGCATCCTCGCGTGTTTGCCTATTTCAACGCTAAATCTCCTCCAACATTTTCAGTCGTTCTGATTAATTTCCCCTAAAAAAACAAAACGGAGAGAAAAGTCCATCAAAACTTACCTAAAAAAAAAAAAAAACAAAATTTATTCAATGGAAAATTGAAAATAAAAATTATTCAGCATGATGACTCGTGAAATTTCTCTTACATTTTGAAGTTTCCAGAAAAATTACGTAATTATCTCCTACTTTCTCAGTGATAACCCCGAAAATTTACTGGACGTTCCAGATTTTTCTCTTCTATTTCTCCCCGCGTATACGACGTGCTGGAAAAATGTTATTAACAATAATTGAAATAAGCAAATATTTTATGTTATCGGGAAAAAAAAAAAATTGTTCTGGGTGTGCAGGGCTGTTTTAATGCCCTCCATCGATCCCCCCAAAAAAAAAATGGGAGGAATCGACGGAGGGTACCAACTGTCGATGGAAGTTGAATGACCTCTTTGATACAACCGCACGCATTGTTCTTTTTCTTTGACGTGTTTTATATTACTTGAACATTATTCGACATTGGGATGTGGATAACGGAATGGAGGAGCGGGAGCTCCGTCTCGTCGAGGGTGAGAAGACAGGACCCGGTGGAGGAGAAATTCTCCTGAGGGGAAGACCCGGTGGAAAAGTGGGAGGAGAGAAGTCTCATGGAGTGGGACCAGACGAGAGAACCTCTCACTCTCTTTCGTGTCTCTAAGGTTCTCTCTTTCTCTTTTTCTTTTTCTCTTTTTCTTTTTCTCTTTTTCTCTTTCTCTTTTCTCTTTTCTCTCTCTTGTTGGTTGTATACGTATGCTGACGGCTTAGATTGAGTGTTAGAGCTGTGCGATCAATCCTCATGTGAAAACACATTCATTTCCATTTTTCTCAACTCTGACGTTTTGATTTTTCACGGGAAATTCTTTTCACGGTTTTTCCAAGCCTCATTCCGTAGTGGTAAACGACGATTACGGAATTTATTTCAAAATTTCAAGGCAGATATTTTTGCGATTAGTGATAGGATCATGAAAATTTTCAAAAAATGGAGCCACCATTTTACCCCGTATTTTTTCCATGACTTGTATTTCATAAGCTTTTGAATTTCCAAATGTGGAATTTTCTTAAGGTCCAGTGGAATTGAAATGCGATAATAATTTCAGAGAAGTAGATTCGAAATTTTCTTCACATCAAATTTTCAATTTTCAAATCCTTAATTCCCGGAAATTCCAGGAAAATTGAAATATCACAATTATTGTTAAAAAAAGAAGAGGAAATTTTATCCGAAAATTTCCATAACCGTTTATTTGTCATAAACACTTCAATCTCCAGATGTTGAATTTTTAAAAATTTCAGCTAAATCAGTAAATAGTGCACATTAGCAAAAATCACAGCGGAAATTGCAGTCGAATTTTTCGAGCGATGTTTATTAAGAGAAAAATATGACAGGTTGAATGATCTGATTGTGTTGTGCGTTGAGAATATAATATTCATCCAGAGTTCGCCATGACTAGAAATACTAAACTCGATGAACCGTCACGCAAGGAGGATGCGAATTCAAGAGCACTCGACCGAACTAATCGCTTCTAACTAAAACTAAACGCTTTTTCGGTAGCCATCACGCCAGTGGGTTAGGAAACCTAGTAGTTTTTGGGGGGATCATTTCATCACGCTACCAAATGAACACTCAAACCGTTATTGCTTAGTCTAAAGGGATATTTCGTAGATAATCCAGAGTGACATTTATAACCTGGAATTAATGGATTTAGGTTTGTTATTAGCTAATTAGCAATATTACATAATTAAATTCTGCAGCGAAGTAGTGTACTAGAACAAGTGCGTATTTTTCTGAGTCGATTTCGAGGCAATAGCTCGAAATTGAAGAAAGATAACGATTTTTTTATAGACACCTTTTTTGTAGCTCTCATCATTTCCTCTAAAAAGTGTTTATATATAAACATTGCTATGTGGCTTCAATTCCGAGATATTGGCTAGACACGAACTGAGGAAAATGCACTTATCCTAGTTCACCACTTGGATATACAGAATTAATATCAAGATAAATACGATTTGCAATCCTAAAATCCGTATTTAAATTCTGGTCTGCACAACTCATTTCGCCCTCATCAATTTCGTTGATGAACCAACTGATTCATTCGCCTTTTATCGTCGAGATCGATTAATTATTGATAATGAAGTTGAATTTTTCAATGTTAGAAGACAATTTTCATCGTAGACTTCTGTGCTCCATGTATTTATGGAAGAATCTTGATACTATTGGCTAAAAAATGATCCTCAGACGGTCGTTCACTATTGGTGAATTCTCTGGACTATCGCAGGGACTGATCAGCCATAAGCACAAGATAAAACTAGAATTTTTGCTACTTTATCGTCTTTCTTCGCTGCTCGCTAAAATACCTTCCCTTATCAATATCGAATCCTCTTTGTTAGTCATCTCAGTGAGAATCTTTTTCCCGAATGATCAGTATTTCTCATCAGGAATTCTCGCTGTTATCAAGAAATGAGGAGAGGTGATTGAACGATAATTCCAGCCGACGTAATTTGCTCTTTTACGAGGAATTCCACAATTCACCAGAGGAACACATCTCCTCAATAAATTATCATAGTTGACATTCCAAAATGATCAGACCCAAAATAAAATTATAACAATAGAATTTCCTCCGGAAATTATGATGCCCAAAAAAATTCCATCCTGTCGATTCGATCTTTAGGTGCTGATTTCTCAGTTTATCATTTTTTCTTCTTAAAATTTCTGTTATCAATCCGAATGCGATCCAGAAAGATCCAGAAAGTAGGGAATGTCAGCTGGAAATGACCGTGTATCACAAAGAAATTCCATGGTGGAGGTTTATCGACCTCCAGGTCCTTTGGAGAGGTCGATGCAACAGCCAGCGGGTGGTCTATGACAACGCCGCGCAGCTCCCACCCCTTTTTCCCCTAGACCACCCAATCCCGTCATTATAAACATCTAAAATTATTTTACCCTGTTGAAAAAAATATCCAAGTAATGAATTAACAGCAGTGAACTGGTTTTATTTCGATTACTCTCCAGTCAACGATAAAATACCGGGATAATGTGAAAAAATTCCTGGAGGATCAGGAATGGATGGTTGGAGGCGTTGGTATAAATAGTAAATTCACTGGGATGGTGGTGCTGGTGCTGTAGACGAGGTAGACTATGGAGAAATGAGGGGATGCAGTTGGAGGCAAGAGCGCAGGCTTCTATCTATACCTGGTGGAGGCTCCAGACTGGTTGTGGCCTGTAACTATGGCTTGGTGAACCTCACTCCTCCCAGTATCTATTTCGTATTCTATAATGTATTGCATAGTCGGCCAACTTCAATATCACCATTTATATCGAACATAAAATATACCCTAAAACCGTGTAATAAAGTTTAGGGGCGGAATTTGGGGGATTAATCTATAGGAGATGGATTTTCATGCCGTTGCGACATTTTTTCTTCATTGTGTATGGAAAATGAAGAGATAATTACAGATATTTCGGATATATTTGGGGAATATATTTACAATCGAGTGTGAATAGTTCTGGGAGGGGAAACTTCAATATCACTATCTATATCGAATATAAAATATCCTCTTAAATCGTGCAATAAAGATTAGGGAGGAAATTGTTGGATAAAGCTAGGAGATTGATTTTGGATTTCTTTTGACTTGCTTTTTTATTTTAACTACGACAAATAATTACAAAAGTGAAACTTATGGCATACACTGAGAAAAAAAATTATTTTCATTATTAAAATAATTTTTTTTCTCAGTGTAATTCAAAAAAATTCATGAGTTTTCAATTATGTCCCAAATATTTTTGACTTTCATCATTTTTACGGAACAACCAATCGGTAAAATCACATATATTATAGATTTTCGGATAATTTCCTAAAAAAAAAAAATGAAATATCAATTTTTAAAAGAAAATTTCTAGAAAATTGGAATTGCATACTTGCAATACGGTCTTTAGGCGGGATAATTCAATGTCTGATTAGATTTTGAAATACAGATATTGTTGGAGTGTTTTAGTTTTAGGATTTATGAAAATCCTTTGTGCTAGCTACCGCGCAGAATTGGCATAATATATTCTCGAATATCCGCGGCTGGTGGCCACGTGATCAATAGAGGAGGGCCGAGGTGAACCGGAGATGCACGAAGGGAATTAGTGGAGAGGAGGAATATCTAGTAGGGGAGTCCAGGAGGCAGCCTGTTGTTCCTCATCTTCTTCTTCTTCTGGCCAAGTGCAGCACTGCAAAACCACGTCAGCCCCAGTGGACACGGGTTTTCGATTTGCCGCCTCGGCGAATTCAGGACCGCTAAATCTCCCCCTTAAACTCCATCCACTCCTTTTCGCATTTTTACGAATTCTCCAGCGAGCCCCTCCACCCACCCCCCTCCCCACAAAAAACAATTAGAAAAATTACCTGCAAAGTAGAGGCCCCGGTAAAAAAATGTGTGCAGAATATTTTTTCCAATTTTCAAAAAAATTTCTGGAAAACTTTTCAGAATTTTTTTTATGAAACAAAAAAAATCGGACAGCAAAGGAATTTTATTTTTGGGAAAGGCTTCGGAAATTTGTTCAAAAATTTGAATAGGTATTTTTTTTTTATAATTTAGATGGCGTATTTTTTGAGAATATTGAAAAATCAAAAAAGTAAGAAAAGAAAAGTATAATTAGAAGAAAATATTATATTCGCAAAAATTTCTAGAAAATTATAAAAATAATTTTGCAAAACAAATTTTTCAAAACATTTTCCAAAAATACAATTGTTTACTTACCCGATTTTTTTTAAAGGTTTTGCAGAAATTTTTTGAAAATTTGAAAAAAATATTGCGATTACGATTTTTTTTTGCCCGGGGGTGCACTTGAAATTAGCGGAGGATTCGATATTTTTTCGACAACGAGACATTTCTCTGGAATTATTAAGCACCTTCTGCCGACCTTTGGCGAAAATTAATATTTTTTTTGAGTTTTCCCCCTGTGAATTCCGCAATTTCCGGTAATATCCATCCGACAATCTTCCCTACGATGCACAAACTCGCGCAAATGATGTAAAATTCAGTTGAATTGACCGGAACCGCCTCTGAAATAGAATCCTCGATGATAATAACTTTTCTTAATCGCGACTCTGACGACAAATGCAAAACAACAGGAAATGAAGGAATGTTGTTCAATTAAACCTCATCCATTCATCAATGTCATGCATGTGTCGAATTCTCCTTCCCCCCACGTTCTGACAAACTTATGGAAATTCAAGTACCCAGAACCTAGTAGTGATACTTTGGTAAAAAGTTTTCCCCGGAGAGTCATACTGGCATCGATCGTCCCTCAATTGCCCAACTATACACATATACCAACAGTATTTCTACCAGGATACACCATAAATGCTTGATAAAAATCTCTCCAGCATTTATATTCCTTCGGTATATCGAGCCCGAGAGACAGAGGCCAGTCTTCTCTTGAAAATTGCATTTCTTATTCTTCACCTGAAGAATCCACTGAGTTTTTATTCACTAAAAATTGTACGGCCTCCACACAGGTGCGTCAATATCTTTTTTTTTTTTTCCACCTTTTGGAAATTAAATTTTTAGAACAAAACCAGCGAAAAAATAAGAACACTGAAATTTCTTTGTTCCTTTTATTGAGCCACACAGAAAAAGGGCTTTACCACTTCCCCTAACTAAAACCCGATCCCTTTTGCCCGTTGAACGGAGCCGAAAAGTCGTAAAAGGAAACCTAAGATAAAGGAGCGCAAAAAATTGGAAGGAGGAGAAAAAAAAGGATAACTGATCGAACAATGGGAAGAAGTAAAGCAGAAAAATCACGCCAAGTATATTGTTTTTTCTTCTTTCCTGTCTTCTTTATTTTCAACATTTTTTCCTCCACATTTTTTCCTCCACATTTTTTCAGTGTTTCATTGCACAACATTTTTTTTGTCCATTCTTTTTTTCACACGGATCAATTCACGTTTTCCCAAAAATCATGATCCGTCATTTTTTATTAATTTTCACGGGAAAAATGATTTTCCGTTTTTCGCACGACTTGGCTGAGATATTTGTTGAGAGTGGAGTCCGTTTGTAGAAGTCATAAAGATTTATTGCGGAGATCTAATCGCAGCGGTAATTAGGAAACCAGGAAGATGGTTTTGCTAAAGGTCACTTGTCCTTTCTATGTAATTGCATGAGTGTGCGCAATGCGTTTGGGGGGAGGGGGGCACTCACACACTCGTTACTCCGCGAATAATTCGTCCAACGAACCTCTGACTCTCTCACTCCGCCATTTCCTCTGCTAAAATATGTTTAAAATATATATTTTTCGCGAGTCACATGAGAAACTGAAAGAAACGCATGATATCATTGCGTTGAGAAAAATTATTACCCAGTAATTACAATTTCTCTGTCCCAAGTAAATGAATGTCAATAATGATACTAATAACAATAATATATTGATATAATAAAAAATATAATATTTATTATAAAAATATTAATAATATTGATATCATAATAATATTAATATTATTAATGAGATTATTATGACTGTTTAATAATAGTTTGTGAATATTTTTAATGAAAAATTTTATTGCGATTGTCAATAGAAATTTGTTTAAAGTTAATTTATGAGGGAAAATATGAAGGAACATGTGGGATATCTTCGGAGGTATCCGTTGGGTGGAATAACCGCGGAATGTTAATGAACGTTAATTTAAATTGAATAGAAACACGGACGTATGAACACTGGTATTTGATTTGTAGCCCCAGTGTGCTGACGTTATAGTTCCATACAAGGGGGGAGATGGGGGGTTTTGGGGGGTTTGAGATGCGTTTTGTGATCACGAAGTGCACATGGCCGATGGCTGGAGTGCGATTCCAATGGCAGGGATGGGTATGGTCAGACCAGCGCCCTGGGGTATCTCCAGGGAATTATGGACTCGGTGGGAAATATTCAGTGGGAACCGCCAAGAAAAAATTCATCCACTGGTCAAAGGGCTTTTAATCGCCTGATGAACTCGACTTTCTGCGGGAAAAACATCAAAGACGCTATATTTTCGGTTAGTGGATCAACAAAAAATGGAAAATATGAAAAAATGATAAATTCCATGTCGTTGTGGAGTTTCTCCGAGAAAATTGCGGCGTCCAATTATTTTGGATCCACACACATTTTAGTCAGGATTTTTATGAATAAGAATAAATAAAATAGGAATTTTTTAGGAATAAAAAATGTCTATATAAAAATCTCGCGATAATATTTTCAGTATATCAAGACACATTTTGTAATTGAAAAATAATTGCGCGTCTTTCGATTTCTTTGCGAACTTGTAAAATTTCAAATTGCAGTTTCCGCACTTCTCTTATGGGACTCAAGTAATTTTCAAAAAACACGGTCCACCGAAAGCCCCAGAATCTCTCCCCAAAACTCGAATTTAAATTCGTCTCCCACCGCAATGATTTCCTAAGTTTCACCGCCAGGAATAATTTTCCCCCCACGGTGCACCCCCCACTGATCCACGCCCCCCAACGAAAAAAAAATTCGGAATTTTTGAAAAAGTATCAGGAGAACATGAAAATCGAGGAGTTATTCACTGACATTTGAAAATTTGAAATTTTTGAAAAAGTATCAGGGAAACATAAAAATCGAGGAGGTATTCACTGAAATTTGAAAATTCGAAATTTTTGAAAAAGTATCAGGGGAACATGCAAATCGAGGAGGTATTTTCTGAAATTTGAAAAATTCGGAATTTTTCAAAGAGTGTGAGGGGAGCATGAAAATTGAGGAGGTATTCACTGAAATTCGAAAAATTCCAAATTTTTGAAAAAGTATCAGGAGAACATGAAAATCGAGGAGGTATTCACTGAAATTCGAAAAATTCAAAATTTTTGAAAAAGTATCAGGAGAACATGAAAATCGAGGAGGTATTCACTGAAATTCGAAAAATTCCTAATTTTTGAAAAAGTATCAAGGGAGCATAAAAATCGAGGAAGTATTCACTGAAATTTGAAAAATTCCTAATTTTTGAAAAAGTATCAGAAGAACATGAAAATCGAGGAGCTATTCACTGAAATTTCCAAATTAAAAATTTTCGAAACAATATCAAGGAAACCTGAAAATCGGAAATCTTTTTCGAAAATTGTGTGCCCCATAATTCTCCTCCCACCACATCGTTCCCCCAGTCTGCAGGGAGATAGAGATGGTGGTCTAGGAAAAGTGGATTCCCTCCGTGTCACTGAACCCCCAGTGCCGTTTGACCCCGTCGACTATTTTTCCATTCTCCTCATTTTTTTCACCCCAAGCTCCTCCGGAATAGGTTCATTCCCCCCTCTCTCGATTTCTCCTCCTCCCCCACCCCCACCCCCACCCATCTCCGACACGAACAATTAGTCATGATCATTGCATCACCCAAGGATTACTCCACACCCAGTGAGAAATCCACCGTCGAAATAACTGAATCATTCTTCTTCATTCCTTATCACCACCCCCGCACGGTCATTATTATCAAATAAATGATTAAGGGGGAGGGCTTTTGCTCAGCCGGTGCGACAGTTCGCGTTGTTCTCATCCTTCTTTCCCCCTTCCCTTTCACCGCTTTCTCGCACCGTTCGTTTCGCCCGGGCGACGCACACTGCACACACCGCATCGTCGCAGCGCTGCACACAGTTGGTTGCTGCTCAAGGTGGCTCTCGGTTCGCCTATTTCACTCCTCTCTCCCGTTTTGCCCCCGGGTCATTGATTGTCCAGTGGATGAAGAAAAGAAAGAAGGGGTGGGGTAATAGTGCCCCATGATGGGATCATAGATAAATAATTTTTAATTATTTTTTTCATTGTTTCTACGTTTTTCATTTAAATTTCTTTTTATTGAGTGATAGTGCGAATGAGGAGATACGGTAACGGGGAGATTTTTCGAGTAGGAGAGTGTGTTCGTGTTCCTGGGGGTTGTGATTGGTGGAGGTCTCGGGAGAGTGGAGCTATGCACGGAATCGAAGTGGAGAGATGTTGCTGGGATTACAGCGATTATTTTCAGTGTGAAGTTCTCAGTGAAGTTTTCGTGATGTCAGTGATTTCGATGGTTGAGGGGGAGTGAGGGGTGTGGAGTAGTGCTGGGGGGATGGGGGGTCACTGGAAGGGAGGACCTTGACGGGTTATCTCAAGGTGCTTGATGACCGACGGAGGGACGACGAGGATCGACGTCAAGGTTGCTCTTTCGGAATGCAAATGCAGTGGCATTGAGGACGACGAGAATTCTTTCAGGGAATCGTCGAGGATCCTGGAATCAGTTGAATTTGTTGGAATTCGGTGGAATTTGTTGGATTATCCGGTGGAACTGGAACGCTTCAACGGCTTCTGGGAAATCTAATGAGTTTCACTGCCGTTCGCTAATGGTGAGAGAACTAATTGGAATGAGTGTGTGGGTGGATTCAGGAAAAAAATCACTGTGCGAGATATCGATTTTTAGTGACGTTTGACGTTTCTATTTTTGAGGGTTTTTTTTTTCTCGGTGTCATTTTATTATTACTTGCCAGGGCCTCTGGAAATCCTTACTCCGGAATTCTGCTCTAGTTCTTTTAGGGGATCTATTTTCAGGGAAATTGTATGGGAGTTGCGATTGAGGGTAGAGGTCGATATTATTGGGGAATGGAAGAGTTTATTTGTGGGGGCTGTATTTTTTTTTTTATTAGCACTCCTGGAAATTTTTGAAAGTTTCGGAGGAAAAATTCGTGAGTTGTCGGAGTTATCTGGGAAGAACGTTTGGTGTTCGTGTTATATGGATATGAAACGGTTGATTACAAGAAAATTACAGTGGGATATTCTTGAGTAATTGGCATGATTTCATTGACATTATTTTATTAACGAAGAGCTAAAATGATTCAGGCCAATTTGAATGAATTTTCCAGAATGTCTTCGGCTCTCGAAGAGATATGGAAACTTGAAAATTTTTTTAATATTCATAACTCAGAACTGAATTTATCGATTGCGCTATAGTCTGGGCTCATTACAAAGGGGAAGAAGTGTACTCTTCGTACAACAAATTATTCGCTTTCACCAACAACTCAATGAAATTTTAATGCTTAAAATGATGCCTAGGGTTTCTGTTTCTTTTGTCCTCTCGACGACGAATATTCATCGGAGTCTGATCCTCCGATGAGATTGATTCATTTACAATGTGACAAGAGATTTTTCACTTAATATTTATAGTCCTCCTTGAAAAACTTCACAGCACATTTTCCCCAATTTTTTTATTATCAATTTGGAGGGAATTATAAAAGCAATATCAAGAGCTGTCGGTAATTCTTGTCCCAATTTTCTCATTTCTAATTATGACTTTTTGTCAGTAATGAATTCACATGATTTTTAACTCCAGTTTTTATATAAAAATCCAGAAATTGGAATATTCAATGAAATTCTAATTGCCAAAGAGGATAAATTCAAAGAGAATTTAAATTCAAGAAATTATTCTCGTGAATTCGAAGGCTAAAATATTAGAAAATTCAATTGAATATAAACTCAATTTCCATATTAAGATTAAAATTCCAATGATGCTTCCACGAACGATATAATCATGGATTTAATTAATCCCCACGCCAATCCTCGAAACCGCCTATTTAATTCTGAAAGTGAAGACAAAATTTCGTGTAGATTTCCAATTCGAATTCCCTAAAAATCCCGACAATTGAAGAATCCCGTGATTTTATTAAAAAAAAGAACTTTTTACCATAAAAAATAATCAAAAAATTTGGTCGGTAAAATTTCAATAAATTTTCAAAGAGAAAAAGGAATGATTGTATCGGTAAATTAAAAGATTAAATTGACCGACGAACGTATGGCGCTCGAGTTTCGAGCCCGACGAGAGTTGGAGTGGTGCACCCGATGCACATACACTAAAACTGGAAGGGCTATTCATTTTTTTGCCCAAGGGCGTGAAAGAGAGACCAGAAATCTCTCATGTGAGCAGTGTTGTATGCAACGACTTGTACAGACGGCTTTCATCGCGATCGATATGGAATTTCAAGTGACAATTCCACAATATAGGCTCAACATTGTCGTATTGAGTACCAAGCCTCTAATTACACAATTAATTACGCAACTCCACCGGACAATTACCAATTTTTAGCAAGATTTGGCGATTGAAATTTTTATTTATTTTACTCATCAGATTAAATCTGACAAATGTTTGTAATTATTTACTTTTTAAAACCGCCTAGAAACTCCCGTAATCCTCTTCCCTGGAAACTTTTGCTGTACTAATTCTGCCAGGAGTGAATAATTTCGGAATTATTTTGAATTATTAACTGATGAAAACTTTTCACATTCATGCCCTGAGAGATTTCACGTTTCCACATTTTATTAGAATTATTTAATCACTCCCAAAATGTCCTGATGGTGCAATAATTTTCATCCCTTTTTTTTCAACTTTTCCAAAATTCCAGATAAAAATATATTTATTTAAAATTATTTCTACCTTTTTTCTGTAGCGTGTAAAAATGGGCCAGTAAAAATTGCGGGAAAAATACAAAATTTTCCTCACTGCTATATAATTTTCAGAACAATCTTAAAATCGTTGAATAATCCCCACACGATTTCAAAACGTGAGAGTAAATTCAGTCGAATATTTATCTCTCTATAATTTCCTAGTAGTGAGGGCTAAAATAACCAAGCCCTCGGATATATCTAGTAATTAGTCCCCTAATCAGTGTAAAAAGTGAGTGCACAGGGGTCATTACCATCGTGCGAGATAAATGCGTAATTCCGGCGAGTCATCTGAGGGGTGAATTTAATTGATCGGAACGCGACGATTATCGGGACAGAACAAAGGCATTACGATGATGCAAGACGCGAAATCAGGAATTACGCAATATTTTTTAAAAATTACTAAACATTTTCTCTAACCCACAAGCGTGAGCGGTTTTAGGCGATTTTTTATAGAAGTACGAGTAAAAAATCGTAAACGTTCAGTAAATTTTCCGATCTATCGTTGAAAAAGTACGAAAAAGTAACGTAATTATTCCGCAAAGTGTAAAATTCACCAGGAATTTCACGAATGATTATCTGCGATAATTTTGACGTACCATTTCGTAAATTTAACGTGATTATGTGGGTAATTTATATCGGACTCTCCGTGTACCATTTTCTTGCCCTAAGAGAGAGAGTCAAAACCGAGGATAAATTAATTGCACAATGATGCCTCCTAATCACGGCCAATCTCTCGGTTGTTTTCAATATCAGACGAGGCCAGTGACATTGCACTCACGACGATAAACCAGTGGTTGTTGAACAGCTAATGGCAGACCGTCTCCCTCACCCCAGCCATTTTCCTTTGTCAAACTCATCACCATTTTGCTCTCTTAAGAATGTTCAGCCCCTTTTATCAAAATTATAAATTTTTATCAAAATTCCACCCTTTCGCGAGTTTCAAAAATACAATGACAAATTCTCAATCGCACACTGAGAGAAATATTCAATAAAAATTACGTGTATTTTCCGTAATTCTGGAGCGAAATGTGGTTGTCGGAAATTTTACGGAACTGTCACGTAATTTTTATCTAAAGTCACGGAATTATTCCGCGGTGTTCCGTAATTTTTATCGGAATTGTCAGTGAAAAATAACAATACCGTCACTTAAATTTGTCGAATCAACTCCGTAATCGGTAAGTGAACTGAAAGTTCCGTAATTGTTACTAAATATTTCTCTCCGTGCAGTTACCCGAAAAAATTCACCCATTTTATCCAATTTATCCAATTTTGCCCAATGACTCCCAAAACGTCATGATTATGCACTAAAATTTGTCTGCGTTTTTTCAAAACTCCTCAAACATTCATAAAACTTTATAAAAACTCCAGGAATGGTGGTATTAATGATATCCAAAAACGGTATATTTTTTTGAAGTAGTCCAATCAACAATTTGTGAAAAATGAGAAAAACGGAAATTTTGAGGAAAACGGGGCAGAGCAGTTTTTGATTTTCATTTCTCCGTGTGGCGGGGAAAATGAAAAACGCAGAATCTTGAGGGGTAGAATTTTGGGGGGCTTTTGAGCTGTGATATTGATGGTGGTGGTGGTTGGGTTGGTTTAGTGCTTCTGAAAGCATCTTTGAGTTGAGTCGAGGTGAAACACCCCGAGCGTCGGGGTCCTCGACCTTAGAGCGCGCGACGGTGTGCGCCGCGTCGTAGCGCGTTTCGAAGGGCGACTGCTGCTTTATATATATATAGGTATATACCACATATATATCCAATACCAAAAACCGTCGGACGGAAACACGGAAACGGAAACTAGTTCCGGCTAAGATCAATACCAAACTTGTGCGAGTTTGGCACGCACGCGTCTCTCAATTGGCTACAGTTAAAAATGCATTCCCCTGAATGGCCGACGAATTGCACATGGGAATTATTCCGTGTCTCGTATGTGGCTCTCTATCTGACTGTCATGTTGAATTAGCACAACGTAGAGGTGGGTAAATTATCGATTGACCCGTTACCGACGTCCCTGGGGCTTCGCCTGCGAATATTTTGTGCAGATCCTCATTGCCATATGCCTCAAACCCACTAAATAAATTCATTCTCCCAAATGTATTTACTTACCACCAATAAATCTAGATAAATACCTCCATAAGACGTGATAAATCAAAAATAATAGCAATAGATAAATAAATAAATTTTTTTGTCGTTAGTAAATTTATTTGGGGAATCAAATTTTTTATGGAAAATCTGGGAAAAAAATTGGCGGATCACAGGGGGACCAAAAAAATGTCAACGAATTTGAGAGGACGTCTCATATTATATACGATCAGGGAAAAAATCGACGATATGATCGGTGATCGTTAATGCCCCATATATTTAATATGTACAGAAAAAAAAAATTCGATTCTTAGTGCAAGATTATGATTGCTAGAAATGCAGAATTAAAACGATTTTTCCCTAAAGTCAAACTGAACCGATCTATATCCCGGGTCTCCCCGTAGGATATAATGGTTAATGAAATCGGATGGATTACTGATTGGGTAATTATTTATTGAATAATCTCCTTCGAGTGATTTAGAGAACGATTTTCGAGTTGATTGATATTCCCAACGTGATCTGCAATCGTTGACTCAATATTTACCTACGCCGCAATGCATTAACGATCCTCCATTCCATTTTATTATTATTTAATTATTCATCATTTCTGAATAACATACTGTTTTATCCGATCAATCCGGTGGAATTCAAAAATTCTCCCCCACCCACAATTCTCTGAAATGAGAAGTAAATATTCAAATGTCCGGAATTCCCTAACTCCCCGAATAATTTTCTCGCTCTAGAGAAAAGATATTTATCGAAATTAAATTAACAAAATAATCAACGAAATTTTCCCTGAAATTTCACGAAAATTTGAGTTTAAATAATTTTTATAAATAGTTTAAAATACCGACGAATTTGAAAGCTGAGAGAAATTACAAGGAAAAATGAGGAATTTACAAATTGCGGAAACAATGACAATTTTTTTGCGCAATGGCAACTGTACAAAATTATCAATTTTCGTTGGAATTTCGTTTATAATGCAAAATGAATTTTTCTGGGTCGATTAAAGTTTTAATAATAGACATGTTCTCAGGAATTTCTCTTTGTTTCAATTGAAAATGACAAATTCCTCAGGATTTAGCACCGATGCATTTTCAGTCGCTCAAACCCGCGGCTCAGCACAATTCAAAATGTTCCATCAGTATTGACCGTAACGTGTTCACTTCAACAATGTAATAACCAAGTGTATTTTCAGACTGTAAATAGATGGGTACTGAAGCCAAGTGGGATGAGCCCACTGCTCTTTTTTCCTTCTTCCACCGGCACGCGATGCATTTTACGCACAAGTGACTCGTTGCTATGATAAGTAGCAGTTTTGCTCTTCACCCCTTCTCTCCCCTGAGCGTATCACCTGATTTTTTCACCTCCGGTGTGTGCAATCGGGAATTTTTACAGAAAAAATAACGCTGCGCTCTAAAATTTACCGAGACACTCAATAATTATTAAAAATCGTGTAGTAGCGCTATTGCAAAAATTTTGAATTTAAACTGAAATTGAAAATCGTACCGAAAATTCATAACGTAACAAGTTGGTTTTTCTTTTCAAATTTTTTAGGTAAAACTTAGAATATTGAATAATAACAATTTTTTACAAATTGTTATTGTTATTGAAAAATTATTTCTTTAAAATAATTCAATTTTTATTGATACAGATTTGCAATTTGTGACAGGTTTTATTATTTCTGGTATTTCCACGAATTTTCGTCTTAATTTCAAGGGCTGAATGAATTATCTGATTTATTAATTCAATTATCTCGTGAAAGCTATGATAAAAATTAATAATAATAATAATCTTCAATATAACTTTCAAGCATATTTGATAATTTTCAGTGTTATCATGCGGTTGTTGGTGTAAAATCAATAATTAGGGCATGCAGGGAGTTTTTGAAGTGTGAGAGAATCTAATCGAATTTTTTGTTTCAAATCGAAAACTGAATTGCCGTTTAATTTAGTTTTTGGGAGTTCAGTTCGGATGGAATTTTCGAAGCGCCGAAGGGTTTAATTTAGTTTCTCCTCCTGGAAAAGTGATAAGTTAGTGCAAGTGATTTGATTCGGGAATGAAAAAAAAAAAAAAATGGGAAAGGAAAGAAAAATTATTCAATTAATAGGTTCAAAATAACGCTCTTCGTTATTTTGAACCTATTAATTGAATAATATATAATATCTAAAAGCAATAATTATTCCATCGACGATTATCATCTGTTCGAGTATTTTGTTGAATAAATTTAATTGTTTACCAATCACTTGCCAAAAAATATTGCAATTCTGACTGAACGTCGGTGAATTCGACAATAAATTATTCTCGGTGAAGAGAATCGGAAAAATGCGAGTGAAACAGAAATATTACGAGAAAAACGGAGAGCCTTGTCCCCATGGCAACACATCCCGAGGTTCCACACATTCTTCTATTTTCAATATTGCTCTCAACGCGAGATGAAAACCACCGAAAGCCATTTTATTTCGTCAAGAATATAGTGTGTTCGACCTTTTGAAATTGTCAATTGATATTTTAGTGCATCTCTCTAACAATTTACAATAAAGTGAACGTCAATGAGAAATAATCAAATGCGATAAAATATAAAATGGCAATTGAAATTAATTTCTCAAAATTACATCGCAAATTCACCAACACCTCGAAAATTTATAAAAATTTCAATAAAACAGATCAATCAGTTCAACTCTTTTTATCCATTTTCTAAAGTTCATTAGAATTTTTCTGGTAGATTTGTCCACCAGGAAATAAATAAACTCCCAATAAAATGGCGAAATCATATAGAAATGCTTATCTCTGTAAATGAATCATGGAAATTTATTTATTAACCTGAAGGTTGGGTAATTAATTAGACAACCGAATTTGACTTGATTGATTAAAAATATCAGGAAAACAATGACTCCAGTGAACTCTACAAACCAGCATAATCATTAACATTTGAGAATGTCAACAAATGACACTGAATATTGATTAAATCGATTATTTCCAGTTGTGTCACGTCCAACAGATGGCCTTCAGAAATCGAGTGAACAAGAATTGCCTTCTCTTTGACAAAACTGCTTCATAATATCTCAAAGTTCCCCAATCACTCTGAGTCCACCAGAATATTAATTACATTAAATATTAATTAAAAAAAAAAACATAAAAAATATTTGGCGTCCGCAATTCTGTTGTGCAGAAACCGTTGAAAAATTGGTCTGCAAATGTTATTTTTTCTATAGCGGATTGATGATTACTGGTATCATCATCCGACACCATAGTCCAAAACAATTCCATGACTGCCATAGTCCTATCCCCGCCCACCGGCTAGACGACCTCAACCAATGACCGTGCGCCAATCTATTCGTAGGCAACCGATAGGTCTGCACATTTCATTCTCTGCACGGTCACTGTAACCTCCAAGGGGAATCCCCTTTTCCCGCCCCAGTGCCCCCCACCCTCTTGAGTCCTGCACTCAGAAAAATCATTATTTTTCGTACAAGTGATAAAAGTGCACTTTTATACGCACAGTAATACTTTCTCTTCACCTCCAGTGCCACACAATTTTCCACAATTTTCCACAATTTTCCACAATTTTCCAACTTTAGGCAAGGCAATCGATTAATCGATATTCTTCGTCAATTCTCAGTTACTAATTTTTTTTTAATTAAATCGTAATTACTGCATCAGACTCGTTGCATTGGTATTTGATGTGGCCATTTGTTTTACACAGAGTAATTTTCCATCCAGAAAAATGTCCCATTGGATCTGCAAAGCATATAATATTATGTAGTAATTATACAATATATTTTTGATATATTTACCAAAGGAAATTCATTAAAAAGTTGTAGAATGGCAGGAGAACATTAAATAAATTGCAAAAATGAGGACAATTGAAAAAATCGTAAAAAGTGGCTTTTCCTAAAAATTATACCTTGATAATGAAAAAATAATACTAAAAGTACTTTTCAACATTCGTGTTCTACTTGGGATGAGAAAAAAATCCCTTCTCATTCCCCTTAAAAATTATTGTAAAAATCAATGTACGTGATCGTAGCAGTTGTAATACCATGTTATTTTCACTTGCAAATAAATGTCTAGTTTGTAATATTTTTTTGTAAAAGTAATATTTTTTGAGTGCAGGGGCACCCCAGAACATCGCTCGTCCCTGTCTGCGCTCCAAGTTCATTCACACTAGCGTGTCTCGCTAAATATAATATGGCGGTTGTACCCCGGGACCCTCGTCCTCTCCACCGCCATAACCGTTCCCCTCTGTACCCCCTCTGTACCCCTCTGTACCCCTAATCCAACGCCCCTGTCATTACGCGTCTACCCATCTCCATTCTACACCCCCTTTCCTCACCAGCCCTTATCCACCGCCTACGAAACTTCGTTAGCACAAGCCTATCCTATCAGCCCTATCAACCACAGCCCCCCTCGCCCCTTTCGCCGCCCCCCTTACCACCCCTCACCACCCCACGGCCCACCATCCTTAAGATTCATTAACCGTCATCAGAATTCGCATTGAGAATAAAATTCATTTAATCATCGATTGATGCACGGAGAGAAATATTTAGTAAAAATTACGGAACTTTCAGTTCACTTACCGATTACGGAGTTGATTCGAAAAATTTAAGTGGCGGTATCGTTATTTTTCACCGATAATTCAGATAAAAATTACGGAACATCGCGGAAAAATTCCGTGATTTTAGATAAAAATTACGTGACAGTTCCGTAAAATTTCCGACAACCACATTTCGCTCCAGAATTACGAAAAATACACGTAATTTTTATTGAATATTTCTCTCAGTGTGTTGAACATGTTTCATACCCATATATATAGCCAAATTTCATGTTTTTTAACTTTTTTTTTTTTTTGGTAAATTATTGATGGGATTGATAATAAAAATATAGGTTTTTGTGCCATTATTCATCATTCATTATTTAATGACTCATTAAATATTATTTAATCATTATTTAATGACTCGAGAAGTTTTGGTGGGGTGCGATAATTTTCATGCATTTTCTCTACAATTTTGGAATTCTTTTTGACAGTTTAGAAAAATAACGCAGAAACGTTATATTTTTTACGTGAATTACAAAAGAAATTCGCGAGAAAAATTAAAAATATCAATTATGGTTGGATATGGGTGTAGCATGCCTTTAAAGAGGACGTGGAATTAATTTGAAAATAATTTAGGTGAGAGGTGATGAGGAGGGGAATCAATATCGCGATATATTATAAGATATATATAGATAAGAAATAGGAAATTCCAGTCAATTTATCTTAGCATTTTAATTAATTCTTAAAATTGAGTTAGCATGTATAACATTCAATGATTTTTTTTTCTTCCAAATGGCGGAGGGTGTTACGACTTTAAAACCAACAGTTAACATCCCATGAAATGAAAATTTTTATTTCCAAGAGTGCAACATTCTCGCCAATCACACGAGCAATTTCCCTGGAGACCCTTCCCCCAATCAGGTCACATTAACAAGATCCCATAAACCACGGTCCCAACACTTCTTCTTCTCCACTCATCTCCTCCCAAGCCTATAAATTATCGTTACAAAGAACTTACAAGCAATGAAAAGATCATTTCTCTGCATAAAACTGCACCCAAAAAGGAACTAAACACGTCCGAAGGGACGAATGAGACGAGAGAGAATAAAAGGCTTGCGACCGGATCTCAGGGTTCACATCTTCCAAACCTAAACTGTCATACCCAGAATTACCCAATGGAATTCCCAAGCAACATTGAAAATCACCCCGAGCCCCCCTACCACCCCCTAAAACACTGGTTACCCATTAAAACAACCCAACTCTAAATATTACCCCAAAAAATCACAACAGAAAATATTGCAACTTAAATTGTTGCTTCAAAATATTAAAGCTATAAATATTTCAACAAAAACGTATTATGTCGGGGCATTTCAAGAACAATTAAAAAACAATAAATTCTCATATTTGGTAGATAATTGTCAATTACCCCCGTATAGTTTTACTTGCCACAATTATCTCTCAATATACCAATAATTTTTAAATATTCTAAATCACAGAAACTCATCATCACAGATCTAATACTGAATTCAATTCATTCGTACTTAATATATATTGATCCCTTGACAGAAAAAAAAATAATCTAGGTCTTAATAATCTCCAACTCAAGAAAATCAGGATAATGGACACTTGGGGGTATTACTTGAAAAATAATCAACGACGACAATATTTTGTCGGTATAATATTTCTGGGCAGTGAACAATTTATATAATATAATCCTCTAAGTTGTAATATTTTGAGGGGTAATATTATTATTAAATAAAATTTAGAGCGGCCACTCAAAACACTTGGAATCAATCAAAGACTCATAGTCAAGTCATAAATCCTATTCTCTCATGACTGCCGTTAATTCATGGTTGATAATTGGCCCATAAGGCTCCACAAAACTCATCCCCTTTATCCTGAGCAACAGAAAAATACAGGGGATTCTGTAACTGCTGGGTATCTCGATTCCTCGAGGGTTTAGTTCCTCAAAACCAACTCGAAAAGACCCCGAAGAAGATGAACAGCTGAAAGATAAAAAATAAAAATAAAAAACCAAGAAGTGGTACATTGAAATGGTTGTCTCGGGCTGATTACAATGATCATCAGTGGAAAAATATTAATCTCTCGGTGTAACGATCAGTGGGGGGTGGGGAATAATGAGGGGGCCCCACTCAACAGTTGAGCCATGATTTTTTTTTTTTTTTTTTTTTTCCCTCTCCAATCGCCCCCTACCCTGTGAATTCTCATGCAACAAAGGAGAAAATGAAGAGTTGCGAGGGAAGAAATGAGGGAGAATAGCACAGTTTTTTGTTTAAAATGGGGGGTAAAAAGGGAAAAATAAAAAAATAATGTTACGATGCGTATCACGAGAGAGGCTTAATCGGTCAATTGGAAACGGGCCCTTAGCCATGGCCCGGCTGGCGGCCAGAGAGGCCATTAAACTGTCTACGAGGGTGGGGGATGGGGATTTTTACAATGGCCCTCGGAGGTTGCCTCCCATTTCTCTCTTTACCTTCGTCCCTCTGAGGATCCCACCTTCCTTCGGGCTTTTTTTTTTTTCAGTCTTATTTTTTACTCCTCCTCCACTGCTCTCTTCCTCAGAATATTCCCGGGACGCTGGCCCCACCATTGGCGTCAGCCCACGGGGTTTCACATTTTATCTTTCTTCTTTCTGATTTTCGTACCCCTTTTCAATTTAAAATACACCCCTTTCAGCTTTTTTTATCCTCATTTTTCATGGAAAATTAAGGCAATTAAATTCAATGTTCAGTCTCATTATTTTGTGGGAATTTTTAGGATTTTCAGGGATGCTTTAGAATTTTTTTCTTTTTTGACTGAGAAAGAAATATTTTTCATCAGTGGGGGATTTTTATTGATTTAGAATCACGTGGGTGTTCTTATTATTTTTAAAAATTCGAGAAAACCGAGGGGCCCGGAAAAATGGAACGAAATTTGAACTTCAGTTGGAAAATTGAATGTTGAGGTCTATTAAATTTTCAGTGGATTAGAAAATTTATCTGGATAATACCTTATCAATTAGAAAGTGGAAATTAATTTCTAATGAGAAATAAAATTGCATAACGCAATTATCAAATGAGTCAATTGAATCGCGCAAAGAAATTATTCCTACATAAAAAATGAAAAATGATCTCGCGCAAGATATCATACTACAAAGAGATTGGATTTTATTTCGCCACCTGTTGAATTACAATAAAATTTTCTACACACGTCATCCACTCACACGCTATCTTCAAATCATCGTCTTCCACACTTACCCAGACAGTAAATCTTCACAAAAATTGTTCATAAAAAAATCTACTCTCACCACAAAAATATACTAGAGATACTTAAATTCCATAAAACTGGATAAGGCCCATTTGAGCTCTCGTTCCATCGAATAAATTAAATCGCCCTGATTTCAACAGCTCTTGATTAAAACATTTTCGTATAAATCAACCAAAATCCATTTTATAGATCTCTGGATAAATCCTTTTCCCCTGATAATATCGCCGAATGAAATTAATATTTTCCAAAAAATCGTCTGGACGTTCAATAAACAAAATGTCTCCCAAATGTTAATAACTCCCTCGACAAATCCTGCGTGCCATTAATTCTTCCCTAGTCGTCCAAACGTCATCATGAATTAATCCCCCTCTCTTCTTATTGCTTCCAGGTGAGAGAGAGAGAGAGAGAGATTGAGAGTGAGAGGGCGAGAGCCAACGTCTACAGGGGGTCTCCAGTTGAACCTGAATTCACACCACCTGGCCCCGCAGGACTCTTCTATCTCCCCTACCGAAGAAAACAAAACCCCAAATAAAAAGCTAAAAAAAGAAGCCATATTATATGAGTCCGAGAGCGGGCGAAATCCAGAAAGAACCTGAACCATGAAAAAACGAAGAATAGAGAGCACAGATTCAACAAGAGAGATGAGTGAGGCCCACATACATAATCCGGTCGACAAACCGCATCATGCAGAGAAGCATAAAATGCAAAATCATCGAGGGCGATGACAGAAGATATCACCGATGAGCAAAAATAGTGACCCCAAGGAAATTATAATTACCAACAAGAGAGAGACATTTAAGATAGATTTAAATCAGATAAATAATCATTGGGCAGCTTTACTTGATGACACTAACCCGTAGATCCGAACTTGTGAGCTATTTTATATGCATACCGCAAGCTCCTTTCTACCGGTACATGTAGTCAGGCCGTCGTTTGTGACTTATCATCGCCGAAAGATTGATACGACATTTTAACGATACAATCGGATCATCGAAAAGCTAAGAGCATCACTGAAGAGAGCACGTGCTTTAGAAAAAAAAGTAAATTCCTTCATCAAAACTATTCTCGAGCAACTTGTTCACATTCATTTGGTCGTCTCATTAATGTTATTTGGATCTGTCATCAATCAATCGATTAATCAATCACACGATCGATCAGCTCAGTAATTTCTTTAATTTTTCTTTTTTTCTCACAACGACGAGAGTCGGAAGACTGCGGCGATGCCTGGGTGAGGTAGTAGGTTGTATTGTAGGGAAATTGCAATAATTTTTCATTGCAGATATGAAATCCACTGTACAACTTGCTAACTTTCCCGGTCGTCGGCGCCCCAACGTTGGATGAGGCCCCTTTTTCCATGGTTCTTCAGGTTTTTTGGGAATGGAGAGGGGCTGGAGACATCGGCTGTCGCCCTTGTAGTTTTTTTTTTTTTTTTCTTATGGAGAAGAAACCGAGAGGAGAAATGGAGAAGAAAGTGCTGGGTGAGGTACACAAGAGATGAAGGTGGAGAGTGGGAGTGAGAGGACCAGTGCAAGAGAGAAAGTCCAGAGGGTTTTTTAAATTTATTTGCATGGGTAAGAAATGAATTGGATGGGGGGATTGTGCAAAGGGCTATGGCGGTCAGGCGATTTAGAGAAAAAACATATGAGAAAGTTTCGAAAAATAATTTTTTTTTTTACTCTTGTTTTTTTTATATATAATGCCTGCACCGCTTCGCCGGTTCCCTGAGACCCTAACTTGTGACGTCGCGTCCGATATCTCACAGGCTAGATTCTCTGGTATTGGCGATGAGTTCTGCCTTTTTTTGGATGAACGAGGATGAGAGAGTGGAGTTGTTACTTGGGGGTAGAGATGGCTTTGAGGTAATTGAGGGTTTGGGGGGGGGAGACAGTGAATGTTTTAATGGTCACTTTGAAGTTCTGGCGAGGGAGATCATACGAAAAACATCAGGATTGACCAGAAAATGTAGCTTTTAGCTTCTTTGTTGTGTGTTTTTACATTTTCTGGGCATTTTACAGTTTTCGGGAGGAATTTAATCGGTCGAACGATTTTTTAAACGATTTTTTAAACTGTTTTAGAAGACTTGCAATTTTTATTGCTGTTCATTTATAATATTGACAATGTTGTAACCACAATGCAAAGAACTTGGTGGATAGAATTTTTGTAGATAGATATATAGAATAAGGTACATAAATAGTTGTTCAGGAGGATGGAAGTGTTATTCAAGGTCCTTTATTGAAACCCTTATTCTATTTAGTGCTTATTATTTACAAGCGTAGGGGGACTGAACATCAGAACGAGTGAAAATTGTGATTATTCTGTACTTATTTATACTTTTTAAACACTTTAAGTTGCAAATGTATTACAATAATATAAAAATACACAAATGCACTGGATACTGTATCCTCAACAATTACTGAGCAAATTACTGAAATTTCTGATGTTCTTTTGAATTTAGATAATTTAATTATCCATCAATGAACACCAGTTCATTCTAACGGCGAAGTGGTAAAATAATTTTATTTTTGGAGTGAATTTCAAAAGCAAAATTTTCCTCTATTTTCCCGCATTCCAGAATTAATTGAATAAAAAAGATACATTCAATTTGCATAGATTGCGGACTCATTTGAAAAACAACAAATTTCGGGATAAAGTATCACGAGATATATTTTTTCATACTGCAGAAAAATTTTTAACAGAAAATTATTTGCCGAATTCATTAAAATATATTTTATTTCGAAATAATTTTCATGTGAAAAATCGATAAATTTTTTTCGATTGCGTTTTACCACTTTCCCAATGATTAAATTCATTATCAATCAGCAATCCATTCGAAAGCAAAAAAAGGTTAAAGAAATCAAAAATATCTCTTGCCCTCTTCTACCAGTCTGCTGAGCTCAGCAGCCGAATATCCAAGGAGTTGCTTCAAATCGCAAACGAATTTGTAAACGAATCTCTTTCCATGTACTTTAGAAATCATATCACCGTCGTAATAATACCTCAGTGCACGACTCAATTTTTCGTAATTCATGGATGGTTTGTTCTTACGTGCACCCCACAGTTGTGCCACAGCTTCCGGCTGATTCAGCTTGAATTCTCCATCAGTACCCACCCATCTAATGGCATCTCTGTGCTCACGATCCGTCAGTAATTCGAGTAAAAACTGCCACAGCTGAATTTGACCACTGTTCACTGTGCGGCTTGATGTTATTAGTGGTGTGTGGGATGACTCTTGAACTGGTACACCAACTAGTCGTGTGTGTTGACTCATCACACGAGCTTTCGATGGCTTGGCATTGGCACGCATTTTTATGGATTTTTCCGCCGAACCGTCGTCTTGCCTTTCTTTCTGAACGACAGCTTCAAAATTAAAAAGATTAATAATTTCGTTGACAACATCCGCATTCTTCACAACGTGGTATGAATCATAATATCAATTTTTATATTTGCTAATCCTAAGAATAAAAAAGAATATTTTTTTATGAAATAACTTTTACTATTATATCAATTATATCATAATATCAAAAATGAAAAATTATATTTCCTACTCACCAACAATTTTACACTGTCTTAACAGCTCTAGATGTGTCCAGAAGACCTCACCAGGATCCAGAGGAACTTTCGCCTGGAATTCTTCGAGAGTGAGATCACACAATTGAGCTCCGGTTATATTCCAATCAGCTAATCTGAGAGAAACGAGATTAAATTGTCTCACTGCCCACTGAAGCCAATGTTTTACGTGAGTCTGGGTCCAGTTCTTCGGGTCTGTTGGAATTTTCAACCGTTCCTGAAGAAAATGTCATTATAAATAAAATCGTCAATAAAATAATTTTTCAGTGAAGCATTAATTACGATTATTAATACCTGTTCCTGTTTATATTGAGCATCAACCAGCCACCTGATGACGTTCTGTTTATTATCCGCTTGAGGAGCAACGGGAGCTGCTGTAAAACCATCATAAAACCCATTAAAAAAAAATATGAACTACGGGCTTTTTAATCGTCGAAGGGATTTTAATCACCTTCCGGCATATCTACGTAGTCCTCAGCTGGTTTAAGCACATCCACTATGTTTATCCTTCTCTGGGCGGCTTTTATCTGGACATTAACCTGGACGAGACCCTCGCCTTGGACGCACTGGTCTACCAAGTTTTTATGACTCTCCAGCTACAAATATAATCATTAAACCAAATTCCGATATAAATTATTAAAAAAAATGCATAAAATGAGGATTAAGATTAAATTAAATTAAATGAAACGAGATTAAAAATAGTCAGTGAGATTTTCTCGTGATTTTATTTTCAATTATCCTGCAAAGGAAGATCCTCATTTTTATTAGAATTCCCGGTTTTTTCTTTGTGCTAGATTTTTTCCATGTGCTTTACTAGAACACATCATTTTTTGAGTATTCTGTAGTTAATAAAGATTTCATAGTGGAATATTGTTGGATTGAATAGAATTTACGTATTTATAAGATAATAAATATATAAGACTTTGAAGCTGAATAAGTCGATAATTATTGAAGAACATTATGCTTTATTATTGAATCATGTCAATTTATCCAATGATTGATTGAGAAAATTTACCATCTGCGCATCTTGGAGCCAGAACGAATAATCAATGAGCTCGACACCAAGTCTCTGCTCCAATAAATTCCTGAGAGTGGAAAGAGGTTCTCTAATATCCATATGTTGCATAAGCACCCCTTCTGTGTTGTCCTCTCCATTGTTGCTTTCCAATGTAAAACTAGGCTCGACCTCGAGATCAGAGCTCTCCTGGTGAAGGTGTGCCATGATGTCATCGTCCTGTGCTAAAATCGCTTCCGGCTCCATTTTAATCCTCTTCATTAGGGCGAAATCATCATCCGCATCATAGCTGAGATCAAAACCCATCATTCAATGACAACAAACAGGACCAACACCTCAATAATTAAAAATAAATTAGAAGTGAAAGCAGAAATAATACGAACTATTCACCAATGCGACAGGGGAGACTTTGCAATTAATTTCTTCAAATATTTGATTTTTTTTTTCGTATCAAAGCAGGGGGAATTAATAACAATTCCTAGGTTAGAACCGAGCAATAATGTTCTGCTATGTCTACCTCTTCTGCTGGTCCTTCACGTGATTCGGGTGATCCATGATTAAAACTCAATCCTCTTAATCGACACTTGAAAAATTACTCAGTCAACAATTATATTTTTCAGTTATTCCCCTGATTCATTTCCTTGCTCAGGAGAAAGGTAAATCGTGTCATAACCTCACGAATTTACCAGATTGACTTGTCGTTGAAAAATAGAACGTGCGGGTGAACCTTGAGTTTGAAATGATGAAATGAATAAAATAAAAAAATTTGTCACTTTTGAATGACTATGGAGATTATTGTTTTTTGTGGATGGGGGATTTTTTAATTCTTGGAGTTATTCTTCTAGAAAATTGAGGGGATATTTTTTGGTTGAGCGAAACTTCAAAGTTTGTTACTGTAGTTCACATGTAATGACGACGACTGCAATTTGTACTCTCGGTGCAGCTGGTGATTCAATAACTTTTATGGTAATGCCCGAATTTATTGATACTGCATAACGCAGATAATAAGTGATAATAATTGAGATCAAAGAGGTGTAACCGCCACTGGATTTTATCTCGTCATTTACTTCTGATAAAAATTTGATTATGATATTATCGGCCCTTGATCATAATAAAACGTCCAGAATCCAGAGAAAATACAGGGATTATCTTCTGTCTCTGCATATCCTGACGTGG
Organism: Fopius arisanus; assembly: GCF_000806365.1. NCBI lineage: Eukaryota > Metazoa > Arthropoda > Insecta > Hymenoptera > Braconidae > Fopius > Fopius arisanus. The sequence goes on along the minus strand of NW_011887742.1, from coordinate 1,288,565 downwards.
GGATTAATTTTCGTCATTTATTTCGGATCACCATTTTTATTATTATAAAATGATTCAGTAAAGGTGAACATTTGTAACTTCGTAACTAAACTCATGTGTAATTACGTATTCCGATCATGACTATTGTATCCAGGCACTTCCATCTGCAAGGTTTCCATTAGTCTGAGTATTTCAAACTCTAAAATTTACAATTTCTATTTTATTTATATAATTATTCTGAAGGCAGTTGTGAAAATATAACAAGTACAAATTTTCCATTACTTGATTCGAAAATAATGTGAACTAGAAGTCTGAATTTGATATTCAATAAGTGACGATCCAATAGGATCCCACAATAAATAAAATTCTTACGACAAAACTGGATAACAAAAAAAATCTCGACGTTCTGAATCAACACTGAACGTCGAGGTAAAATTCATTGAATTTTTTTTCTGATTAGTCTATTTCTTGGTTGGAGTTTTCGTCAGGAATTCTTTCAACGAGACGTGCTTGATCTCATCAAACAGGTGATAACACGTCTGACCGGAGAAATTTGGAATATGCGGTTTTGCCCCGTTGACGAGTAATTGTTTTGCTATGGTCAGCTCGTCGTTCTCCAGGGCGTGGAATAGGGGTGTTCTGCCCGATTTACCGTCACGAACATTGAGATCAGCATCTGCCCTGATCAGCGACATTACTCCTGCATAATTCCCTTGTTGCGAACAGTAATGGATCGCAGCGAAGCCTGGAAATAAAAATCATTTCACGGAGAATAAATATTTGACAAAAATTATCACCAAACTGATGCGAAAATTGAGTAGTTAAAAAGTGAATTGGGATAATTCAATTAATGTAACGAACTATTGATTTTAGGAGGGAATGTCGAAGGTCCTTTTTTGCTTCTGAATTATTTCAGTTTTTATGAAAATCATTCTTATTGATGAAAATCCAACGGAATTTACCCTCCGCGTCGACGTAGTTGAGATCCCCAGCTGTCGGCGCCTTTTTTATTAGCAGATCAAGACACCACGTTGAATTTCTACTCGCTATCGTCAACGCTGAATCGTGAGCTATTTCCGATGACGTAGGATTCGCCCCGGCGTTCAATAGCAATCGAATTATCTCATTCGATTCGGCGAATTTAAGCGCCAATTCCAAACTCGACTAAAATAATAATTGAAAAATAATTTAGTTCCACATTTCTGCATTTATCATTTCCCATTTTCCCCGGAAATTTGAGCATAACAATAAAATTATGATATATTTTCGTTTCAATTATTTATTATACACATATATAAATTAAAAAATATTTATTTACATAGGCGAAAAGATTAGATTTCTACATTTCAGAATGTCCTGCAAAAATTATATCTATTAGTACATTTGATTTAATCCCGGGGAAATATTTTTTTTGAACGAGAAAGTCAATATTTTCACTCACCTGTCCATCTTTTGTGGGAATATCAACACTGATTTTACAAGCCTTCAAAAGTAAAATCTGTTTCTTGACCCCTGTGACATTGTCATCGAAAACAGCCTTATGAATATCCAAAAATCCATTCTCATCGTATTTCCTGACATTCTCAAAGTCCCTCTGCAACATGCGGTAGATCTTCTCAGTACTAGGATCGAATTTCATCATATTATTCACCTTTTTGACCCTCTCATCATCAGCGAGTCTCATCAGCATAGAATCCAACTCAATCCCATCGAACCTCGGTCGCCTTTTCTCCGTGGCTTCGAAACGCTTCTCCTTCAGAGGAATCCTCTCCAAATTGGGATCATCACAAGCCTTGATGAATTCCTCCTTCCCCTTCTCCAGGAGACCAAAGACCTCAGTCTGAGTCCCAGAATCCTTCACTGAAATATGTTCAACGGTTTTTTTAGGTATGAGTCTCTCCGCCCCGATGCCAACGCTCTTGAGGGCTTCGAGGGCTTTGTTCCTGAGATTAACATCAGGAAGGGACCTGAGGGCCTCCCCCAGGGCGCTCAGATCATCATCAAGTTCAGGGTCGACACCAAAGTCCCCGTCCTGCTGAGCAACAGCTGACGTATTCGTGCTGTCACACTCAGATCTAGTCGAAATGGTGGAGTTCCACTTGTCCTTCCTGAGAAGATTCACTCGTCCCAAGGAGCTCCTGGGAGTCTGCCTGGTGTCACCTTCGGATGAGACCCGATTCTGAAGCTCCAACTCAGGAATAGCCTGCAGAGTCTCATCATCAGGCACAACATAATACGTATCGTTCTGCAAATTCATCGTCTCCAGGTTGTTCAGGCTCTCCAGTTTGATAATTTTATTAGGTTCCATTCGAGAATTAAGGGGGAGATCCCCCGACTTTCTTTTTCCAACACTCGAGTTGTCAGTGCTTATAATTTGTGTTACTCCATTAACTTTAACATTTCTCCTATTCACGAGTTTGATTTTCATTCCAGCCGGCAGATTCTTAGCGTTCTTGATATTGACGTTGGGAATTGCCTCGATTTTGTTGAAATTCAAGGCGACAGGACTCATGGGATCGATTTTTCCATTGCTATGGACTTTAATCTGCTGACAGGCAGAATTCTGGACTGTGTAGTTCTTTCCATTCATCACCATTGGAGAAATTGGAATGAGAACCCCATGTGTTGCTGTGTTATCAACATTGGACACGTCCTGAATGGGTTTTTGCAGATACTTAATAGAAGATATAGTCGATCCACTCTTCACATCGTCTCCTGAAAGCTTGATCTGTGAAAATTTACCATCAGGATTGATGGTATTCAGCATTGGGTTAGACTTGTCTCCCTGCATCGTGGGGAGCACCTGAATGTTAAACTCCCCCAGGTCCTGTCCATCAGGTGTCTTCAGCTTGAGCTTTTGAAGTTTTGTGTTTGGATCGATCTTTCCTGAATTTATCTTGAGGCTTATCGTAGACTGAGGCATCCGTACTCTTTCCAGACTGACATTCATCGCAGATTTTTTGACGGCATTGGCCATGCTGGGAAAAGCCTGTGGCAATTTGAATTCACGAACGCACTCACTCACCTGAAGTTTCGGAATTGCTGCTGCTGTAACTCGTTTACGTTTTCTCACTTTCGCTACGTCAGCAACAAGATTTTCCATTTTTCATTTATCAATTCATTTATTCTTACTCGTCGCAAAATTATGTAGGATTATGTGAATTTTTTAACGATTTTTCTCACTTTCAAATTTTATAAAAAATGTTTATTTTTTATCTCTTGTTAATTCTCTTTATAAAGTTTGTCTATTATTTTTCCAAAATTATATAGTGACTCGAGATGTTGTGAAAATCAAGGACGATCGACTATCCATAAGTTTTCGTGGCTCACATTGATATTATTTATTATTTAATTGATGTTAAGGTTGATAATTGTTTAATTGAGGAATAATTCAATGTTCTTGAGTACTTAAACGATTTTTTAAGGGATTTATTGGGGAGATTTAATAGAGTAATTGATAGAGGCACGTTGTGGTGTGCTGGATTCTAGGTAAAAGAACAGGGGAATTACTGATCGCGGATTCGACGCATAAAGGCGGACATCCCTGTTGAAAATTTCTTGAGTGTGCACTTTTCTTTATCCCAGGTTAAACACACGAAAGTTAATGACTCTTGAGATGGTATTAATTCGGGGATTCACTGGTATCGAATTGTCGCTTTCGATTAGGAATATTGTATTTTTCAATTGTTAATGCAAATTCGCATGACTTTCAATTTTTGCAACGCACCACTCGTTTATTTACTGAACAATGCGCTCAACACAAATGTGTAGTTGTCGGTCAGGTTAACCTCAATTGGTCCTATTGGCTCGTTGAAATCGAGAGGACCAATGAGAGAGGCGGTGGCCCTGGGAGCGTTTACAATAGGGATTTCCCCTGTGAAGAAATTTAGACAGAGCGGATATAATCATATGTTTCCAACATTCAACACCAGATAGCTTATCACAGCTCGTGAGCCGCTCAAGTTATCGACCGTGGGTTTTCAAATTTATGGCGGGAGAATTCCTTAATTATTTTAATTATTTTAAATCAATGATTGAGTGAAAAATCAATGGAAGCTCTCAATCAACTAGCCAGTGATGTCACACTCATTCTGGAAAAATAATACCATAAAAAAATTGAGATTCTTATTTTTTACTTTTGGAGAGGGAAATTATTTTTTTTTCACATAATCAACTGTTTCATCAATTAATGATTTCACAGATATTTGCGTTGTGAATAATTATAAAACCTTGAAAATAGGAAAATTATGGAAAAATGTTATCATTGTTGTAGGAGTGGAATATTTGTTCATGCATAATAAATATATCGAAAAATTATCCATCGTATTGCTTAATAATTCAATCAGTCCCAATTTAAGAGGTTTCAAAACAATTAAGAGAGATTGATCCATGAAAGTGAGAGTTAATGAAGCTTCACCTAAAAAAACCTCGATAATTTTTTCATTGTCTGTGGCAGATTGCGAACCCTAAGCCATTACATTATTTTTCATGAGATTCTTTTAAACGACACTCCACTTTTTCCGCACAATAAATTTATGCGCATTAAATAAACAATGTCGCCAGTATTAATCCATACAAGTGCATTAAATTTTTGCACTTAAATTTTAAACAATTATTCATAAACATGGAATACAAGTCCTACGAAATTCGTCGAGTAATGAAGGAATAAGAAATATTTTCTATTCACAAAAAAGTTTTATTTCCAGGTAATAATCGGAGGGAATAAATTCTCTATCGAGTCATCGAATAATTCCGCTCACAACTCAATCAGTTGGAAAACAATTAAGAGAAAATGATCCATGAAAATGAGAGCCAGTGCTGTTTGAAAAAAATATCGATAATTTTTTAAATGTCTGCGGGAGATTACGAACCCTCAGACATTACGTTACACTTACAATCTATAATTCGGATAAGGGGCATGGGGACAGTTTATCTCCAGTCATAATAACATTTTTTTCTTCCACAACAAGAAAAAATTGCGGGAGACATTTCCCGGGATATTGCATTATCCGTCGAGATGACCAACAAATTTACAGTTCATGACGATTGAATGAAAATAAATCGTCTGATGCCAGACGTACGCCAGTCGAACATTCCAATTATCATTATTATTACTTGATTAGGCAAAGTTCATTAAAGCACATGTCGGAAAAATAAAAAATTCACAATGATTTGTTACGATTTGCTACGGGGTAATTCTTCTCCCTTTTCTTTACTTCAATATTTTCTTTCTTTTGAATATTCCTTGGATAAACATTATTCTTTTGTTCCTTTTTTCTCTTTCCACGTTTTTTTAAATCGCTGTACTCTGGTAAATTAATCCTCTGCACGTGATTATCTATTCAAATTCAATAATATAATAAAGGAATTTTCCTCTGGAAATGCGACTAGAAATTACCTAATGTAAAAAAATGATATTTTTTGGGCGTAATTTTCTGAAGGAATTCCTGATTAAATTTCGCAATGAAAAGTCCGAGATTGCTATCGCTACCTGTTGCGGTAATTTTTTAAATAAATTTATCGAACGCCTAATGTCCCCCACTCATACGACAATGTGAGAGATGACAACCCCATCCTGACTACTTCTCGCTGGTGATTATCTGGGAGGTGTTGCCACGAGGGTCAATTCTCAGACGAAGGTTATCGGTGGAATTGAAGTGAAAAAATTATACCAAGTGAAGACGAGGATTTTTGTACGACTGATGCTCAATCTTTATGTCAGTCAGAGCATCGACATTCATCGAATCACTTGCTCTAGAATTAATTACTCATTTCCTCGCTAATTCAAACGTGACATTGAATGAGTGAATCAATAAAATCCTCCGATTATCCCAGTGAATGAATTACCTCAACGATGAACGATCCAAAAATCTCCGGTAATTCTCTCTAACAACGTCTGTTCCCTAAAATCGATCTTCAACCTGACTTGAATTATTAAAAAAAGAAAAGAGATTTTCAAATCAATTTGTGTGATCAATCGTGAATTAAGTGCATAAAAATGACGCAAATCTGCAGAGATTCGGACAGATGCTCATCATATCGCAGTCAAAAGTGTCTAACGGCTTCATTGATGACCATGACGATCTCCAGCATCATCGTCTTCGTCATCTTCTGGTGCACCGATTTTTTCTCCAACTTGATAATATCGAACCTAGTGGTAACGCGAAATTCCCCGATGCTGGACTGGTGGGTTCGCCCTCCAATTCGCGCAGCCTACAAGATCCGAATCTTCAATTACACGAATATTGAGGACTTCACGAAGGGAAGGAGTGCGAAATTGAGGGTCCAGGAAGTTGGTCCGTACATCTACAGGGAGACCCTCACGAGGGTCAATACAATTTTTTATCCGAATGGGACACTGTCCTTCCAGGAGAAACGTTCGTTCCAGTGGGAAGGGGGCAGTCCTGATGATGATGTCGTTGTTGTACCCAATATTCCTCTGCTGACGACAATGGCTTTTGCCAGGGACATGAACATGTTCACACAGTTGGGGCTGACTTTTGCCATCAGTACCTTCGTACCTCAGACCTTCGTGTCACTTCCTGTTGGAGGATTTCTATGGGGATATGATGATAAAATTTTTGATGCTGCTCAGCCTCTGCTCAGTCTTCTCGGGGACATACCCATGGATAAATTTGGAGTGCTTGCTATGGTCAGTTGGAAAATTAATAGACAATCATTTTTAAGACAGACAAACCATTACTTTCAGCCTAAATTCAGTCTTCTATTTATTCTTTCATTTCGTGTTTTGTATGTGATTATGTATACAATTGAATCAGCTTAATGTTAATAAAAATATTATATGAAATTATTTTTTTATAATTGTTGTTTGCTCTCTGCGATTTTGCATTATATTCGATGAATTCGTACATGAAAAGCGAATACATCAGGATCTGCGGAGATAACAAATGAAATTATTTAATTCAATCGGAATTAGTGGTTCTCAATATGATATATAATTGATAAATATTGACTTATCCTAAAGATTTGTAATGATATCGCCAGTGTGTTTTCCAAAAATTCGTTAGATAAATGCGTGGAAATCCCATGTGAATCGATTTACGAGTAATAATAACTATACGTATCCCAATCGAATGATCTTCTGACTTTAAATAACAAAAGTACGTAAATTTCTTGATTTTCCTCCAACAGATACTCACAATGTATAAAAACCGTCAGATTCTCTTGAATAATTCATCCAAAAGTCATTTCTTGATACTTCATTAATTCATTGATACTTCATAAACTTTTTATCAAATCCACTTGGTAAATTATTATTCATACCTACAGTCTCTGAATTATGCGCGTGCATTTAATTTATTATATTTAAATTTTCTTGAATAATGACTCGAGTCCGAGACCTCATCGTGGTGATAACTCATGAAATGTAAATGATTATTATATTATATTATTGTTGCAGAAAAAGGGAGTCTCGAAAGACGTAATCACGATGCACACGGGGGAGGGCGATCTCTCGAAAATGGGAATGGTCGAACGTGTCAATGGTAGAGAGTATCGAAATACCTGGGGGGATGACAGCTGTGATAAAATTTATGGATCTGCTGGTTTTCTCTATCCACCGGAGATGTACAGAGATCCTAAAAAATCATTGGATATTTATGCTGTTGACATGTGTCGTGGGTTCAAGCTTGAAAGAGCGGGGGAAGGCTCTTCATATGGAATTCCCACGATGAGGTATTTTTTTCTTTTCAAATCTAAAAAAAACTGCGCATGCAAGTCGATCAAGTTAAACAAATCATCGCCATTAATTAATCACTAATCATGAACCATGACAAAATATCATTTGTGTTTACTTGTAATTATTTTAATGCAAGATTTTTTAAATTGATATGAACAATAATAAATATTATGGATCTATATAATGTATATAATAATAATTGAATGAATGAAAAAATAAATAATGAATGGTATTTTTTATGGAAGCTAGTGTTTTCTACGGACATTTTTTTTTAATTTGATGTGAATCAGTGAATGTATGGGTTTTTTAATTTATTGTTCCAGTTTCAAACCACCAGCCGACGATTTCAATTTCTCTCCCGAGAAAGATCACTGCTACTGCCCGAGAAAATCAAAATTCAATCATAATCCGTGGGACCGTACGTGTCCTCCGAAGGGAATCTTTAATGTTTCTGCATGTGCTTTTGACACTCCGATGCTGGCATCATTCCCTCATTTTTTCGGAGGAGAGGAGAGTCTGTTTTCCAATATCGAAGGCTTGAATCCAAAAGCTGAACTCCATCAGTCCCACCTGGAGGTGCATCCGGTGAGATCTCTTTTAATTTCTACTGTACACAGTGATAACTCGACAATTCTCAGACAGTCTGATAATTCGATTGACTTTCGATTACAGTAGGAGGAACGGAAATCTCGCATTGTTTATAGTATTTAAATATTTACCATTACCAAGAGTTCAAACGAGACAAGATGATTTTAGATTTGTAAATTGTTCAGAAAATTCAAAGAACAATAAAAATGAAATTTCATTATATTTATTCATTCATAATTCGATTAAATAATTTTTTTTTTCATAATTCATAATTCCATTAAATAAAATTTTTTTCCATAATTCATAATTCATAATTCCATTAAATGAAATTATGAAATTTTATTATGAATTTAATGGAAATTAATGAACAACTCAGTAACGAGAGGCAACTTGAATTTTCGTTCAAAGATACTGTTTATTAATCGGTTTATTCTCATTTAATTAGAATTTCATTGTTTAATGATTTCAGAGACTGGGATTATTGATTGGTGGACATTCGAGAATTCAAATCAATGTGGAAGCCAGGAAAGCAACGGGTGTTCCATTTCTGGAGAACGTGAAAGACGGTCAGATCCTCCCGATCGTGTGGATCGAAATGGGAATCGATTCGATGCCAGAGAACATCCTGAATCTTCTGAATCACGCGTACTTCTCAGTGGCCATTGCCGAGGCTTTTTTCCAATGGGGCAGTATTGTCGGGATGATATTCTCCACGTCAGCTTTACTCTTCCTCCTTCGAAGAAACCGGAAACAGCATGCCGTCCTCAAGAGGAACACGTCGGGTCAGGATAAACTGCTTCAAGAAAGCGGTTGAAAAAGAAAAAAAATTCAATAGATCAATTGTCAGAACAATTTTCTCACTTCAGATTTGAGAAATTTGCAGATGGAATACCCGAGGAAAATGGAAATATTTCCTATTTGTTACCGTTTAATTCCCATGCGCCTGCGTGAGGGACTTGTCATAAGACTGTTACATTAAGAATATTGTTAATAATAATCCCTCAACGGTTTAATTTATACAAGGAAAATGCTGTTTTCAATAGTGAAGCGGTACTGAAATAATTCGACAGGAGATCCACTAATTCTCTCAATTTTTAATAATAAAATTAATAGAACTCTTTTAATAAAAAAAAGATGAATTTATTAATATTAAAGACTTTTTTTTTAATTGAGAGAATTTTACATGAGATCAATTAGATTTTCTGATTTGAAGTGAAATGAAAAATCACAATAAATATAAAAGACTAATTGTTCAGTACTTTACTATTAAATCGTTCTCAAATGCATGAAGATTTTCTCTTGAATTGCATTCAATTCCATGACAAATAATTCCCAGAGACTTCTTAGTATTGTTAATTACTGAATAAATAACAAAATTATGAAGTCTTTTACGAAAGATACTAATTGAATTGTAAATTGACAACTGCTGGTTAGTAATTAAAATGTTGTATTCATATAATTGTAAGGCGTGATGACAAGTCGAATAGCATTCAAATGCGATTAATTCTTGCGCTTGAATAATTACTAATAATCGCGGAGAATCATTCATTAACGGACCGAGTGGTGTAAGCTAATCACTGCCCGCGTGATTGTTCATTATTGGTTTGTAATCACTTGTTATCGGGTTTACTTAACTGCATGTTTATCGAGAACTTTCCAAGAGATAAACTCTGGTATCGAATTAATCTTGTTCCGAGTGATGCAGGAACACACGTTCCCTCTCGGTTATCGAGACGATATGATCTCTCGACCTGCGACGATTTTGTTGAATCAATAAAATTATCGGGTGATGAAATTTTTGGCTTATTCGTGTTCTGTGCGGATTCAAATTCAATGAGACATTTCATTGCGTCAATTACTGCTCCCCAAATTCAGAACACGTAGTCATGACACTGCGTGTGACGAATGTAAAATCACGCAGTTATGCCATTTCCATTCATGAAATATGTTGCGAAATATTTATGGTATTTTTACATAAATAATAAATGAAAAATCATTGCTAGAAAAGAAAATTAGCATTATGAAATTATGAAATTCAATTGCAGATTTATCTGAAGTATTTTTCACTGAAATAAATAATAAAAATATTAAAAAGTTGTAATTTTATGTTGAATAATTTGCGGTTTAGAAATTCGATTTATGTAACGTAAATATTTCCTGGGAAAATGTAGTTTTGAATAAAATAAAAGAGGTTTATCTTTTCATCTTTATCTGTACAAAACTGTTGTATCCACATCATCACCTAACAATGTTCACCTATAGTCTAATTATTTAAAAAATATTTTATAATAAAACATATACAAGGAGGATAACATATAATAGTACAAATTACATACAATGACATCCATTGGAGTTTGATTGTGGGCTGAGTCGAAATGAATTTAATTAATGAATTGTCCAGTTGCTGAGATACTTAATAGCAATAATTTCAGACCCACACCCATTTTCTCCCTCACCCTGGACGGACTCGTAATTCTCACACAAATTCTGTTACAATTTTTAATTTTATCCAGAATACTTAGCGCTTACGAGATTCACCGCCATAACTAATCATCCTTGCACATCTTGAGCGTCATTATTACTAATTTCGAGAGCACTTTTGCGCAATAATTCCCGTAAACATTTATTCACAATTCCCTGAAGAACAAATTGAAGATTATCTCTAGACCAAACAATTTCAATTTTTCTCCTCATGTTTTCGTGATTTAGAATTCCCCATTCACTCCAACGAATAATAAGACAAAAGATTTTAATCAATGTCCGAAAAACATTTAAAGAAGTCAATGTGGATTTCCTGCGATTGCAATAACTCACAAACATAAAAATCGCCAAAAATTCGGAAGTCAATTTCTGTTTATTCTCATCGCAATGAAATCATCGGGAATTTTTCTGCGTCACAGTTTATTAAATCGGACAAAAAAAAAGACATTTAAAAAATTGTTATCAGCGATACGAGAGTCATTTCGGAATTTCCTAATGTAGTAAAATAAAAACAGAAAAAACATTTTCCATTTATAGATTTCATTAATCTCTTGACCCCGACCTACAACGACTAATGATCTCGCCATATGTATTTCAGCCAGTAGAATCGTTGGAATAGAGATATGAAATAACGAGGAGTAAAGGATTTGAAGAGGGAGGAATGACTCGTGTTCGTAACTTTCCTCCCCTTCAGCTTTCACTTTACGTCTCGTCGTGGTACATCCCGCAATCACTCACCTTTCCCACGATAATTGCACAAAAAATTATTTCGCAAACAATTGCATGATAATTCCAGTGGTAATCCACAATTTTCCCCTTTCCATAGTCCAGTCTGTCTTTCGTACTGTTTCGTATTGACTTAATCATTGGATTTCATTTATTTGGGGTTTACTTTGGACCCTGGAAGGCAGGATTGAGATTTCCTTGTTTCGTGGTGGCACCTGGAGGCAGAGGATTGCTGAGGTGGAGTTTCTCTTGACGTTTTGCTGCTCTCGCTAAACAGAAAAGGGCTCCAACCAGAACTATTACACCGATAGCTGCTAGGGCCCCGGAAATTGCTGCACGAGCTATTGGAGGTACATCCACTGCGATTTTCATCAACGATATCACTTCTGACTCCAGCCCATCAACAGCCTGAGCATTAAATAAAAATCAATTGTTTAACAAAAATGTGAAAATATTTAGAGATCACACACCTGTTAGACAATTGTGCTTTATGCATCTTAAATAATAATCCTAATAACGATAATAATAATAATTTTTATGTTTGAATGAGCAGAAAATAGGAGAAAAGGGTCCAATTAAATGTTTGCAGTTGACTATTGCTTTCTCGACTCTTTTCCATAGAAAAAGAACTTGAGGATTTTGCACCCAATGATTTGCTATGAAAACTTAAAAAAATCGTTAATCTCCTCTAATTAGAGACTCAGTCACAACAATTCTCTTTTTCTCCCCGAGATAATTACAACGGCGATGAAATTTTAACTAAAAAAGTTGCAGTGAGATTTATTCCCCTCGAAGTCTTCATAATGGAGAAAACAGGCGGAAATGTAAATATCTCCTTGAAATAATCCCCGAGGTTTCGATTTATTCCACCGTGAAATATTGAGTTTAGTTTTGTGTCAAGATACTTACGTCCTCGAACCACATAATGGGGAAAATTATGTCTGGGAAGGAGGCGACCTGTTTGATGTCCCTGACTTGGCTCACAGCAAGATTGATCTGAACACGAGCTCGTGCTCTCAGGGTTGTCCCCATCAGTGGCTGAACATCGATGTACAGAGCGTGTTTCTCTTCCTCTGGTGGTGAAATACCGATTACGGCTTCTCGTAATGCAGGATCGGCTGTCAAATCATTGAAAATCCACTATTGCAACATTCCCACGTGTTTTTTTTATCCTTCAATCGTGTAATTTAATAAATAAATATCTTTTCATTCTCTCGGACTCCAGATTCATTTCCTATATTGATGTGTATAATCCCTGGGTCGAGAGAGAAGGTATTTACCCTAATTTGTTGGAACTCATTGATATCTCTTGATTATCTATTACGATTATCTCAGTTATTTCGAAAATTCAAGAATTAAGCAGTCAATGGAGAATTGTACAAAAATTAAATTCAAGTGCACGCCTTTCAAGGCAAGACTAGCTAGCTAAACAAAGTGACTCATGAATACAGCCGTATTAATTAGTAATTAGTATTTTTTTTTTTTTAATTAATTAGTAATTTTCATCGACGCTTGACGTACAAATTCGCCAGCTAGAATGGTGAAACGACGAAAGCGCTCTAAAACCCGAGTAACAGACTCAAATTTTCCCCGCTGTAATTCACCCCAATCATTAAAGTCTCCTCGAAAGTAAAAGCAATGTTATTTAGTAGCTTCTTAAATAACAGAAATAATAATGAATGAAGAACACTAATAAAAAATTCAATCTTCCCACAGTAAATTAACAGCACACCAAACGCCTGGGAATATATTGTTACCAATTCTCACGAATTTTCATTGTTTCTCGTGAATAAAAAAACAAATATATGGAACTGTACTTGACGCCCAGGAAAACTCCATTCCCGTCTGGAGTTGTTATTTCTTTTTATCTTCGGTGGATTGCGAGAAATTGTCGTTATGGTTCAATGAACTTTGAACTTACCCAGGTAAAAGTGGGGAAAGCTGATGAGGACAGGTGAGTCGTATTGGCAGAGGGATACATTGAAAGTTCCCTCTGGAGCACAGGGTGGACCTCCTGGACAGAAGCACGACTGAGAGGGTTTCTTGTCAGGTGATGTAAATACATCCTTTGGTGGGGTAAAACGGTAGCCGGGAACTCCTCCATTCGTCATAACTTCCTCCTGCACGTGAAAATTCCATTTATTTCAAACAATATTATAATATTTTCTACACATATATATACAGAATAATTTTATTTCAGTTCCACATTTTTTTACGCAATTTAATGTGGCGGAAAGAGATTTGAACAACAATCTGTGTTATACAGCTGAACAGATATTAAAATATGATTTTTATAGTTTTCTATCATAAAATTTACCTCAACGCCTGAAAAAATTCAATTATGACAAACTGATTTGTCAGTTTCAAATAGAACCGCGTAGATAAGTTTGTTATTCACTAAAACTTGAGTTCGCCATCTCGAGAGGTCTAGACTCATAACGATAAATAATTCCCCATAAATTGAGAGAAGAATCTAAAAATGTATTAAAATATTTTTGGAAATGGTATTTTGACGATAAATAATTTGACAAATATTATTGATACATGTAACCGAAAAATCGATGACAAAAATGTGGTTTACCTTGAAAACGAGCGGTAGAGTTCTGCAGAGGTCCTTGTCGAAGATCTTGAGAAGAGTTTGTTTGGTAATATGCGGTGGAAAAATACTGCCATCACCACCGAGCAGTGTATCACACTCTGGAGTTGTCCAATGTCCAATACTATTCTTCCCATTGAATCGATCAACCAGTCCATATTTAGTGATATCAGTAGCACCAGTGAAGATGGTGTAGGTATCGGGATGAGTGCCGTTTTTGCCGTAGAGAAGGCCAAACTGATCGTACGGCAATTTTTGTTCCTTTGGAACGACATCTTTGGCGAGCTTGAGGAGAGGATCCTCGTAGCCCCAGAGGAGTTGACCAATTGAGACCTCGACGAAGGGCTTTATCTTCAGGATATCCATTATCGATGCCATCGCGAGACGCAGAAAACGGGCTGCATGACGGGATTGACTCGTTGCTGATAGCATTGGCACGTTTGGTACCACCACGAGATCATCTTCCGATCCACTCGATAGTTCCTGCAATTTTCGTCAATTATTTATCAATTTTTATCAATTTTCTATCGTCTGTTAATTAGTTCATATTGTTGCTATGGAATTCTTGATTTTCTAATGTCACTCGAATACAATCCGAAATGCCCCTGACCTTTTGAACCACCTCGTCTCCCTATTAATTAATCAATCAATTAATTAATTAATTCAACATTTAAATGGATTTTTCGGTGGTGTACACCGGTGGATAAATTACAGTTGGAATTTCAAGTAAAAAACTTTGAAATTTTTAACATTTGTTGAATATTCTCGAAATTCTCTTTCTCAAGTCCACATGGCATTTAAACCTCCGAAAATGTTAGAAATTCAGGCTATAACTCCCTCGAGTTTTTAATTCATTGGAAATTCAACTGAAAATGACCATTAAAATTCAATTTTCCATTAAAAAAATAATTATCATTCAATATGAAAAATTTAGCAGCGATATTCAATTGATGTTGAATTCAAATTCACGGACTTAAAAATTCAGATGATATTTTTACTAAAATTTACGAAAATTTCAACACTATAATTTTGTTTGACTTTTTCTCTTCTTCCAAGAGCGTGAATACTATTTTTACGGGATTCGGGGCGGCAAATAACCGAATTATCTCACAAGGGAGGAAAAAAATTCCTGAAGGTGGACGGCTTTTACATCTTGTTGATTCCGAGATCACTTTCACTCAGCATAAATGCAAAGTCATGATCGATAAAACCTAAAAGCCATTCTTCGGCGCAGATGAGATGTCGATTTCATTGCCACGATTTGAAGACAATTTAGCGTGTAAATTGGAGTCGTTGGAGACAAAGTGATCGAGGAAGTTGGATTTTTTAAATAAGGACAAAGTGAACTGCTGCACGATCACGGAAGTTACTTTTGATACATGTAACAATGTTGATTCCACTATTTGCCCCCTTCTCTTGGATATCACGAACATCATCATCGATTTAGACGAGTCGACGGAGCGTTGCACACGGGTTGATATGGAAATTGCAGATGCAGAATCACTTCTGGGTAATCGGACTGTGACATAGACAGACATCTGTCAAAATACCTTCCGGCACATTCAACAGCTCTTCATCAGCAATTGAATTGAGTCGAGAGATTTATGAGAAAATATCCCCTACAAATAGTGGGTAGTTGTATTTTTTATGAATGAATAAATTTATTGTTCCTAATAAATTAGAAATTTTCTTCCAAACAGGCTTTCCTTCCTGGATACTTATCCTACTATT
Source organism: Fopius arisanus (assembly GCF_000806365.1). Lineage (NCBI taxonomy): Eukaryota > Metazoa > Arthropoda > Insecta > Hymenoptera > Braconidae > Fopius > Fopius arisanus. The sequence continues at coordinate 1,272,765 of NW_011887742.1, read as the reverse complement.
GTACTGATACGAATGATCCATAATTTCTTCTATGCGATAATTTTTCGCGGGAAATAATTATGAAAAGTCGACGAATGTACAAATGTAAAGAACTAAAAATTCAATAATATAAAGAGAAATAATTTTTTTCAACTTGAAAAATAATAATAAAAATCCAAATGACAGAGGTGATTGCGTAATGAGTCAGATCGATTGACTCATAAAATAAACTGACAGTCGTATGCAGAAACA